>NC_136521.1:12647003-12699503 GCF_053919585.1 Euprymna scolopes | reverse complement strand
AATATTTAGATTAGGATTTAGGGTTATAATTTAGATTAGAGTTTACGGTCATAATTTAGATTAGGGTTCAGCGTTATAATTTAGATTAGGGTTAATATTTAGATTAGGGTTTACGGTTATAATTTAGATTAGGGTTCAGCGTTAGAATTTAGATTAGGGTTAATATTTAGATTAGGGTTTAGGGTTATAATTTAGATTAGGGTTAATATTTAGATTAGGGTTTAGGGTTAATATTTAGATTAGGGTTTAGGGTTATAATTTAGATTAGGGTTAATATTTAGATTAGGGTTTAGGGTTATAATTTAGATTAGGGTTAATATTTAGATTAGGGTTTAGGGTTATAATTTAGATTAGAGTTTACGGTTATAATTTAGATTAGGGTTAATATTTAGATTAGGGTTTAGGGTTATAATTTAGATTAGGGTTAATATTTAGATTAGGGTTTAGGGTTAATATTTAGATTAGGGTTTAGGGTTATAATTTAGATTAGAGTTTACGGTTATAATTTAGATTAGGGTTAATATTTAGATTAAGGTTTAGGGTTAATATTTAGATTAGGGTTTAGGGTCATAATTTAGATTAGGGTTCAGCGTTAGAATTTAGATTAGGGTTAATATTTAGATTAGGGTTTACGGTTATAATTTAGATTAGGGTTCAGCGTTAGAATTTAGATTAGGGTTAATATTTAGATTAGGGTTTAGGGTTATAATTTAGATTAGAGTTTACGGTTATAATTTAGATTAGGGTTAATATTTAGATTAGGGTTTAGGGTTATAATTTAGATTAGGGTTAATATTTAGATTAGGGTTTAGGGTTATAATTTAGATTAGAGTTTACGGTTATAATTTAGATTAGGGTTAATATTTAGATTAGGGTTTACGGTTATAATTTAGATTAGGGTTCAGCGTTAGAATTTAGATTAGGGTTAATATTTAGATTAGGGTTTACGGTTATAATTTAGATTAGGGTTCAGCGTTAGAATTTAGATTAGGGTTAATATTTAGATTAGGGTTTAGGGTTATAATTTAGATTAGGGTTAATATTTAGATTAGGGTTTAGGGTTAATATTTAGATTAGGGTTTAGGGTTATAATTTAGATTAGGGTTTATGGTTATAATTTAGATTAGGGTTAATATTTAGATTAAGGTTTAGGGTTAATATTTAGATTAGGGTTTAGGGTTAATATTTAGATTAGGGTTTAGGGTTATAATTTAGATTAGGGTTTAGGGTTATAATTTAGATTAGGGTTAATATTTAGATTAGGGTTTACGGTTATAATTTAGATTAGGGTTAATATTTAGATTAGGGTTTACGGTTATAATTTAGATTAGGGTTCAGCGTTAGAATTTAGATTAGGGTTAATATTTAGATTAGGGTTTAGGGTTATAATTTAGATTAGGGTTAATATTTAGATTAGGGTTTAGGGTTAATATTTAGATTAGGGTTTAGGGTTATAATTTAGATTAGGGTTTATGGTTATAATTTAGATTAGGGTTAATATTTAGATTAAGGTTTAGGGTTAATATTTAGATTAGGGTTTAGGGTCATAATTTAGATTAGGGTTTATGGTTATAATTTAGATTAGGGTTAATATTTAGATTAAGGTTTAGGGTTAATATTTAGATTAGGGTTTAGGGTTAATATTTAGATTAGGGTTTAGGGTTATAATTTAGATTAGGGTTTAGGGTTATAATTTAGATTAGGGTTAATATTTAGATTAAGGTTTAGGGTTAATATTTAGATTAGGGTTTAGGGTCATAATTTAGATTAGGGTTTATGGTTATAATTTAGATTAGGGTTAATATTTAGATTAGGGTTTAGGGTTATGATTTAGATTAGGGTTTATGGTTATAATTTAGATTAGGGTTAATATTTAGATTAGGGTTTAGGGTTAATATTTAGATTAGGGTTTAGGGTCATAATTTAGATTAGGGTTAATATTTAGATTAGGGTTTATGGTTATAATTTAGATTAGGGTTAATATTTAGATTAGGGTTTAGGGTTATAATTTAGATTAGGGTTAATATTTAGATTAGGGTTTAGGGTTAATATTTAGATTAGGGTTTATGGTTATAATTTAGATTAGGGTTAATATTTAGATTAGGGTTTAGGGTTAATATTTAGATTAGTGTTTAGGGTCATAATTTAGATTAGGGTTAATATTTAGATTAGGGTTTAGGGTTATAATTTAGATTAGGTTTATGGTTATAATTTAGATTAGGGTTAATATTTAGATTAGGGTTTAGGGTTATAATTTAGATTAGGGTTAATATTTAGATTAGGGTTTAGGGTTAATATTTAGATTAGGGTTTATGGTTATAATTTAGATTAGGGTTTATGGTTATAATTTAGATTAGGGTTAATATTTAGATTAGGGTTTAGGGTTATAATTTAGATTAGGGTTAATATTTAGATTAAGGTTTAGGGTTAATATTTAGATTAGGGTTTAGGGTCATAATTTAGATTAGGGTTTATGGTTATAATTTAGATTAGGGTTAATATTTAGATTAGGGTTTAGGGTTATGATTTAGATTAGGGTTTATGGTTATAATTTAGATTAGGGTTAATATTTAGATTAGGGTTTAGGGTTAATATTTAGATTAGGGTTTAGGGTCATAATTTAGATTAGGGGTTATGGTTATAATTTAGATTAGGGTTAATATTTAGATTAGGGTTTATGGTTATAATTTAGGATGTGATAACATACTACAAACATTAAAATATTGTATCTATATACTAATAATTTAATGTTCGTAGTATATTATCACTAGGGCTAGGACAACAGCATATTCTTTTCCTTGTTTTGACTCTCAGGTATATATCCATTGATATCTTCTTTGTTTATATAGAGTGATCTGGTTCTTGGTTGATTGTGTCTGTGTCGGATATATACTCGAGAGTAAAAGTAATGAAAAGAATATGCTGTTGTCACAGCTCTAGTTATCATCTTCTATCCTTTTTAATAAATAGGATCTTCCGACCAAATAATTTATAATTTGGAAACCGTGACACTCTGGCCAGAAGATGCCGACGTAAAGTTGCTGGAGATTGGTCCATAAACTGGATAATATAACAGCAGATATACTAGTAGAACCCGTGGAAATTTCACGGTAGTTGAAAATTTTTAAAACACATTGTAAATAAAATAAATAAAAAAATAAAATAAAACAAGTAATGAATTTAAAACACTTTTTTAGAAAATTCTTTTTTAAACTTTTAAAGCTAAACAGAATTGATTTAAAAAAATTTAGATTTTTTTTTTTCAATAAAAATTTAGATTTTTTTTTCAATAAAAATTCAACAAACAACATGGCTATGGTCTTTAGTGTGGTTTCCAGTGAGGGTCACATCATGCCACCTCACATGTTCGAAGTCGTCTTGAAAGTCAACATCAAAGTGTACCTGGGTGTGCTGAAGAGTGTGGTGATCCCCTGGTGCAATCAGGTGGCCGCTGGTAGACCCTGGGTGTGGCAGCAGGACTTGGCGTTGACCCACAAATCCAAAGAGACCCAGGCATGGCTTCAGAAGGAGTGCTACGACTTTGTACCCTTTTCTCACTGCCCCCCTCCCCCTTCTCTTCTGACCTTGGACTACTTCGTTTAGTCATACATCGGTCTTTGTTTTATCATTATTTCCATGACAAGTGCTCGTCTGAGCTCCAATCTCTGGTCCCCCCTCGCCAATCTTTCACGATAAACACCCGCCTAGCTGAAACCACTATCATTAATTTTCCCCACTTTTTATCTGTGCCTGAATCAAAACGTAGATTCCATGAGCAAAGCTTCTTTCTTCGAACTGCACGACTGTAGAACTCTCTTCCGTTTGTCTATTTCCCACCTGACTACAACTTGTATGTCTTCAAGTCCAACATAAACAAATTCCTGATGAACCGCCCCCTTAAGTAAAACACTTTATCAGATATCCAATACTAATGATTACTATGATACTATCCCATTGATTACTGTACACGCAATAACCCTTATCCCCGGTGACCTCCATGTAAAAAAAACAAAAAAACATGATCTCCGAACACCAAAACCAGCCAGATCGCCACCATCCATTGAGTATTTGCCGAGCTCCTGCTTGTGGAAAAGGCATGCTCCCAGTTCTGGACCCGTATTGAGGCAGTGATTGAGGCTGGAGGCGCCTACATTGAATAGATGTCAGCTCTACTACATAATCAAGTTTCCAGAACCGATTTTTTTCACTAAAAGTTTTAAAATAAAGCTGTAGTGTTGTTTTCTTTAGGGTGACAAATTTATTGTTCCGCTCTTTATTGTCCGTACTCGAAGATAAATGCACAAACATGAATCTGCACGACAGCTTTCGGAGAAAGTGAACAACCGTGTGCACCAATTGAATAATTTTACTCAGGTAAGTCATCATCATATCATATGAATCCGAAGATTCTATTGTTGGCATTGGTTTCCCTGATATTTTTCTGTTCAGATTTTGGTTGGTTGGTTGTTTTGTTTTAAGGCATATCAACCCTTTTCAGGTTATTTAATGCCAAATCTGGTGATTTTGAAGAACGATTTTTTAATATAGTATATTTGTTTTTAAGTCGTATTCTATTTAACCCATAGTTGGGACCCTAACAGGTACTACCACTCCGGGTCAGAGTGGACCTGGGAGCAATGGCAATTAAAGAGTGGCTCCACACTCCCTAAAGCCTGCAAGCTGGGGCCTCACCATCGGATATAGTTTAAGGTCATATACAGGACCTTTCTGTTCAGAATTCTTTCAAGAAAGACATTAGGTACTTTATAAGAGGGACAATGTGAAGGTTGCCAACATCCTAAGTGAAAAGTGATTTTTGTGGAACGAACTGAATTCGAACTTGGGACCCGCAGTGTTCCTGCTAGTTAGAGATAAAATAAATAAACTTTGATTTTTATTTTATTTTTCATGAGCAGACATTTGTTTTCTATTGTTTATTATTATTATCGCCTATAAAGACTTGAAAAAAAAGCGTTGTTAAAGGTTAATGGCAACTGTCCGTCTGTGTCGTTAACCACTGAGCCACCGTCACGATCAAAGGCAAGTAATAAAAAAAAAATGATACTTAAACAACAAAAGATAAATATACAGAAACAGAAGAATACCCGTCCCAGTATTTAGATTGGGGTTTAGAGTTAATATTTAGATTAGGATTTAGGGTTATAATTTAGATTAGAGTTTACGGTTATAATTTAGATTAGGGTTCAGCGTTAGGATTAGATTAGGGTTAATATTTAGATTAGGGTTTAGGGTTAGAATTTAGATTAGGGTTTATGACTATAATTTAGATTAGGGTTTAGAGTTAATATTTAGATTAGGGTTTAGAGTTAATATTCAGATTAGGGTTTAAAGTTAGAATTTAAATTAGGGTTCAGGGTTAATATTTAGATTAGAGTTTAGGGTTATAATTTAGATTAGGGTTTAGAGTTAATATTTAGATTAGGGTTTAGAGATAGAATTGAGATTAGGGTTTAGAGTTAATATTTAGATTAGGGTTAAGGGTTAGAATTTAGATTAAGGTTAAGAGTTAATATTTAGATTAGGGTTTAGGGTTAGAATTTAGATTAGAGTTTACGGTTATAATTTAGATTAGGGTCCAGCGTTAGAATTAGATTAGGGTTAATATTTAGATTAGGGTTTAGGGTTATAATTTAGATTAGGGTTTAGAGTTAATATTTAGATTAGGGTTTAGAGTTAATATTCAGATTAGGGTTTAAAGTTAGAATTTAAATTAGGGTTCAGGGTTAATATTTAGATTAGGGTTTAGGGTTAGAATTTAGATTAGGGTTTAGAGTTAATATTTAGATTAGGGTTTAGAGATAGAATGTAGATTAGGGTTTAGAGTTAATATTTAGATTAGGGTTTAGAGATAGAATGTAGATTAGGGTTTAGAGTTAATATTTAAATTAGGGTTAAGGGTTAGAATTTAGATTAAGGTTAAGGGTTAATATTTAGATTAGGGTTTAGGGTTAGAATTTAGATTAGGGTTTAGCATTAGAATTTAAATTAGGGTTTAGAGTTAATATTTAGATTAGGGTTTAGCATTAGAATTTAGATTAGAGTTAAGGGTTAGAATTTAGATTTTATAAATTGGAAGTAATAAAAAATTAATTTTAATCACACGGGTTAGGGTTGGGTTAGGGTTAGGGTTGGATTAGACACATATAAAGCTTCCTTCTGATGCATCGTCATGGGTCCTTAACTAGAGCAGGCAATCAATTGATTTGATTGAAAAAATGGGAGAATTTCGCAGATTTCGATGACAATAAAAAAATATGGGGGTGTTTACTATTTGTTGATCATCATTCAATCCTGGGCAACGTCGGGTCTCCCTGCTAATTTTAAATAAATCAGAGATATCGGAATTTTCACGAAAGTCTTCCATCCCCTTTTTACCATCTTTGCATATAACAAAAACATTCAAAGAACCTTGCTCAATTGGTATCTAATGACTATGGATCCAATTTAATGCAAATCTGAAATATTTGGAATGTTGTGCGCATATTATGCCTATAAAAACTCTTTAACATACTCCCAAGAACCTTAAATCTTAGAAATATTTATTAGTTGATGTCTAATAGTTATAGTTTAAATTTTAAAGAATTTGGAACTATGGGAATTTTCACAATTCCTCTTCACGGTCTTGGATATGACCTAAAACTATATCCGATGGTGAGGCCCCACCTTGCGGGCCTTGGGGAGTGTGTAGCCACCTTTTAATTGCCATTGCTCCCAGGTCCACTCTGACCCGGAGTGGTAGTACCTGTTAGGGTCCCAACTATGGGTTAAATAGAATCTGACTTAAAAAAATATATATACTCCATTAAAAATCGTTCCTCAAAATAACTAGATTCGGCATTAAATAACCTGAAAGGTTGATATGCCATAAAACAAAAACAACCAACCAACCAACAATTCCTCTTCACCCCCTTTGCATAAAGCTAAATGAAAATAAATATAGCTCACATTATTCACTCTTTTAAATAAGTACATAAATTGCGCCAAATATCTACAGGAAGGACAGAAAGCAGATGTTACCAATATTTACATGTTCGACACTGTAGGTCCAACTTGCTGAACAAAGGAAAACAACGACAGCTACATATTCCACGTGTTGTAGCCTTTCCTCCCCTATACATGTTTATTGTAATCTAAAACTTGTCATTGCTTGGACAATTGACCTTTTCGATACAGTTACTTTTCCTTTCTCTATCAATCATCACTGATGTTCTGTTTTCCTTTCTTTTTTTTCCCCTCCAACTTTGGTAAGCATATGAGGAAACACTTCATCACCAGATGCTACCAGGGTTTCACCTTTTCACCAGAATCTTTTGTGACAGAAAAGTAATAAAAAAAATGATTCACCATCGGTATACATGTCGTGCATGCACAATATTATTAGGATACAAAAAACACGTCTACTTTCGGAATGGACACTTTTCAATAACGTGCAAATTTTGGTCCCCTTTTATATTTAACACAAAATGACATTGACACACCGGTTCCTGTAGATCACCGAAGTTAAGCAACGTTGAGCCTGGTCAGTACTAAAATGGGTGACCATTTGGGAATTACAGCTGCTCTATGTGCTCTCTGCTTATCTTGGCATTGTTTCCAGACGTCTTGGATTTCTTCTTACCACTGAACTCAAGCAGTGCTGATTCAGGTGAAATGTGGTTAGAGATTGCGCAACCATTGCCTCATAGATGCATGCACTTACAGGAGGCATTCATTGTCTTTTCAGACTGAACAGAAGCTTCCACTATATATATATATATAAAATAATAAAAATTACAATAAGTTTACCAAGGTAATCAAAATAGTAACCTTAAAATATATTATAAATATTAAAGTGTTAATATTTACAAGTAGAGTAAACTCAACCAGATATAAAAAGCTCAATGAAACCGAAAAGAAAATAGAGCTTATAATATGAACAAATGATTAATAAAACATGTTAAAAGACATCTTGAAAAAGAGTTAAAAACATATTTAATTTTAAAAAGGAAACACAAGATAAGTGGATAGTCCTTAATCCACGGAGTTTCGAAGAAATACTCTCCTTCTCATCAGAGGGCAGGAATTAGCAAAATGTGGGATCGGATTTTGCATGTAAAAGTATTTAATGAAACTACAAGTAAGTCACAGATCTTACTTAATTAAAAAAAGGGTGAGGTAAGGAGAATAGGAGGTAAAAGAAAAAATGATAAAAAGATTTCACATGAATGGATAGTCCGGTGAAGGGTAAAAAATCCAAGAATGGTAAAATCCAAAACGGTCGAATTAAAAATTTCCAATCCAATGGGTAAGTTCCAAATGGTCCAAAATGATCCAAAAGGCAGAGTTCCTTGGAAAAAATCGCAAATGGAATGAATTCCAAATCATTAAAAAAAAAAGCACTGGAGAGAATATTTAAAACACGTCTGTCAAGGCTGGAGGAATCAAGTAAATTAAGTTTTTTTTTTCTTTTTTTTTTAAACCTTAATTTACTTGATTAAATTACATGCTTAAAACTTTCGACAGAGGCGATGGATTTCCACGAGATTGGTACCGTCTTGAAGCTCGACTCTTCCGACAATAAATATAAAAAAATTGGCTAAAAACATTAATTCCTTCACCCTCAACTGACCACTTTTCTACAGGAGGTGGGCGCTTTTTTCGCCAATATTCTCGAAAGTCATCCCCTTTTTTGATTCACTAGCCTTAATTTAAACATTTGTCACTTCCGGTTTGGCAATGGGCGCAACATCAAAGACGTCACATTTTTTTTCTTTTACATTCTTTTCCTCCTTCGTGGTATGGTTTCAAGCTTGTCTGTCTGCTACCACTTTCTTTTTTTTTGCTCAACACACCCAGACACTGCCGGGCACCTAGGCTGGTCTATTATATAAATCTCACCTGTCTGTTTAAATGTATGTATGTATGTATGTATGTATGTATGTATGTATGTATGTATGTCTGCCTAAAACTTTTAACAAAGGCGACCGAATTTTTACGAGATTGGCATCGTTTTAAAGCTCGACCTTTCGGACGACAAATATTGAAAAGTTGGCTAAAACCATTTATTTCTCCACCCTGAACTCGGCACTTTTATACAAGAAGGGGTCGCTTCTTTCACTGATATTTTCGAAAGTCATCCTCTATTTTCGATTAACTAGCCTTAATTTAAGCCTTCGCCACTTCCGGTTTGGCGATGGATGCAACGACAAAGATGTCCCTTTTTTTTTCACGTTCTTTTCCTCCTTCATGGTATGGGTTCGAGCCTACCTGCCTACTACCACTTTTTGCTCAACACACACCTCCAGTGGTTCCTGGGCCAAATGCATAATTGATATCACGAACTGTCTCGGCAGCTTTTCGGCCTAGTTTGAACTGGAACAAGAAAATCATGCGGATCTGAGTTTTGTCCATGCTGTCAAAAAAATGAACGAAGAGAGTAAGAGAGTGAGAACGGTAACAAATAACACGATTCGATAGAACAAAAAACGAAATGATATATATATATATATATATATATATATATATATATATATATATATATATATATATACCAATGAATTAATTCAGAAATTATATATAAAAGTAACATATGTGAGAAAACGATATTTTTTGCACCGACCTAATAGTTTTCTAAGGTTTCTGCGATTGCCTTGGATGTGTGTACGTTCGTTTTACCTTCATGTTTATTTTTAGAGCATGGTATCATCAGAGAATATACTCGTCTTGGATATAATCATGGAAATCGGTGGTTGAGAAGGTTTCTTGTAATTGTTGAAGGAAAGAAGCTTAGTCTTAGTAGCATAAAAGATAAATGTTAATGGGTAAGTGATGGAAATTAGGTAGAAATTGACTATTTAAGGAGACATCTCAACAAGAACATGTTTAAATTGGACTTGAAGACGCCCATGTTGTAGTCAGCCGGAATTTGTTGGTTAGTAATGTCAGTTCCCTAACCCTAAATCCATCCACTCCTCTGGTGCTACCAAATCAGGCTGTCTGAAGATATTGGCTCCCTGAGACAAAATGCACCTAACATTGATGCTTTTTGTTTTTCTACTTTTTTTTTTTGTAAAACTTAATTATGTTCTGCAAAACCAAAAACAACAACCCAGCTATTCCTCCTTTTCCTTCTTCCCGTTTCCGCTTTCTCTTTCTATCTCCCCTACTTCCTGACTGGTTTCCTAACTTAAAATCTACCAAATATTACTACTGTAACTGTTTCTACTGATTTTTTTTATCAATTCTAATAAATTACAATGTCAGCTTTCAAATTATGCAGCCGAAATTACCCGAATATTACTGAATTATTAAAAAAAAAAAAACAAAAAAAAAACAACACTTTAATCGTGTTAGCAGGTGAAAATTTGCGGCCATCTTGTTTTTATAAATAAATCGAAACGGAAAATTACCCCCCCCCTTTTGAACTCTCCTGTGTCTTACATAAACAAATACGATCATTTTCTTCAAATTCTATTTTCTTTAATAAATAATTTTCTACCTGATCGAGTTTCGTAATTTTTGGATATAATCATCTAAAAAAATACGAGGAATACGTAGATAACGATTTCCGAAATTTCGTTCTGATAGTGTCGAAGTGCTTAAATTTCTACTCAATGACTTGTGGGAACATGATGAGAATTAGCAGCGAACCTGATGTTAACGTATCCACCATGAGAGACAAAATGAAAAATCGTCTTTTGCACATGGCTCCATGCATCGCTTCCACTTGGGAAGAAAAAAATAAGACAACCACAAAATAGTTATCGACCAATGGCAGAGCTCCACGCCTAAAATAAACACCTCAAATATCACAGTCACTGGGAGCCGGTTTGCCACTATAAAACGAGGGATTTTAGGGAAGCAGAAGAGGAGGAGGAAAAAGAAGACGCCGGGCTGCTAGCTGCTGATGAAAGAAGTCACCCGCTTTCCAGTTACAAGCCAGGAAACGCATCACCGACAGCAGGATGACCGGCCGACCCCTACCACATCCATCGTCCAAAAGATAAGCTACGTTTACGAACATTCATTCCTTGTCAATTCATACATACCTACAAACATTTTACGAACATTCATTCCTTGTCAATTCATACATACCTACAAACATTTTACGAACATTCATTCCTTGTCAATTCATACATACCTACAAACATTTTACGAACATTCATTCCTTGTCAATTCATACATACCTATAAACAGTTTACGAACATTCATTCCTTGTAAATTCATACATACCTACAAACATTTTACGAACATTCATTCCTTGTTAAATCGTACATGCCTACAAACATTTTACGAACATTCATTCCTTGTCAATTCATACATACCTACAAACATTTTACGAACATTCATTCCTTGTCAATTCATACATACCTACAAACATTTTACGAACATTCATTCCTTGTCAATTCATACATACCTACAAACATTTTACGAACATTCATTCCTTGTCAATTCATACATACCTACAAACATTTTACGAACATTCATTCCTTGTCAATTCATACATACCTACAAACATTTTACGAACATTCATTCCTTGTCAATTCATACATACCTACAAACATTTTACGAACATTCATTCCGTGTCAATTCATACATACCTACAAACATTTTACGAACATTCATTCCTTGTCAATTCATACATACCTACAAACATTTTACGAACATTCATTCCTTGTCAATTCATACATACCTACAAACATTTTACGAACATTCACTCCTTGTCAATTCATACATACCTACAAACATTTTACGAACATTCATTCCTTGTCAATTCATACATACCTACAAACATTTTACGAACATTCATTCCTTGTCAATTCATACATACCTACAAACATTTTACGAACATTCATTCCGTGTCAATTCATACATACCTACAAACATTTTACGAACATTCATTCCGTGTCAATTCATACATACCTACAAACATTTTACGAACATTCATTCCTTGTCAATTCATACATACCTACAAACATTTTATGAACATTCATTCCGTGTCAATTCATACATACCTACAAACATTTTACGAACATTCATTCCTTGTCAATTCATACATACCTACAAACATTTTACGAACATTCATTCCTTGTCAATTCATACATACCTACAAACATTTTACGAACATTCATTCCTTGTCAATTCATACATACCTACAAACATTTTACGAACATTCATTCCGTGTCAATTCATACATACCTACAAACATTTTACGAACATTCATTCCGTGTCAATTCATACATACCTACAAACATTTTACGAACATTCATTCCTTGTTAAATCGTACATGCCTACAAACATTTTACGAACATTCATTCCTTGTCAATTCATACATACCTACAAACATTTTACGAACATTCATTCCTTGTCAATTCATACATACCTACAAACATTTTACGAACATTCATTCCTTGTCAATTCATACATACCTACAAACATTTTACGAACATTCATTCCTTGTCAATTCATACATACCTACAAACATTTTACGAACATTCATTCCTTGTCAATTCATACATACCTACAAACATTTTACGAACATTCATTCCTTGTCAATTCATACATACCTACAAACATTTTACGAACATTCATTCCTTGTCAATTCATACATACCTACAAACATTTTACGAACATTCATTCCTTGTCAATTCATACATACCTACAAACATTTTACGAACATTCATTCCTTGTCAATTCATACATACCTACAAACATTTTACGAACATTCATTCCGTGTCAATTCATACATACCTACAAACATTTTACGAACATTCATTCCGTGTCAATTCATACATACCTACAAACATTTTACGAACATTCATTCCTTGTCAATTCATACATACCTACAAACATTTTATGAACATTCATTCCGTGTCAATTCATACATACCTACAAACATTTTACGAACATTCATTCCTTGTCAATTCATACATACCTACAAACATTTTACGAACCTTCATTCCTTGTCAATTCATACATACCTACAAACATTTTACGAACATTCATTCCTTGTCAATTCATACATACATTCAAACATTTTACGAACATTTCACCGTAATACAAACTGTCAAATATCTCCATCGGACAATCCATTCTTCGTTAAATCACATTCCATCCTACAAACACTTCACCTCTCCTAATACAAATTGTTAGTAGTAAATAAAATCGGTTCTCAACCTTCAATATTTGTCTGTCTTTAATTATATGGAGTCAGAATCTACACATTTCCAACGTTATTCATTTCATGTATTCTTTGTTGTGACCTCTATGGCGTCCTTCCTACCCCTAATCCTTTTATAAAAACCGAGGCCATAGACTTTTCGTAATTTTTGGATATATTACTATTTTCAGCATGCCAAGTACGTCATATTGTTTTTGCTTAAAACGACATATTTAAAAAAAAAAATCGATCTGTCGACTGTGTCTTAAGTACCGAGATAACTTCTGGAGTGGTAGAATGACTAAAAATAATATGATACAAGGCCAGTAAAATCTTAAATGTCTTTTTTCTTATACCTAATGGATGGTAAATACCGTCGACATTCCCGCCTCCCAAAACATTAGTAATAATCACGTGAAACGAAACGGGGCGTCTCCTTCGTGAGCGAGACGGTATCTTTATTTCATTGTAATAATAATAACAAAAAAAATAGAGGGGAAGAAAAAAAGTTCTTGCTCGACCAGGTTATGCTGGTATTAGTAGAACAAGACGTAGACCTCCGAGCATTGTTAACAGCTGAGGTTTTTTAAAACCCACTAGATTGGAACTAAAACATTTTCAGAAAACTAACTGGCTTTTTTAGGTGGGAGCAAAGTGTGGTACCTGTTCTGATACTGCACTTAGTCTTGTCTACCTTCGGGAAATGCAATATAAAAATCTAAACTAAAGTAAATTTTATTTATGACCTTATTCCTAACTCTTGCCTCGTGGCTAGGTAATAGAGACTACGGGTATGTTTTACAATCCACAGAGGTACGAAAAAGTGGTCTCCCCCAAAAAACAAAAACAAATGTATAACAAACATATTGTTATCAAAGACAAGATAAGCTTGGCCTTTTGGTCAAGATCAAAATGTAGTATCTGTTCTTCAGATGCTGCACTTCCATTTCTTGTTCTCTTTCGGTGGAGGAGAAATCCTTCACGACTGAGACAATTTTTATTTTTGTACCTTTTCTCCACGTTAAAAAACGACCCTGGTGCCTAACTCTGTCCCGTGGGGAGGCATAGTAAATAGGTACTCTTCTGCCTACCTGGAAAGATTTTTAGTGATTTTATTTACTTTAAAAAGTTTATTTGGTTCGAAAAACAAGTAGTATTGAGTGTTACATGAGAGCAAGCAAAAAATGGCCGCGAATTGACACCTAAATATTTGAAGTTTCGATAATGACTAAAAAATTAGAAATTATAAAAAATACTACTAGAAACCCAACCAATAAATGGTACTGTGACATTTATTGGGTGGGTTTGTACTACCATTTTTAATATTTTTTTTATTTTTAATATATATATATATATACATGATGATTGCAACGTCTTGTCAGACGAGCGCCACTCCCTCAGACATTTAAAATCCATGAGCCCAAATGTCTGAGGGAGTATCTATACAAATATGATGTTACAGAGTCTTAGCTTTGTACGACAGCTAAGTCTCTCTCTCGGTTCAAAATGTTGAGACCCAGCAACAAGCAAGAGCAAGATAGCCAGCAACAAATTAAACTGCAGACCAGCTTAATGCGGGTACTGGTCTTCCGCTTTATGGTTTTTTAAATCAGAGATTTGCTTCTCCTAGAAAGGTTGCCTTCACCACGGCTTACGGGAGCCCTCTCTACCCCAATACACATACACACACACACACACACACACACACACACACACACACACACACACACACACACACACACACACACACAAATATACACGGTGCTAGTTGGCTGTTGACCCAGTAAAAGAGTTCATTCGCCCTTTATATATATGGGTGTTGCTGAGAGGCTAAGTAATGAGGGTGGAGAGTTGTATGTTTTGATTTCAATTATATATATATATATATATATATATATATATCTTCGATGTCGGTTTGAAAGTCAACACCAATGTTTACCTATATGTGCTGAAGAGTGTCGTGATCCCCTGGTGCAATCAGGTGGCCACTGGCAGACTCTAGGTGTGGCAGCAGAACTCAGTGCTGGCCCACAAGTCCAAAGAGACCCAGGCTTGGCTTCAGAAGGAGTGCTACAATTTTGTACTCTTCTCTTGAAGCCCCTCCCTCCTACTCTCTTGACCTGAATCCACTGGACTACTTGCCCAGATATACTTAACACAGTTGGCATATGGTATTCCAAACAAAGTCATTAACACTATCATGATGCTGTACATACATTTTTGCAGGGAATACAATGATGCATCTCTGCTTCTGATGCATGTCCATGACAGGGGGTTGCTTTCTTATAGTCTCACACTGTCAATATCTGCAACAAAGAGATGAAACTTTTAGGTTATGAATGCATACGTTCAGTCATGATAACAATGCAATTTACAATCAGCTTTGATCAGTTCAGGCGGAATAAAACAAGCCGCGCATGCATGGTCCCCCTCTGGTGCTGCATGTGAGATGACGCCACAAAAAATAGTAAAGAAATGATGAATGTGAGAAGTGGGAAGGGCCAACGTTGCCTTCACATTTTTGCCAAGTTTCAGAAAAATCTAATGGATGGGGCAAAAGTTATGGGGTAAAAAGTGTCATTTTTTTGCAATTTGAGGGCATTTGTGACCCCTTTTAAGCCCCTGAGAATGCCGCATCCCAGTGAAAATGGACAAACGGTGCAGTTTCACTCTTTAAGACATGTATATTTGAATTTAGCACCATGGAAAACCACTATATAGACATAATATCAAGTTTTTGAGTAATCTTATTATAAATTTTCCTACTGTCTGTGTGTGTGTGACACAGTTTATCTCAGGCTACAGGCAACCCACCCAGGCAAGTTAGGTACTGAAATGAAGCTTATGACCCAGTGAATGTTTTAGTGATATTTATATCCACGTTTGATGTATGGAAATGCAAAAAAATAAAAATGACGATTTACTAAACAACGTTTTATTTACTGGATATTTTTCCGGTACAAGGGCTCAAGTTTGCCCAGCTGGGCAAACTTGGATTCTTTTATGAAAAAAGAGCCCCAAAAAGGCATGTTTTTTAGCCCTAAAAGTCCCAGAGGGATGCGAACCAGAATTTTGACCACTGTGAAAAACCACTATATATGCAGACATATCAAGTTTTTGTTGACAAATATAAAAAAAGTGCCACAAAAAAATGCATTTTCAGCACTGAAAGTCCCCGGGGACGCGATACAGAATTTTGCCATGGTCACTCATACTGGATTTATATTAAGAACAATGGGCTCCACATTTTGGCCAAATTTCAGAAAAATCTAATGGATGGATAAAAAATTATGGGGCAGCACGTGTCATTTTTGGCCATTTTAGGGCATTTTTGACTTCTTTTGAGCCCCTGGGGACACAACGGGAATTTTTGCAAAAAAAAAAAAAAATTTTTACTGCAGCCTCTAAGGTTTTCCTTGAGCTTAGGGAATAACCAAAAGTCACAGCGAACAAGGTCTGGACTAAGAGTGAAAAACTGTCTTGATGCCCATCTTCGCCAAATAGTCTGTAACAAGGATGAAGTTGTGGACTGGTGCATTCGCACAAATCTTTCTCATCTTCAGTTCCTTGCGAATAATTGTGTAAATACAGTTCCCACACTGACATCAAACTGTGCACCTTACTGTCTCTATAGACACACAACGATCTTTATTCATGAAATTCTTTATTTGGCCAATCAACACTGGTGTTCTGACTTCTTTACTCTCTCATACTTCTCATCATCCCTTACAGACTCTCTGCCTTCCTTGAATCTTTTATGCCACTCAAAGACTGGGGCTCGATTCATGCAAGATGGTCTAAAAGCAGCCTGAAGCATTCCATAAGTTTCTGTGGTATTTTTTCCAAGTTTAAAACAGAATTTTATTGTATATCGTTCTTCTAAAGTGTCCTCACATCCAGATTGCATTTTTGAAATTCACCAGCTGTGACAATCAGTAGTAGTAGTAGTAGTAGGATGTATTCCAATTCCTGCTGTAGCTGTTCATTTGAACCTAAAATCATAAAAATTAGTCAGTCATCTATATATGTAAAAGCGAAAATGTGTGTGTGAACTTTTTGTGTATGTCCGGCAAAGGCTTTTTTTTGGGGGGGGGGCATGCTCGGTTGGGTCACTCCTTCTAAAAATTTTTTATATACTATATAAATCATAATATGTACGAGTTATGAACGGAGGTCAGGTTTATCTTTAATTTATCTGACTTTTACTTTAGCTATTTTCGAGATTTTTTCAATCGCCGCGTCTTTGTTTCGCTTTTCAGTATAAAAAAAGCAAAACTGCATCCGCAGTTCCTCCGCACTCATGGCAGGGACGTCCAGAAAAGCAATAAAGTTTGATCAATGCGGGGGAAACCTCTTATATCAGACAAATGCTATTCATTGGGACGCTCCTCTTTTTATAGGGAGCTGGTTCCCTCCTCTCCAACATCTTAGAAAGACAAGCAGCCAAAGTTGGCAAAGAAAAAAAAACAAAAAAAAAAAAACAGCCTCGCAACAAAAGCTGCCTGCAGGATATGTTTGACCTCATTATCATTAAAATCGCGAATTTAAGTTTTAACTGTTAACTTAAATCACTTTTCTGTTACTTTGCCGTGGTGGGCGAGTGAATTACATGTCAGGATTTTTTTCCACCTTCGCCTCAAGGTTCCAGGTTCGATCCTACCCACCTACCCAAACTTTTTTTTCCTTTTACCACCCGGCGATGATGGGCAGTTTTTTTGTTTGTTTTTCCGATTTTGTAAAGATGTTTAACATCGTTTGCTTTTTTTTTGTCGTGACCCCCCTCCCCCCCAACATACACACCTCCAAACACCCGGGCAACGCAGGGCACACCCGCTAGTCTATAATATAAATCTCACCTGTCTGTTTAAATGTATGTATGTATGTATGTATGTATGCCTAAAATTTACGATAGAGGCGCCGGATTTTCTCGAAATGGTATTGTTTTTAAGCTCGACCCTTCGGATGACAAATATCGAAAAATGTGCTAAAAACATTAATTCCTTTACCCTCAACTTGACATTTTTCTACAGGGAGGGGTCGCTTTTTCGCGGATATTTTCGAAAGTCATCCCCTCTTTTCGATTGACTACCGGTTTGGCAAAGAGCGCAACAACAAAGACGTCACATTTTTTTTTTCACATTCTTTTCCTCCTTCTTGGTACGGGTTCGGGCCTGCCTGCCTGCCTACTACCACTTTTTATTTTTTTTATATTTTGCTCAACACACACCTCCAAACACCCGGGGAAACGCTGGGCACCCAGGCTAGTAAGATATATAACAATAATGTACTGAATTTTTAAGAGTCTACGACAATTTCAAATGGCTGTACAAAAAGTTTGAAAACTTATTGAAGGCAACTCGTATCTAAAGAATAACTTTAGATAAAGGGTTCCTATTTACAATGCCTCCCCACGGGACAGAGTTAGACACCAGGGTCGTTTTTTTAATGTGGAGAAAAGGAACAAAAATAAAAATTGTCTCAGTCGTGAAGGATTTCTCCTCCACTGACAGAGAACAAGAAATTGAAGTGCAGCATCTGAAGAACAGATTGTTTTTATTTGCTTCCCCACTGAGCAAATTAGGCACAAGGCCGTTTTTTAATGTGGAGGGAGAGGGAGGGGGAGGGAGAAGGGGGACCAGCTCCCGATGAGTGGGAAATAGGAGCTGGATAGTGAGTTGGTATGAAGGGTTGCCCCTACATTGACCAAGGTCTTATATGTGGGGTTGGTATTTATTTGCTTCCCCACCGAGCAAATTAGGCACAAGGCCAATTTTTAATGTGAGAGTGAAGGGGAAATGGGGACCGACTCCCCGGGGAGTAGGGGAGCTGGATAGTGACAATTCGTATGAAGGGTTTCCCCTACATTGCCCAAGGTCTTATATGTGGGGTTGGTATTTATTTGCTCCCCCACCGAGCAAATTAGGCACAGGGCCGATTTTTAATGTGAGGAGTGAAGGGGAAATGAGGACCAACTCCCCGGGGAGTAGGGGAGCTGGATAGTGACAATTGGTATGAAGGGTTGCCCCTACATTGATCAAGGTCTTATATGTGGAGTTGCCCCCACATATGGTCTTTGCTTGCAGTATGTATTTATTTGCTTCCCCACTGAGCAAATTAGGCACAAGGCCGTTTTTTAATGTGGAGAGAGAGGGAGGGGAGGGGGGAAGGGGACCAGCTCCCGATGGGTGGGAAATGGGAGCTGGATAGTAACTGTTGGTATGAAGGGTTGCCCCTACATTGACCAAGGTCTGATATGTGGGGTTACTCCCACATATGGTCTTTGCTTGCAGTATCTGCCGGAACAGATGGTATTTATTTGCTCCCCGACCGAGCAAATTAGGCACAAGGCCGATTTTTGAAGTGAGGAGTGAAGGGGAAATGGGGACCAACTCCCCGGGGAGTAGGGGAGCTGGATAGTGACAATTGGTATGAAGGGTTGCCCCTACATTGACCAAGGTCTTATATGTGGGGTTTCCCCCACATATGGTCTTTGCTTGCAGTATCTGCCGGAACAGATTGTATTTATTTGCTCCCCCACCAAGCAAATTAGGCACAAGGCCGATTTTTAATGTGAGGAGTGAAGGGAGGGGGAAGGGAAAAAGGGGACCAGCTCCCGAGAGGTGGGAAATGGGAGCTGGTTAATGGTCAGGCATGTGGGGTTGCCTCCACATCTGGTCTTTGCTAGTCATAGCTTGCAGTATCTGCCGGAACAGATACTACACTTTGATCCCAAAAAGGGTTAATGATATGAGTGGATTTTCAGGCCGTTTCTTACAACATCAATCTTTAAGGTTAAGATTAGTGTAAATGTTAAGATTAATATAAATGTTAAGATTAGTGTAAATGTTAAGGTTAGTATAAATGTTAAGATTAGTATAAATGTTAAGATTAGTGTAAATGTTAAGGCGCGGCTAACAATAGTAACACATTCTTAGACGTTCGATGCCTTCAATAACAAAGAGGCAGCCTTTGTGTTTTCATAATTAAAATTATTATTTATTGCATGATAATATTTCGGGCGTAGTCATTTTCGTTTGTGTTGCATTAAAGTATGGAAGCACAAAATGATCACTATTTAACAAGGTGATGCTTATACAAGGCCTGGCAAACATACAATTGATGTTACGATTAGGGTTTGGGAGGTGTGAAAACCAAAATTACTACTAAATAATAAATATTGCAAAATTTTTACTAAGTAATTTCTTAATAATCTATAATATAAATTTTACCCATCTGCCTGTCTGTCTGTATGTATGTATGTATGTATGTTTCGACAGATTTTCACAAGATCGGTATCCTTTTGAAGTTTGGCCCTTCGGACGGCAAATATCGAAAAATTGGCTAAAAACATTAATTCCTTAACCCTCAACTGGGCACTTGTCTACAAGGAGGGGTTGCTTTTTTTTTTTGCCAATATTTTCGAAATTCATCTCTTTTTTCGATTGACTAGCCTTAATTTAAATCTTCACCAATTTCCGGTTTGGCGATGGACGCAACAGCAAAGACGTCACATTTTTTTTTTTTTTTACATTCTTTTCCTCCTTTGTGGTACGGGTTCGAGCATGCCTGCTTGCCTACTACCACTTTTTTTTTTTTTTTTTTTTGCTCAACATACACTTACAAACACCTGGGCAACGCCAGGCATCCAGGCTAGTCTAATAATAATTGCATGATTTGCAATTATATGTATTAATGTATTATTGAGAAGCAATTTAGAATTATTGGTTTATTTTCATGAAATGAAACCATCAGTTGAATCATTGCACGTACGTTTAATGGCTGACCTTTGTATTCCTTGTTGATCATTTAATTATTTTTCTTTTTTATGGAAACCTCTCGAGACAAAACATGAAGCCACTTGACGTAAAGAACTAAAAAAAAAGAAAAAAAAAGAAAATACTACTTGGTGCCACTCAAGGCGATAGTTATACCAGGTCTGACAAACATGGGATTGGGTGTCACAACTGAAGACTAACATGTGAAGACCAAAATTGATCCATAATAATAATTACTGAGACAAGTTTTAATAGGGAATTTCTTAGTAATGTCCAGTAACTAGTTAATTAGCATATTATATACATATTATTAATAAACAGCTTACAATTATAAATTTATTTCCATAAAATGAAACCATCAGTTGAACGAATGTTCCATGGCTGAACTAGTCTCCTTTTTTTATTTATGGAAATCAATCCAGACAAAACATGAAGCCACTTGATGTAAGGAGCCAAAATAAAAAAAATAAATAAATAAAATAAATGAAGGAAATACTATTTCAAGATCAAAAAACCAACAATAAGTGTTAAATGGATAGATTCCAATCCAGAAACCAGCAATTCTTTCCCCTTTTTCAGAAACACGAGATGTGAGGACTGTGATTTAAATCTGATTTCACCTTGGCAAGACATGACTGTACCATCCCATTTGAAATTAAAGGAGCTTATCACCAATTGGCAAGCAGCTACCCCCCCCCCTAGAAAGTTGAGATCTCTAGAGTAGTTTTTTCCCCAGAACCGCTAGACTTTGGAATTTCCTTCTGGGCCCCTGCTTCCCCAACTGTACTGACATGCAGAAGTTCAAGTGTAACGTGAACGACATCTTGCTGCCCAACTCCCTACATAGTACCCATGTAGCTTATGTCCCTGATAATAGCCCCCTACATCAAAGTGGCAATGTGTCTAGTTTGGGGTGCAAATGTAAAAAAAAAAAAAAAAAAAAAAAAAATTGGTACCACTCAAGGCAATAGTTACCAAACCTGGTAAACATGGGATTAGATTCCACAACTGTGAAGATCCAAATTACTCACTGAGAAAAGTTCTAGTGAGGAATTAGTGTTTATATATTTTTGGTGCCGCACTAATTTTAAATATTTTTTTTTTTTTAGGTGAAATTCAAGTTTCATAATGTCTTTTTTTGATAAAATTGTTTATATATTTTTGGTGCCGCACTAATTTTAAATATTTTTTTTTAGGTGAAATTCAAGTTTCATAATATCTTTTTTTGATTAAATTGTTTATATATTTTTGGTGCCGCACTAATTTTAAATATTTTTTTTTTTAGGTGAAATTCAAGTTTCATAATGCCTTTTTTTGATAAAATTGTTTATATATTTTTGGTGCCGCACTAATTTTAAATATTTTTTTTTTTTAGGTGAAATTCAAGTTTCATAATGTCTTTTTTTGATAAAATTGTTTATATATTTTTGGTGCCGCACTAATTTTAAATATATTTTTTTTTAGGTGAAATTCAAGTTTCATAATATCTTTTTTTGATAAAATTGTTTATATATTTTTGGTGCCGCACTAATTTTAAATATTTTTTTTTTAGGTGAAATTCAAGTTTCATACTATTTTTTTTTGATTAAATTGTTTATATATTTTTGGTGCCGCACTAATTTTAAATATTTTTTTTAGGTGAAATTCAAGTTTCATAATATCTTTTTTTGATTAAATTGTTTATATATTTTTGGTGCCGCACTAATTTTAAATATTTTTTTTTTAGGTGAAATTCAAGTTTCATAATGTCTTTTTTTGATTAAATTGTTTATATATTTTTGGTGCCGCACTAATTTTAAATATTTTTTTTAGGTGAAATTCAAGTTTCATGATATCTTTTTTTGATTAAATTGTTTATATATTTTTGGTGCCGCACTAATTTTAAATATTTTTTTTTTTAGGTGAAATTCAAGTTTCATACTATATTTTTTTGATTAAATTGTTTATATATTTTTGGTGCCGCACTAATTTTAAATATTTTTTTTTTTAGGTGAAATTCAAGTTTCATACTATATTTTTTTGATTAAATTGTTTATATATTTTTGGTGCCGCACTAATTTTAAATATTTTTTTTTAGGTGAAATTCAAGTTTCATAATATCTTTTTTTGATTAAATTGTTTATATATTTTTGGTGCCGCACTAATTTTAAATATTTTTTTTTTTAGGTGAAATTCAAGTTTCATAATGTCTTTTTTTGATTAAATTTTTTATATATTTTTGGTGCCGCACTAATTTTAAATATTTTTTTTTAGGTGAAATTCAAGTTTCATTATATCTTTTTTTGATAAAATTGTTTATATATTTTTGGTGCCGCACTAATTTAAAATTTTTTTTTTTAGGTGAAATTCAAGTTTCATAATATCTTTTTTTGATTAAATTGTTTATATATTTTTGGTGCCGCACTAATTTTAAATATTTTTTTTTTTAGGTGAAATTCAAGTTTCATAATATCTTTTTTTGATTAAATTGTTAATATATTTTTGGTGCCGCACTAATTTTAAATATTGTTTTTTAGGTGAAATTCAAGTTTCATAATATCTTTTTTTGATTAAATTATTTATATATTTTTGGTGCCGCACTAATTTTAAATATTTTTTTTAGGTGAAATTCAAGTTTCATAATATCTTTTTTTGATTAAATTATTTATATATTTTTGGTGCCGCACTAATTTTAAATATTTTTTTTTTTAGGTGAAATTCAAGTTTCATAATATCTTTTTTTGATTAAATTGTTTATATATTTTTGGTGCCGCACTAATTTTAAATATTGTTTTTTAGGTGAAATTCAAGTTTCATAATATCTTTTTTTGATTAAATTATTTATATATTTTTGGTGCCGCACTAATTTTAAATATTTTTTTTAGGTGAAATTCAAGTTTCATAATATCTTTTTTTGATTAAATTGTTTATATATTTTTGGTGCCGCACTAATTTTAAATATTTTTTTTTTTAGGTGAAATTTAAGTTTCATAATATCTTTTTTTGATTAAATTGTTAATATATTTTTTGTGCCGCACTAATTTTAAATATTTTTTTTTTTAGGTGAAATTCAAGTTTCATGATATCTTTTTTTTTATTAAATTGTTTATATATTTTTGGTGCCGCACTAATTTTAAATATTTTTTTTTTAGGTGAAATTCAAGTTTCATAATATCTTTTTTTGATTAAATTGTTAATATATTTTTTGTGCCGCACTAATTTTAAATATTTTTTTTTTTAGGTGAAATTCAAGTCTCATTATATCTTTTTTTGATTAAATTGTTAATATATTTTTTGTGCCGCACTAATTTTAAATATTTTTTTTTTAGGTGAAATTCAAGTTTCATAATATCTTTTTTTGATTAAATTGTTTATATATTTTTTGTGCCGCACTAATTTTAAATATTTTTTTTTTAGGTGAAATTCAAGTTTCATAATATCTTTTTTTGATTAAATTGTTAATATATTTTTTGTGCCGCACTAATTTTAAATATTTTTTTTTTTAGGTGAAATTCAAGTCTCATTATATCTTTTTTTTTATTAAATTGTTTATATATTTTTGGTGCCGCACTAATTTTAAATATTTTTTTTTTAGGTGAAATTCAAGTTTCATAATATCTTTTTTTGATTAAATTGTTTATATATTTTTGGTGCCGCACTAATTTTAAATATTTTTTTTTAGGTGAAATTCAAGTTTCATAATATCTTTTTTTGATTAAATTGTTTATATATTTTTTGTGCCGCACTAATTTTAAATATTTTTTTTTAGGTGAAATTCAAGTTTCATAATATCTTTTTTTATTAAATTGTTAATATATTTTTGGTGCCGCACTAATTTTAAATATTTTTTTTTAGGATAAATTCAAGTTTCATAATATCTTTTTTTGATTAAATTGTTAATATATTTTTTGTGCCGCACTAATTTTAAATATTTTTTTTTTAGGTGAAATTCAAGTTTCATGATATCTTTTTCTTTATTAAATTGTTTATATATTTTTGGTGCCGCACTAATTTTAAATATTTTTTTTTTAGGTGAAATTCAAGTTTCATAATATCTTTTTTTGATTAAATTGTTAATATATTTTTTGTGCCGCACTAATTGTAAATATTTTTTTTAGGTGAAATTCAAGTTTCATAATATCTGTTTTTGATTAAATTGTTAATATATTTTTGGTGCCGCACTAATTTTAAATATTTTTTTTTTTAGGTGAAATTCAAGTTTCATAATATCTTTTTTTGATTAAATTGTTAATATATTTTTTGTGCCGCACTAATTTTAAATATTTTTTTTTTAGGTGAAATTCAAGTTTCATAATATCTTTTTTTGATTAAATTGTTTATATATTTTTTGTGCCGCACTAATTGTAAATATTTTTTTTAGGTGAAATTCAAGTTTCATAATATCTGTTTTTGATTAAATTGTTAATATATTTTTGGTGCCGCACTAATTTTAAATATTTTTTTTTAGGTGAAATTCAAGTTTCATAATATCTTTTTTTGATTAAATTGTTAATATATTTTTGGTGCCGCACTAATTTTAAATATTTTTTTTTAGGTGAAATTCAAGTTTCATAATATCTTTTTTTGATTAAATTGTTTATATATTTTTTGTGCCGCACTAATTTTAAATATTTTTTTTTAGGTGAAATTCAAGTTTCATAATATCTTTTTTTATTAAATTGTTAATATATTTTTGGTGCCGCACTAATTTTAAATATTTTTTTTTTTAGGTGAAATTCAAGTTTCATGATATCTTTTTTTGATTAAATTGTTTATATATTTTTTGTGCCGCACTAATTTTAAATATTTTTTTTTTTAGGTGAAATTCAAGTTTCATGATATCTTTTTTTTTATTAAATTGTTTATATATTTTTGGTGCCGCACTAATTTTAAATATTTTTTTTTAGGTGAAATTCAAGTTTCATAATATCTTTTTTTGATTAAATTGTTAATATATTTTTTGTGCCGCACTAATTTTAAATATTTTTTTTTAGGTGAAATTCAAGTTTCATGATATCTTTTTTTGATTAAATTGTTTATATATTTTTTGTGCCGCACTAATTTTAAATATTTTTTTTTAGGTGAAATTCAAGTTTCATAATATCTTTTTTTGATTAAATTGTTAATATATTTTTTGTGCCGCACTAATTTTAAATATTTTTTTTTTAGGTGAAATTCAAGTTTCATGATATCTTTTTTTTATTAAATTGTTTATATATTTTTGGTGCCGCACTAATTTTAAATATTTTTTTTTAGGTGAAATTCAAGTTTCATAATATCTTTTTTTTATTAAATTGTTAATATATTTTTTGTGCCGCACTAATTTTAAATATTTTTTTTTTAGGTGAAATTCAAGTTTCATGATATCTTTTTTTGATTAAATTGTTTATATATTTTTTGTGCCGCACTAATTTTAAATATTTTTTTTTTAGGTGAAATTCAAGTTTCATGATATCTTTTTCTTTATTAAATTGTTTATATATTTTTGGTGCCGCACTAATTTTAAATATTTTTTTTTTAGGTGAAATTCAAGTTTCATAATATCTTTTTTTGATTAAATTGTTTATATATTTTTTGTGCCGCACTAATTGTAAATATTTTTTTTAGGTGAAATTCAAGTTTCATAATATCTGTTTTTGATTAAATTATTTATATATTTTTGGTGCCGCACTAATTTTAAATATTTTTTTTAGGTGAAATTCAAGTTTCATGATATCTTTTTTTGATTAAATTGTTAATATATTTTTGGTGCCGCACTAATTTTAAATATTTTTTTTTAGGTGAAATTCAAGTTTCATAATATCTTTTTTTGATTAAATTGTTAATATATTTTTGGTGCCGCACTAATTTTAAATATTTTTTTTTAGGTGAAATTCAAGTTTCATAATATCTTTTTTTGATTAAATTGTTAATATATTTTTGGTGCCGCACTAATTTTAAATATTTTTTTTTAGGTGAAATTCAAGTTTCATAATATCTTTTTTTGATTAAATTGTTTATATATTTTTTGTGCCGCACTAATTTTAAATATTTTTTTTTAGGTGAAATTCAAGTTTCATAATATCTTTTTTTATTAAATTGTTAATATATTTTTGGTGCCGCACTAATTTTAAATATTTTTTTTTTTAGGTGAAATTCAAGTTTCATGATATCTTTTTTTGATTAAATTGTTAATATATTTTTTGTGCCGCACTAATTTTAAATATTTTTTTTTTTTAGGTGAAATTCAAGTTTCATGATATCTTTTTTTTTATTAAATTGTTTATATATTTTTGGTGCCGCACTAATTTTAAATATTTTTTTTTAGGTGAAATTCAAGTTTAATAATATCTTTTTTTGATTAAATTGTTAATATATTTTTTGTGCCGCACTAATTTTAAATATTTTTTTTTAGGTGAAATTCAAGTTTCATAATATCTTTTTTTGATTAAATTGTTTATATATTTTTTGTGCCGCACTAATTTTAAATATTTTTTTTTAGGTGAAATTCAAGTTTCATAATATCTTTTTTTATTAAATTGTTAATATATTTTTGGTGCCGCACTAATTTTAAATATTTTTTTTTAGGATAAATTCAAGTTTCATAATATCTTTTTTTGATTAAATTGTTAATATATTTTTTGTGCCGCACTAATTTTAAATATTTTTTTTTTAGGTGAAATTCAAGTTTCATGATATCTTTTTCTTTATTAAATTGTTTATATATTTTTGGTGCCGCACTAATTTTAAATATTTTTTTTTTAGGTGAAATTCAAGTTTCATAATATCTTTTTTTGATTAAATTGTTTATATATTTTTTGTGCCGCACTAATTGTAAATATTTTTTTTAGGTGAAATTCAAGTTTCATAATATCTGTTTTTGATTAAATTGTTAATATATTTTTGGTGCCGCACTAATTTTAAATATTTTTTTTTAGGTGAAATTCAAGTTTCATAATATCTTTTTTTGATTAAATTGTTAATATATTTTTGGTGCCGCACTAATTTTAAATATTTTTTTTTAGGTGAAATTCAAGTTTCATAATATCTTTTTTTGATTAAATTGTTAATATATTTTTTGTGCCGCACTAATTTTAAATATTTTTTTTTAGGTGAAATTCAAGTTTCATAATATCTTTTTTTGATTAAATTGTTTATATATTTTTTGTGCCGCACTAATTGTAAATATTTTTTTTAGGTGAAATTCAAGTTTCATAATATCTGTTTTTGATTAAATTGTTAATATATTTTTGGTGCCGCACTAATTTTAAATATTTTTTTTTAGGTGAAATTCAAGTTTCATAATATCTTTTTTTGATTAAATTGTTTATATATTTTTGGTGCCGCACTAATTTTAAATATTTTTTTTTAGGTGAAATTCAAGTTTCATAATATCTTTTTTTGATTAAATTGTTAATATATTTTTGGTGCCGCACTAATTTTAAATATTTTTTTTTAGGTGAAATTCAAGTTTCATAATATCTTTTTTTGATTAAATTGTTAATATATTTTTTGTGCCGCACTAATTTTAAATATTTTTTTTTAGGTGAAATTCAAGTTTCATAATATCTGTTTTTGATTAAATTGTTTATATATTTTTGGTGCCGCACTAATTTTAAATATTTTTTTTTAGGTGAAATTCAAGTTTCATAATATCTTTTTTTGATTAAATTGTTTATATATTTTTTGTGCCGCACTAATTTTAAATATTTTTTTTTTAGGTGAAATTCAAGTTTCATAATATCTTTTTTTGATTAAATTGTTTATATATTTTTTGTGCCGCACTAATTTTAAATATTTTTTTTTAGGTGAAATTCAAGTTTCATAATATCTTTTTTTGATTAAATTGTTAATATATTTTTGGTGCCGCACTAATTTTAAATATTTTTTTTTAGGTGAAATTCAAGTTTCATAATATCTTTTTTTGATTAAATTGTTTATATATTTTTGGTGCCGCACTAATTTTAAATATTTTTTTTTTTAGGTGAAATTCAAGTTTCATAATATCTTTTTTTGATTAAATTGTTTATATATTTTTGGTGCCGCACTAATTTTAAATATTGTTTTTTAGGTGAAATTCAAGTTTCATAATATCTTTTTTTGATTAAATTATTTATATATTTTTGGTGCCGCACTAATTTTAAATATTTTTTTTAGGTGAAATTCAAGTTTCATAATATCTTTTTTTGATTAAATTGTTTATATATTTTTGGTGCCGCACTAATTTTAAATATTTTTTTTTTTAGGTGAAATTCAAGTTTCATAATATCTTTTTTTGATTAAATTGTTAATATATTTTTTGTGCCGCACTAATTTTAAATATTTTTTTTTTTAGGTGAAATTCAAGTTTCATGATATCTTTTTTTTTATTAAATTGTTTATATATTTTTGGTGCCGCACTAATTTTAAATATTTTTTTTTAGGTGAAATTCAAGTCTCATTATATCTTTTTTTGATTAAATTGTTTATATATTTTTTGTGCCGCACTAATTTTAAATATTTTTTTTTTAGGTGAAATTCAAGTTTCATAATATCTTTTTTTGATTAAATTGTTTATATATTTTTTGTGCCGCACTAATTGTAAATATTTTTTTTTTTAGGTGAAATTCAAGTTTCATGATATCTTTTTTTGATTAAATTGTTAATATATTTTTGGTGCCGCACTAATTTTAAATATTTTTTTTAGGATAAATTCAAGTTTCATAATATCTTTTTTTATTAAATTGTTTATATATTTTTGGTGCCGCACTAATTTTAAATATTTTTTTTTTAGGTGAAATTCAAGTTTCATAATATCTTTTTTTGATTAAATTATTTATATATTTTTGGTGCCGCACTAATCTTAAATATATTTTTTTTTTAGGTGAAATTCAAGTTTCATAATATCTTTTTTTGATTAATTGTTAGATAGAAGCACAGAATAGTTACAAAACACCCTCCCGTCCCCATGTTAAGAATGTCTTTCAAAATAAAAACGTTATTATTTCAGTGCGGTACCAAAAATATATAAGTTGGTTGGTTGTTTTTTTTTTTTTTTATAGCATATCAACCCTTTTCAAGTTATTTAATACCGAATCCAGTTATTTTGAAGAAATCTTTTTAATAGAATATATACATATTTTTTTCAAGTGGGTTTATATTCAATCCATAGATGGGACCCTAACAGGTACTACCACTCCGGTCAGAGTGGACCTGGGTGCAATGGCAATTAAAGGGTGGCTCCACACTCCCCAAAGCCTTCAAGCTGGAGCCTCACCATCGGATATAGTTTAAGGTCATATCTAGGAACAAAATACATGAGTCCCGAAGAATTTCTTAGTAATGTCCACTTATAAGCAACTATAAAACTATTGATGATACTCCCGTTGATTTTCGACATCTGAGGTCCGCCACAACAACTACATTGTTTGGAAATCCACACAGACGTTTTGTTTATAGTGGTGAAGGCTTTGTGTGTGCAGAGTCTACAACACTTTTTAATACAACTGCTAACCTCAGTCGGTGCAATGACTGACACAGAACAGACAGTAGATCGCGGTATTTTTACATCAGACTGTTCTTTCTCCTCGATGCATGTCTTAACGAGGACTGAGGATGCATCTCTCCCAGTGGATTAAACCCCCCACCCCCACCCCGCCAGATACCAACCTGAAATTTTTCTTGGCGCCATACATACAGAACATAGCATTTCCAAATAGTTAACTATGTGATACTGGCCAGGCTCATCTTTATTAACTTTGTTGTTCTCGTGAGAACCAGGGTATTAATGTGTTTATGTGTGTATATATATATATATATATATATATATATATATATATACACACATAAACACATTAATACCCTGGTTCTCACGAGAACAACAAAGTTAATAAAGATGAGCCTGGCCATATATATATATATATATATATATATATATATATATATTTATTTATTTATTTATTAATTTTTTTTACGTCCAAAATAAACAAGGCCGATAGCCATTAGTCGCGTGCTCTCATGTAATGAATGAATGCGTGAATGTAGGATTGGCATGAAATTCTTAAAGATAAACTAAAATGACCGGAAAATGGGCTGAAATGACTTAAATAAATAAAAAGTAAATGACTTAGAATGACTTTAATGAACTTAAGGATGAATTGAATGACCTTAAGAATGACTTTAATGCTTAAAAAATAACTGGAATCCTTCAAAAACAACTTGAATGATCTGGAGAATAACTTGAATGGCTTTGAGACTGACTGGTTGTAAAGTGGGTGATCATTTTACATTAAATTAATACAGAAAAGTGATCCCCCACTTTATATCACAATAAGTACAGCATGTAGTAAGAACAGATACTACACATTGATTTTGGCCAAAAGGCCAAGAAAAGGGTATTTATTTGCTCCCCCACCGAGCAAATTAGGCACAAGGCCGATTTTTAATGTGAGGAGTGAAGGGGAAATGGGGACCAATTCCCCGGGAAGTAGGGGAGCTGGATAGTGACAATTGGTATGAAGGGTTGCCCCTACATTGACCAAGGTCTTATATGTGGAATTGCCTCCACATATGGTCTTTGCTTGCAGTATCTGCCGGAACAGATACTACACTTTGATCTTGGCCAAAAGGCCAAGAAAGGGTATTTATTTGCTCCCCCACCGAGCAAATTAGGCACAAGGCCGGTTTTTAATGCATTCCTCATAAAAATTGCATTTGGTATTGTTTATTTATTTTATTATTTTTGCAATTTTTTTTATCAATAAAAGTTGTTTTTTTTCCCCAAGAAAAGGTGAATTATTTACCATAAATTGTTAGGTGAATTTTTTTTTTTTCAGGAAAACTTGCATTTTTTTTTAAAAGAAAGTTGGCAGTAAACATTTCTTTTTGAAAACAGAATTTTTATTATAAAAAGAAAAAAATCAATGCGATACATGAACACTGTAAATAGTTAGGTGAAAGTAGAGAAAAGTTAGATTTTTTTCAAGAGAATGTACAAATTTTTTTTTGTCAATAGATGTTAAGAAAATAAACAGAAAAAATACTCCTATCATTAATTAATTATGAAAAAAATAAATAAAATGTTGATTTAGTGTTTCAACAGTTGAACAACACTCGGCTGAATCCGGTGATTACCGGTCGAACCCTAAACTAATTGGAATCCGGTGCGGGGGGGGGGGGGATTAAATTCTGCATGAGTACCATTCTTTTTAATTTTGTCTTTTGTTAAATTTTTGTGTGGGCTTTTAGCGCTAGCTAACTAACAAATTTAACCAAAATGCAAAAAATTCAACAATTAAATAATTTTAATAAGTGCCCAGCTTCCAATACAAATCCTCCTTATTGAAAACACTGAAGGGAAAGACGAAACCAAATTATTGCCAGTATGTTTGGAAGAGGTTCTATAGGTGTATCAGAAAGTGGCCATTAAAAATGATGATCAGAACCTTAATAATTCAACTTACTATTTTTTTAAGCTTATAACTACTTGAAAATATAATTCAAACCCTATTTTTTTTTCAATTAAAGGAGCAAAGACCAAATTTTAAAAAACTAACAGGCTTAATAACAAATTATGCAATATTTGTTTCTTTAAAAAAATATAAAAAAATATATTTTGACTTGCTTATAAATATATGCATATATATAAATGCCAAAAAAAATCACTTACCTAAAAAAATACTATTAAATGAGTAGTTCCATTCTTCATTGTTAAGAATTTATCCATATTTATATTTTAAATTCCATGTATTTTTTAAATAAAAGGATTTTTTAAAGCGAAGGTCCTAGAAAATCGCATTTTTGTAACGTGTTTTGTGCGAACCGTTAAATGCTGCTGCTGCTAAAATGAAATTTATGAAGTATGGTTTCGTCCAAGGGCATAAATAATGTCTCTTTTTTATTGCGTATGTTAACCAAAATTAGTATTTTTCATCCTACGTAGTTAAAAAAGAAACGCAAATTCACTTATAAGTTTTTCCCTAGAACAAAAAATCCGCTTCATCGATTTTAAAAAAATTCTTTTAATGAAATATACGAGTTTTTGATTGATATATTTTAATACTTCTTCATCAACTAATTTTTTTTTTTTAAATATCTAAAAAAGGAAAACATTCAATGAAATAGAAAAAATTGCTGTCAGCGTCTGGTATTTACAGCATAACATGAACTTTCATTTAAAAAAAAAAAATCAACGTTTTTTTTAAATAAAAATTACAATAAGTTTACCAAGGTAATCAAAATGGTAAACTTAAAATATATTATAAATGTTAAAGAGTTAATATTTATAAGTAAAGTAATCTCAACCAGATGTAAAACCGAAAAGGAAATAGAGCTTATAATATGAACAAATGATTAATAAAACATGTTAAAAAACATCTTGAAAAAGAGTTAAAGACATATTTAATTTTAAAAAGATAAGCACAAGATAAGTGGATAGTCCTTAATCCGCGGAGTTTCGAAGAAATACTCTCCTTCTCATCAGAGGGCAGGAATTAGCAAAATGCGGGATCGGATTTTGCATACAAAAGTATTTAATGAAACCACAAGTAAGTCACAGATCTTACTTGGTTAAAAAAAAAAAGGGTGACGTAAGGGGAATAGGAGGTAAAAGAAAAAATGATAAAAAGATTTCACATGAATGGATAGTCCGGTGAAGGGTAAAACATCCAAGAATGGTATATATATATATATATATATATATATATATATATATATATATATATATATATATATATAAAGAGAGAGAGAGAGAGAGAGAGAGAGAGAGAGAGAGAAACAAAGTCAGTGATGTTAATAGAATAAGTGCTCTATAAGAGCTGAATCAATCCTAGGTATTCCTGCTGGGATTAAGTATTTAAATGTCATATATTTTTATATAACTATTTTGTTTACCTGTGTCTGTGTGGATAGATATTTAAATTAGGTTCTTATCTTCTTGATGGAGCGATTGTGAAAACTGGGAGGTGGTTCGTTTCATTCACCGAACTGACAATGAATCGCTTTATTAAATTCTTCCTTGCAAAACGTGGAATTCAGATTGTCTCTGACCTTCCGCCCTGGGATATGATTTATGGCGGAGAGGGAAATTGGCATAGGGCATTTGTCAGATACACTTTATTATTAAAAAAAACAAAACAAAAACAAACAAACAAATAAACAAAAAACTTGCTGTATCTAATCGGCGTCGGCCGGGAAGCTGTTTTTAAATTTCATTTTAATTTATAAATTTTTCTACATATGAATTGGTTACTTTTTGGTGATGTACCCGATTCCATAGATAATTGGACAAATTTAAATAATCGTAATAATCGTCGACCAGCACACGTTTCGGCGTTGCCCGGTCAATATCCAACAGCAGTATATAGTCCAGTTATAATAATTGAGAACGGGAATCTGTCAGCAAAAATGAAAAAGGATATGGCTGCAGGGCCCTTCGTTATTGTTGGAGAAATATCGAAGGTTTTGAGATGCAGATATGTGAAATCAGACCATAAAAGAAGAGGTTATTCCAAGAAACAATTATGAATTGTGTTAACTCGGCGAAAATACCTCCACCCAACCCAACAATCAACTAACCCCCACACTTTCTCTATAGAGGCCGCGAGATGCCGGAAGTCTTTCTATTCTAATAGTGTCTTTTCCTTGAACTATTAACCTTTGGAATTCACTCTTGGCTCCATGCAAAAAATGTAATGTGAAAAAAAGTAAATAAAAATATTTTTTTACAAAGGTAAAGGTGAATCGGGTAGCAGAAAGAGAACTTGAAAGTGTGAGGGCGTTATCTCCCCTGACTACCTCCTCTATAATTTCTACTATTATATAAATACAATTTTGTCTGTTTGTGTGTGGCGGTGTGTGCGTGTGAGTTCGTCTCCTATGGACTCGAAAATGGCTGGGCGGATTTTTATGAAATTTCACACAAAGGTACTTTATGAATTTGACAGTGTTCTTAGATAGGTTTTGTATCGGGATGTCTTCAATAAGTATCGATCACTAAAAATCAAAATAAAAAATGAAAGAAACAGACGATTTTGACCAAAGTTAACACATTACACAGCCTTACATCACAAGTGCACTTTTTATTACCACACAGTCCGAAAGGATCAAAATATAAAAACAGTAATAGATTCTTTGATATGGCAGGGGCGCGTTCGACATGAATGTTTCTGTTTAGTGCACAATTAAACCATAATACTTGATTTTTAAATTTTAAGCGTTAATTCAAAATAATTTTATTAAATCAACAGTAGGTTCTCTACAGTGTAATGTAGACTATAATGTCTTATGGACTAAGTCACTGCACAGAGGCATGTGAAACTTTCTCTTGGTGCTTTGCGATGGGTCCCCAATAGACAATCAATCGATTTGATTGAAAAATGGTCGATTTCACCGATTTCGATGACAATAAAAATATGGGAATGTGAAACATTTATTGATCATCATTCAATCCCGGGCAACGTCGAGTGTTCCTACTAGTATTAAACAAGAGAAAAACTACTAAGTGGGCTAAACAAACTTGGTTTTGTGATTTCGCAGTCGCCTGGGTAAATGAAGGCTAACTGTGAAGACACTAAATGTTAAGAAATCTATTGGGAAAAATATTTCTTTTTAGGAACATACACCAATAAATGGCGACGCTGAATGACAAAAGAGATTTTTTTCATGTAGTTTTTGTTCATCAAGCTATTCCGGTCACTGAAATAGGGGGAACTCTCACTTTACTTTAGACATAAGAAGGTCGACGGAATATGTTGTCACTCGTCTTCAACTCTTTGTTCGAAAAAGCATACAACTCGTCATGCCCTCAGAAGAACAGGGCAAAGAAGCCCCCATACATCATTATGAGGCGTCTCATCACCTAAACGGTTCAAATTATTGCGAAACTTTTTACCCATCCAACATGTTTTGCTTTGAGGAAGCTGACCTTGTGCCTGACTTTGCCGCCGTGTGAGTCTGGTAAACGAACTAGCTACTGAAATATTTTTTTTTTTCTACTTGGATGCACCCATGCATTTCAATAGAGGGAGAGGCCAATTCACCCATTAACAATAATTCCTTCATAAAAAAGAAAACTGAGCTTACTACTACTACTACTACTAATAATAATAATAATAATCCTACTACTAGTAATACTACTACTAGTAATACTACTACTAGTAATACTACTACTACTACTACTACTACTAATAATAATAATAATCCTACTACTAGTAATACTACTACTAGTAATACTACTACTAGTAATACTACTACTACTACTAATAATAATAATACTAATCCTACTACTACTAGTAGTAATAATAATACTAACATTACTACTACTACTACTACTACTAGTAATAATAATAATAATAATCCTACTACTACTACTACTAATAATAATGATAATACTAATCCTACTACTAGTAATCCTACTACTACTACTAATAATAATAATACTAATCCTACTACTACTAGTAGTAATAATAATAATATTAACATTACTACTACTACTACATCTACTACTAATAATAATAATACTACTAAACCTACTACTACTACTACTAATAATAATAATACTACTAGTAATACTAATACTGCTGCTACTAGTACTACTACTAATAATAATACTAAAACTACTACTAATACTAATACTACTACTAATACTACTGCTACTACTACTACTACTACTAATAATAATAATAATAATAATACTAATCCTCCTACTACTACTAATACTAATGCTACTACTACTAATAATACTACTACTACTAATAATAATAATACTACTGCTACTACTACTACTACTAATAATAATAATAATAATAATCCTCCTCCTACTACTACTACTATAATACTACTGCTACTACTACTAATAATAATAATGATATAAACGGCTATATGTCGGTCTGTCTGTTTGTCTCCATATTTTCAAACTCTATCTCCTCCGAAACTAAAAGTCGCAGAGCAGTGCCCGAGGCCTCAAATGATTGAATTTCTTATGGGCCTTAAGCCGGTTCAAATAGTTTTTAAGGGGTCAAAAAGGGGTCAAAACTGAAAAACAATCGTTAAACATTTTGTACATTCATCTTAGTTTATTTTTAATTTTTAATCGGCTCATACGCATGTCACGTTGATACAGTGGTAACGTCACCAGCTTTGAATGCTACAGTTTCGGTTTCGATTTTAGCTGATTGCACCAAAATACTTTTTATTTTATACTTTTAAAATCACGATTCTAATAATATATACAAAATCTGGATAAATTAAAATATCATATTTAAGCGTATTTTACGATTGAGCAAAGCCCCCCCCCCAACCTAGTAATCTATATAAGTTATAAAATATAATGTTTCTGAATTTTTTAGATGAGGATTGGTTATTCGTATTATTTGGATCTCTCGGACTATTGTTCTCATCTTGAGTATCATTTACACAACGTTTCAGTCGATGTAACCTCCGACCTTCGTCAGGTGTATCTTGTCAAACTTGAGAACGTTTCTGTCAAATTCCGCAATCTGCACAGAATTCTGAACATAACCCTTTATTTGCTTCGCTGGGTAATATGCTCTCGTTCCGTCAGCCATGACTGGCTAGAGGTCCTAAGTAATTCGCAATTGTATTTTTATTTTTTGGGTCGCCCACACTGAGGATTGAATTTCAGGAAAATATCACGTTTAGAATTGAATTTATCCATGTATTCTAACCACTACGCCACGAAATTTCGTACAGATTCCCGAGTTCGACAGAAACATCGGGGCTCTATGGATAAATTTACCTTTAGTTGACCTTTGACAACTAAATATTTTCGTTTACTAGCAAAATAGAAAAGTTACTAGCTAAACCCATATGACTTTTAGAATATGACATTTTCGTTCTGTGACGAGTATGTACATTATAAAGATTTTTTTTGTATTTTTATTTTTAAATAAGTGTAATTCTAAATATACAACAAATTTTATGTTGATACTTGAAGGTATAAATATTCTGATTTCTTCAGATATTTTTTTAAACAGCCTTCGTTAAAAAAAGGAATATACTATTCTATTAAACTTTTATTGTTTAAATAATTTAACTTTGTTCATTTTACTAAAAAAAAAGTTGAAAAGATATTTTTCACCCAGTAGGTGAGCCTTGGAAGATTGTCAGTGAAAGAAATACAATTTCCAAAAGATAAGCGTTTCATTATTTCTAGTCGCCACTTTGAAAAATCACTCGCAAATACGACTGTTTCACTCGCAATGTAGAACCCTGAACATTCTCGAGTTCAATAAGATACACCTGAAGAAGGTCGGAGGTTTACTGACCGAAACGTTGTGCAAATAACACTCAAGATGAGAACAGTAGCCTGAAGCATCAAAATCCAAATGATGCAAATAAACAATCCATGAAAGTAGCACGCTCTCGTTCTTTCAGTGATAACTGGATAGTAGTCTTAACTAATTTGCAAAGGTATTCTTAATATTGTCTGCACCGAGGACTGAACCTTTAAGTATCACTTAGAATTGAATTTTACCTAGCACTTTATCTGTTATGTTATAAGTCCACTAAGATACATGTTGCGGCTTGCGCGTTCATCGACATAAATTAATGAAAACATGTACGGAACTTATATATATCAACTATTGCAGAGCAAATGTGTGTTTTATTTTTTTTATTACCGTTTTATATGTTTAGGTACACATATTACCGGATCGTATTAACGATCCAGTAACTTCGGGATCGTTAATACGATCCGGTAACCGAAACATGTGTATATATATATATATATATATATATATATATATATATATATATATATATATATATACACATGTTTCGGTTACCGGATCGTATTAACGATCCCGAAGTTACTGGATCGTTAATACGATCCGGTAATATGTGTACCTAAACATATAAAACGGTAATAAAAAAAATAAAACACACATTTGCTCTGCAATAGTATTGACACTTTCTTCAGGTTTTTACTAATTACCATTTTTGCTATATATATATATATATATATATATATATATATATATATATATATATATATATATATACAGGGTGTCCACAAAGTCTGGCTACATAATGTAACCAGACTTTGTGGGCACCCTGTATATATATATATATATATATATATATATATATATATATATATATATATATATATATATATATATATATATATATGTACACAAACACAGACACACACACACAGACACACACGTGTGTATATATATATATATATATATATATATATATATATATATATATATATATAAATGATTAATAAAACATGTTAAAAAAACATCTTGAAAAAGAGTTAAAAACATTTAATTTTAAAAAGGAAGCACAAGATAAGTGGATAGTCCTTAATCCGCGGAGTTTCGAAGAAATACTCTCCTTCTCATCAGAGGGCAGGAATTAGCAAAATGCGGATCGGATTTTGCATGTAAAAGTATTTAATGAAACCACAAGTAAGTCACAGATCTTACTTAGTTAAAAAAAAGGGTGAGGTAAGGGGAATAGGAGGTAAAAGAAAAAAATGATAAAAAGATTTCACATGAATGGATAGTCCGGTGAAGGGTAAAAAATTCAAGAATGGTAAAATCCAAACACGGTCGAATTAAAAACTTCTAATCCACAAGTAAGTTCCAAAGGAATAGCATAACTGGGAGATGGTCGAAAATGATCCAAAAGGCAGAATTCCTTGGAAAAAATCACAAATGAAATGAGTTCAAAATCATTAAAAGAAAAGTTCAAATGTGCACAGAAAAAGCACTGGAGAGAATATTTAAAACACGTCTGCCAAGGCCGGAAGCATCAAGTACATCATTTTACTATATATATATATATATATATATATATATATATATATATATATATATATATATATATATATATATATATATATATTAATTTGTTTATTTATTGTTTGTTTATTTGTTTATTTATTTATTTATTTATTTGTTTATTTATTAATTTGTTTATTTATTTGTTTATTTATTTGTTTGTTTATTCATTGGTTTCTCTATTTGTTTATTTATTTGTTTGTTTATTTATTTGTTTATTAATTTATTTGTCTATTTATTTGTTTGTTTGTTTATTTATTTGTTTCTCTATTTGTTTATTTATTTATTTGTTTATTTATTTGTTTGTTTATTTATTGGTTTCTCTATTTGTTTATTTATTTATTTGTTTATTTATTTGTTTGTTTGTTTATTTATTTATTTATCAATTTGTTTATTTATTCATTTGTTTATTTTTTTCTCTATTTTTTATTTATTTGTTTATTTGTTTATTTATTTGTTTGTTTATTTATTTACTTGTTTATTTGCTGGCTTATTTGTTTATTTATTTGTTTTTTTTATTAATTTGTTTATTTGTTTATTTATTTGTTTGTTTATGTATTTGTTTATTTATTTATTTGTTTATTTATTTGTTTATGTATTTATTTGTTCATTTGTTTTTTATTTGTTTTTTTATTTATTTGTTTATTTGTTTATCTGCTTGTTTATTTGCTTGTTTATTTGTTTATTTATTTGTTTATTTATTTATTTGTTTGTTTGTTTGTGTATTTGTTTATTTATTTGTTTATTTATTTGTTTCTCTAATTGTCTATTTATTTGTTTGTTTATTTGTATATTTATTTATTTGTTTGTTTATTTATTTGTTTATTTGTTTGTTTATTTGCTTGTTTATTTATTTGTTTATTTATTTGTTTATTTGTTTATTTGTTAATTTATTTGTTTATTTATTTATTTGTTTGTTTGTTTGTTTGTGTATTTGTTTATTTATTTGTTTATTTATTTGTTTCTCTAATTGTCTATTTATTTGTTTGTTTATTTGTGTATTTATTTGTTTATTTATTTGTTTGTTTATTTATATGTTTGTTTATTTGCTTGTTTATTTATTTGTTTATTTATTTGTTTATTTATTTATTTGTTTATTTATTCATTTGTTTATTATTTATTTATTTATTTGCGGACTATTGTCCTCATCTTCTACAACTATGGAAGGCAGTAATTACTGAGGACACAATTAAGAGACCCAACATTCCTCTCCCGTCGGGATTTACCACCTAATGAAGGCCAGAGGAATAATTGGTTGAAACGTTGTAAAACAAACAACTATAAAAAGATGAGGATGACAGTCCACAAATAAATAAATAAGCAAATTTTATGCTTGATATTATTTTCAATTTGAAAAATGTTTGATGTGATTAACAAAGATGATTGTCAAGATCAAATAAAATGTTTACAAGCTGACAAAGTCGAGCTTGTGCACTATATCACAGTTTTTAAATACATATTTTTGGTATAACATTGTTATTTACACTTCTAAAAAAAATTACATGTGTTTATGGGGTAGGAGGCATTAACAGTTTATTTTAGAAGCCAAGGGAGGGCTAGCAGTCAGTTCTAAAAGCCAAGGGGTCGCTAACAGTGTATTTTAGAAGCCAAGGGGTCGTTAGCAGTCTATTCTAGAAGTCAAGGAGCACTAGCAGTGTATTTTAGAAGCCAAGGGGGTGCTAGCGGTCTATTCTAGAAGCCAAGTGGGTGCTAGCGATCTATTCTAGAAGCCAAGGGTGTGTTAGCGGTCTATTCTAGAAGCCATGGTTGTGCTAGTGGTCTAGTCTAGAAAGCCAAGTGGTCCCTAGCAGTCTGTTCTAAAAGCCAAGGAGGCGCTAGGAGTCTATTCTAGAAACCAAGGGGGCTTCAGTACTGTGCAGTTTTTTGTATGATGGACACAGGAAGAAGTGAAAAAAAAAAAACTGGATAGAGACACACGGAAATTGTTAGTCAAGTATGGAGCACTGCATCAAAATTCTAATGTGCTCAGGCTGTATATGACAAGAAAGAAAGGGAGAAGAGAGCTGGTTGGGATTGAGGGATATGTCGGAGTAGGGCTTAGAAGTGTGCACCACTACTTGCAAAAGTGTCATTTTCAAAAGTGTTATTTTCAAAAGTGTTATTTGCAAAAGTGTTATTTGCAAAAGTGTTATTTTCAAAAGTGTCATTTTCAAAAGTGTTATTTTCAAAAGTGTTATTTGCAAAAGTGTTATTTGCAAAAGTGTTATTTGCAAAAGTGTTATTTGCAGGCGAAAGAGAAAGAGATAGATAAAGATTCATTGGAAGATAATCAGAAGTACAAGGAAAGAATCGAAGCAGAAAAGTTGACAGAGTTGGCAAAACATGAAACTTCATGGTCAGTTTGAGCGAGATACTAAGGCACTAAAATGTCAGGACACGTGGAATTTTCTAAAGGTGAGTTAAAAAGAGAAACAGAAAATCTTATATTTGCTGCTGAAGAACAGACACTAAATACAAATGCAATAGATAAAAACATCTTTAGGAAGGACTGTTCTGATAAGTGCAGGCTGTGTGGTGTAACTCTTGAAACAGTTTCACAGGACCAATGAATGCCAAATTATTGATGTGGCTTGTCCAAACGACATCAACTTAACAAACAAGAAGAATGAGAAACTACGGAACTATCAGAAACTGAAGGTGGAGATTGCTAGATTGTGGAATAAGAAAACTTCCATCGTGCCAATCATCATATGTGCGCTTGGCTCAATTCCGGATGATCTTGAGAAACAGCTGAACTCCTTGGGAATCAAGTACAACATCATTGTACTCCAGAAGTCAGTTCTGCTTGGTAAAGCAAACATCCTACGCCAGGTGTTTTCTATCTAATTGACTCTTTGACTATACTTGCTAGTTTTGGTGTAAAGGCCTGCTCTTGAGTGAAAAAAAAAAAAAACGATGTTAAATGTAGTTAACAACACTGTCGACGGCGATGATGATGATGATGATGATGATAATGATGATGATACACCACCAAAAGAGTACAGTAATAAAACGAACAAAATTAAACAAAAATAACACAAAAAAAGCAAAGCAAAAACAAAAAAAAAAACCCTTTAACTCAATGTTTGAGAAATGGGGGAGACTTGACACCATCCTTGAGCGATTGGTGAGGATGACTTGACATTAGAATAATTCACCCTACAAGGTTTTCCTTTTTCTTTTCTTTGCTTTTCCTCTCTTTTCTTCCGGTCTTCACGCTAGCAGGGACACCAAATATTGTCCGGGATTGAATGAGGATCAACAAATGGCCAACTCTCCCATACTTTTATTGTCATCAAAATCGGTGAAATCACCCATTTTTCAATCAAATCGATTGATTGTCTTTTTTTTTTTTTTTACATAGGCGTCACCACTTATCAAGGCCGATAGGCCACTCAAGGATAAGGGTTAAGGAGTGTAGAGTAGTCAAAAGGATAATATAGTAATCGATAGTAATGGAAGTTCGGTAAATTTGTTAACTTAAGTGGAACGGCTCATCAGAAACTTGTTCACGTTGGACTTGAAGACAACCATATTATAGACAGCTGGAAAGCAGGAAAACGGAAGACAATTCCACAGGCGTGCACTTCTAAGAAAGAAGTTTTGATCGTGGAATCTATGTTTAGGTTTAGGCACAGATAAAGAGTGGGGAAAATTATTGATAATGTTTTCAGCTAGTCTAGTGTTTCTTGTGAAAGTTTGGCGAGGGGGGACCATAGATGGAAGCTCAGTTGAACACTTTCCATGAAAATAACGATAAAGCAGAGACAAACTCGCAACATCTCTTCTGTGAGATAGAGGTTGCAGCAAAGAGAAAAGGACATCTCCCACCAGGCCACGAAGTCTATTTTGAACCCTATCAAGGCAGGACAAGTCTTTTCTAGCAGCTCCTGCCCGTATGTGGCAACAGTATTCCATCCTTGGACGTATCTGGCTCTTCTGCTCTAATTTGGGACCCATCGTGGTGCACTAAAAGGAAGATTCACATGCCTCTTCACAGTGACTTAGTCCACAACATATTGTAGTCTACATTACACTGTAGAGAACTTACTGTTGATTTTATAAAATTATCTGTAAAAAACGGCTTCACTTAAAGCTTAAAATGCAAAAGTCAAGTATCATGGTTCAATTGTGCTCCAAACAGAAACATTAATCTCGAACGCGCCCCTGTCTTATCAAAGAAGCAACTGTTGATTTTATGAAATTGTTTTTACATGATTAATTGAATCAAAGTCAAATATATCATTGTTCTGTTGTGCTTTAAAAATAAACATTCATTTTGAACGCGCCCCTGTCTTATAAAAAAAAAAAATCTACAATTTACTTTATAGTCTGGGCCTTTCTGCTTGTGCGGTGATAAAACTTCTCAAATGCACTTGTAATGTTAGGTTGTATAAAAGTGTTAACTTTGGTCAAAATCAGACTCCCTTCTTTAATTGTATTTTTTGATTATCGATTTTTGATACTTATATCAAACGCATTCTGATACAAAACCTACATAAGAACACTCCCAGAGACATCAAGTACCTTTGTGTGAAATTAAAAAAAAAAAAAAAAAATAGCCCAGCCGTTTACGAGTCCATAGGGAAAGAACTCACGTACACACAGACAAATATTTTTTTTGTTTATTTATTTGTGGACTGCTATCCTCATCTTCATAGGTGTTGTTGTTTCACCCCGATTCGGCCAACCATTCCTCTAGCCTTCTTCAGGTGGCTAACTGCAACGGGATAGAAATATAGGAATGCTGAGTCTCTTAACTGTATCTTCAGTAATTACTGCCTTCCATAGTTGTTGTTGTCTCAACACGTTTTGGCCAACTAATCCTCCGGCCTGCTTTGAGTAGGATTGAAACCGCTATCTTCAGACAATGCTCACCTGAAACCGTAGAGATTCAACACCTCTATCCCTTGTGTCATGGGTCCTGCAAATAAACAAATAACTGTACAAATTACTCATCCCAAAGGATTCCAATAAAAAAATATCCTTTTATATAAAAGTAGATAGATAGATAGATAGATAGATGGAGATATGCGTTCCATTCCGTGACGTCATTTCCAAAGGGGTAAGAGGAAGAGATAGTCTTTCGAGCGTAACTTTGCAATCGCCACGTTTCTTTCCTTTTATTTTCTGTTTGCTTTTCCTTCCCTTCCTTCCGATCTTTATGGCTGTATATGTATTCTATTCCGTAACGTCACGCCCACGTGACGGATTAAAATGCTGGCTCGGCACGCAAGTCGTCATTTAATGACAGACCTATTCTACATTACAGAAGGGCATCGGCTCATAAAAATCTTACTTTAATTAGCAAAATGATTTTCAAAGAACAGACGTTGGACCATAAATGACGATGATGATGATGATGATGATGATGATGATGATGATGATAGGTGGGGAGGGTCGATCCAGACAAGATACAAGATGTAAGGAGCTACAAAAAAAAAAAAAAAAAAAAATTAAATAAAATACTACTTCATGGTCAAAAACTAGCCAATGATAAGTGCTAAATGGATAGATATTGACACAGAAAACAGCAATTCTTCACCCTTTGTCAGACACTTCGTTCATGGTATGTGAGGACTGAAAGACAAAAGAGAGGTAAGCGAGAGTTAATAGGATGATGATGATGATGGTGATGCTGATGGTGATGGTGCTGATGACGACGATTATGATGACGCAATCTTAATAGAGAATGCCTTTTCAAAACAGGTTCTGTGAACTAGTTCAATTTTATATTTGTTAAAATTTGTAATTGTATCCGGCTTGACATGTAATATATTTGTCGTTGACTTTATTTCTTCATTAATCCTTTACACAACCTGATTGAACTAATTCGTTTAGTCGTAAATAAATGAATATAATGGCATAAATAAAGCGGGAATTGATTCAAACACGCCTTGTACGTATTAGTTCAGTATCTGGGTAGATGCCAGATACCTCCAGATTGCAACTGTCCATTGCTTACATTCAGTATGCCGCCATCTGTCACAGAGAGGATGATTACATTTGTTGCCATAAACTTTTTTCAATCACTATGGATAATATTCAAGGTCAGTTTATGAAAATGCAAAATTCTCAGAGGTAGTTTATAACTATTGAATTTCATAATTTTTCCAGTTTGAAGGCAATCTTAGCATCATTACTCTTTAAATAAGTGAAGCATGCATGGTCCCTCGTGAGTGCACAGTGAACGAGGCATAAAAAAAATGACTAAGTTCAGCATGCCCCCCCCCCCATTTAGCCCCCAAAGTTCCAAGGGGACGTCAAATCCTGGGGAAAATAAACAAACGGTGTAGTTTTAACATATGTAAATTTGAGTTCTGCACCACGCAAAAAAGAAATGACTAACTCCCCCACCACCATTTAGCCCCAGAAGCCCCCAAGGCCTTAGCATATTTAATTTTGAGTTCAGCACCATGCAAAACTGCTAAATAGACATACACAGAAAATTTTGGACAAACATGGTAAAATAGTCCCAAAAATGGAGTGTTTTTATTAGCCCCAAAAGAGCCCCTGCAGCACACGCAAGAGTTATTGTGCAGTATAGGCAAACAAAATAATACAGAAATCAGTTAGTTACAACTTTTCAGAAAGTTTTATAAAATCCAAGGCATCAATTTTTTTAATAAGCACAAAGGTGTCAATTTTAGCCATTTTAACCCAAAAGGCCTCCCTAGGGGAGCAACCGGTGTTTTCCCGGAAAATCTGTCCTGTTACTTTTTTACTCATATCATGTTTAATGTTTGTGCAAAATTTCAAAAAATTCCAATGCATAGTTATTGAGAAAAGTGCGGACAGACGAACAGGAGAACGGACAAGGGCGAATTTACAGGTCCACCCTCCTTTTGTCGGAGGTGGAGGTGGGGGGGGGCAATAAATATGTTTTTAATCATTTACATCATAATTCAAGTCATAAAGGGTTAAATTTAAAAAATAAAATGTTCCTTTGTTTATTTTGGGCGTGGCCATTTATTTTTGGATTTCGTTTTTTTTTTTTTTTGTTATTGTTGTATCGGACTACACCTTTCATATTCAGCAAATCTATCATTTCTTCACTTTCTGTCAATCATGCGAATGGACGAATATGCGGGTAGGCCAGAGAAAACTAAGGAGGAAGTGACGCGGATGGATTTGCGAGAAACAAGAAGGATAAAGAAAGACTTGTCCAGAGATAGGTTAGAAACCAATTTTTTAGAGCTGTTCAACACATGCCAATATGTAAAATGGACGTTAAACCAAATATGATGATGACGACGACGATGATGATTGCAGCATCTCTATAGATGATTGGCATCTCAAGTTTCATATTCTACATCAAATAGCCCCTCTTGTCGCCACAGGTGGCTTTGCAGACCTGCAGCTGATTCACAAGGACGATGACAGACACGACGCACAAAAGTCAGTCTTAACAAGGTTAATTGGATCATCTCCAACATGTTAAGTCGCCACACGTCACCACTCTTCCAACTTCTTCCAACGCTGTCGGACTCTGAAGGACAGCTTTAACATTGGATTTAAGTGATATAAACTTGCACAACTCTCCAGGCTTTAAAAACTATGACCCAGTGACAAGCAGAAGCAAGACGACCGGTGGTTATTTCAGCTGCAGGTTTTATGTTGAAGTTTCCTTCTTCAACATGAGTTGCCTTCACCACAGCTGAGCCCCGTCTGTCCCATTGAGGAAAGACTATCCTGTGCCAGATCCCAACCTAGTATTTTCCCAGTCTTGCAGTATATATACACATATACACAAAAACACAGCAAATCACATTCTTAGATCATTCGTAGACATTTATGAAGATGACATCACAATCTATGGCGACACTTCAAAGGCCAGCATGACCAAGATTTTTGTGATTCTCTCTCTTCTGATCTTGAGAACATGGTACAATGGGGAAAAAGGTGGCTGGTTGATGTTAATGTATCAAAAACTAAGCTTCTCTCCTTTCATCATAATATATATATATATATATATATATATATATATATATATATAGAGAGAGAGAGAGAGAGAAAGAGAGAGATAAAAAGGAACAAACCGTATTATGTGTTCATCAACGTTTCATCTTTATTTCGAGACTTTCTCTGGATGAATGAGATTAAGAAACAAAAAATACCAGTACAAAATATTGGAAAATGTTTCATATGCACAGTGTGATGCAGTTCTATTTCAGAAAAATGGAAAAAAACGTTGGAAATTCAAAAAGGAGGGGGGAGGGTTGGCGCTGTTAAAGAGAGGGAAATTTTAGTGACGTCATATAGTCGTTAATGTAACTTTAAAAATATGAACGCAGTTAATATTCTTACTGGAAAAAAGATATATCTGTTGAAATTCAAATATAGGTTTGTAACAGAAATGAAATCAGTGTTTTTTTTATGTAATTTATTGATTGAGATAATGTGTTAATTATTACAGGGGGTGTTTGAATGGTGTGAGAAGGTTAATATATATATATATATATATATATATATATATATATATATATATATATATATGTACACACACACATTTAGACAAATATTATTGAATAGCACGGAGTTATTCTGTTTTACAATTTTCCTTTTTATCTTCTCCAATCACCGAATAGTTCTTTTTGTGTTCTTCTCGAAATTGTATATGTTGGATCCATAATCGCGAGCGCTTTCGACAGAAGTACTTCTATCATCCTCAGGCATATTGTAGAAATAAATGTAGAAATTGTTTTTTAATTTACGTATAGATACATTTTTTCCTAGTCACGTGGTAGCGTGTTACAAGATAGGTGGGCAGACTTTTTTTTTTCTTTTTTACATATATTAAACATATCTATATATACAAACACATATATACATATTCGAACATTTATCCCAAACATTTCAAAACGTTTCGACTGCACTCATAATTAATATTATTTATTTGAGGCTTCTTTGTTTTAATGTACAATGCTTCGAGTATTCTTAGCCTATTAACATTTCTCTCACTCTGCAATACTCTTGTATTTTCTACCATAATTGTTCGAAATTCCGAATGGTGGCAGCCATGTCCCTTCAAATGTTGTGATATGGAGCTAGAGTCAGAGAGGTGGAGAGTCAATCTTCGCGACAATGTGTTGTTGAACCAACGTAGCTACTAATATTGGAGATACACTCTCCTATTGGACAGCTAAATTTATAAACTACATTGGTCCTTTCCAACAGGTCATTTGTTTGCGAAATGTTGTTTTTCATTACAAGGCTTGTTGTCTGTATTTTTTTTATAATATATAATAAATTTTATTTTTTTTATTATTATTGGGAGCCACGCATCTACGGATAATATTTTTAAGAATGCTCTCATCGATTTTTCTAGGGCAATTGCTCTTGACATATCTAAGGCCTTTGATAGGGTATGGCATAAAAGTTTACTTCATAAGATCTCTAGCTATCGTATTGCTGGAAATGTCTTCTCAATTATTAAATAATTTCTTTCTGATAGGTTCATAAGAGTAGTAGTTGAGGGGAAAAAATCAGAAGCTCACAGTATTAATGCCGGTGTCCCTCAGGGGTCCATCCTGGGCCCAACTCTTTTCCTGATCTACATTAATGATCTTCCAAATCACATCCTTACATCATTTGTAGACATTTATGCTGACGACACTACCATTTATGGTAGCACATCTAAGACAGTAAACGACCAAGTTCTCTCCAATTCTCTCTCCTCTGATCTTGAGCACGTAGTACAATGGGGTAAGGAGTGGCTGGTTACTTTTAATGCATCTAAAACCAAGCTTCTCTCTTTACATCATCAACATTCTGATCCACATCTGGCATCAATTGAAATGAATGGCTCTCGTCTTCAGGAGGCCTCAAGTTTTGACAAGCTTCTTGGCTTGACCATTACTCCTGATCTTAAATGGAACACGTGCATCAAATCTGTTGCCAAGGCCACTGGAAAAATGGTGGGATCTTTCTATCGATCTGGTAGATATCTCACTGCTGATGCTATTCTCTATCTATATAAGAGCCAGGTACGTCCAAGGATGGAATACTGTTGCCACATCTGGGCAAGAGCTGCTAGAAAGGACTTGTCCTGCCTTGATAGAGTTCAAAATAGACTTCATAGCCTCATAGGAGATGTCCTTTTCTCTTCCTTGCAACCTCTATCTCACAGAAGAGATGTTGCGAGTTTGTCTCTGATGTATCGTTATTTTCATGGAAAGTGTTCGACTGAGCTTCAATCTATGGTCCCCCCTCGCCAAACTTTTACAAGAAACACTCGTCTAGCTGTAAACACTATCAATAATTCCCCCCCTCTTTATCTGTACCTAAACCTAAACGTAGATTCCATGAACAGAGCTTCTTTCTTAGAACTGCACGCCTGTGGAATTGTTTTCCGTTTTCCTGCTTTCCGGCTGACTACAATATGGTTGCCTTCAAGTCTAACATAAATAATGGATAGTCAACTATTCCCCCACTATCAAACGATCATGAGGTTGCTTGCACGGCAACTGACAAGGCTAATCTGCTTGCCAGTCAGTTTGCCTCAAACTCCACACTGAACTCGGTACACCACTCACTCCCTGATTTTCCTCTGCGAACAGACGCCTCACTAGTCGATTTGAAAATCACCCCTTCTCAGGTACATGCTATTATAAAAAACCTAGACACCTCAAAAGCGTGTGGACCAGATCTCATCCCGGCTGTGCTATTTAAAAAAAAAAAAAAAAAAAAATGCTCTGCCGAGGTTGCTCCAGTTCTGTCCAAACTTTACAATAAATGCCTTAACGAATCTTGTTTTCCCGACTGCTGGAAAACCGCCTCTGTGGTACCAGTCTTCAAGAATTCTGGTGAAAGAACTGACCCACTAAATTATCGCCCCATTAGCCTCCTCCCGCTTTTCGCCAAAATATTTGAGTCCTTAGTTAATCAAGCCCTAGTCCAGCACCTAACAGCTGCTAAACTCCTGACTGACAAACAATATGGATTCAGGCAAGCCCGTTCAACAGCAGATATCTTAACTGTAGTTTCTGAACGTATATACCGTTCATTGGATAAAACAGGGGAGGGTAGAGCGGTGGCCCTCGATATATCTAAGGCTTTTGACAGGGTATGGCACGATGGTCTTCTAAGGAAAATTAGATCATATGGAATCACTGGAAGAATTCATAATGTAATTAAATCCTTCTTAAGTAATAGAAAAATCAAAGTTGTCCTCGACGGTCGTACATCCAAACAATACGACATAAATGCGGGAGTACCTCAGGGGTCTATCCTTGGACCTCTATTATTCCTGATATTCATAAACGACCTCCCTGATAAAATTGTTTCGGAGATGGGTATATTTGCCGATGACACCACTCTCTATAACAGATATGAGGGGAAAACAAATGAACACATATCCAAGGAAATGGCAGAAACACTAGAGGACTACCTCCAATCCGTAGTGGAATGGGGACAAAAATGGTTGGTCACATTCAATGCTGCTAAGACTAAGCTTGTTTCCTTCAATAACTACAAGAAACCTTCTCTACCACCAATAGCAATGGCCAAGAACACATTACCTGAAAGTACTTCTTTTAAACTCCTCAGCCTAACGTTTACAGGGAATATGAACTGGAATAGATACATTGAGAGCATTGCCAAGGCTGCTGCAAGGAAGGTTGGCTCCCTCTACCGTGCTAGAAAACTACTTACGCCTGACAGTATCCTATACCTCTATAAGGCAACCATTCGCCCATGTATGGAGTATTGTTGTCACATCTGGGCTGGTGCATCTGCTTCTTGTCTCTTGCTCCTGGACAGGGTTCAAAAGAGAGTCGCCAACCTGATAGGTCCTGAACTGTCATCTAGGCTTCAGCCTCTGTCCCATCGACGAGATGTTGCATCCCTCTGCCTGTTCTACAAATACTTCAATGGTGAATGCTCTGACGAACTGCAAACACTTGTACCTCCCCGACGTAACTACCCCCGACAAACCCGACAAGCTACTAAGTCTCATCCCTTTACAGTAGAGATCCCTAGGTGCAAGAAAGCCTTTTACTCCAATAGTTTCTTCCCCAGAACTGCGGGTCTTTGGAACTCCCTTCCGGGATTCTGCTTTCCCAACTGCAACGATATGCAGAAGTTCAAGTGTAATGTCAACAAACATCTTTCTACTCATCTCCCTTCATAATGACACCGCTAATTAAGTCCCTGATAGTAGCCCCTGCTTTAAAGTGGCACTGTGCCTTGTTTGGGGTGAAAATTGAATAAAAAAAAAAAAAAAAAAAGTTCTTGATGAGCCGTTCCATATAAGTTATCAAATTTACCAAATTTTCATTACTAATGATTACTATATTGTCCAATTTCTACTGTACACTCTTTAACCCTTATCCTTGAGTGGCCTCTTGGCCTTGATTATGTAGTGATGCCTATGTAAAAAAAAAAAATATGCACAAATATACATATAAACATTTAGAATAGGCATGCTCTCCTCACTCCCCCTACCACACAAACGCCCCCACCGCAGCCAGCAGTCTCAACGAACTTCGCTCGCACCCCAATTACTATTTAAATAAATCTTCCCATAATTCTTTACCAAGACTAAAACACATTCCTGATGATGTGAAGAAAAAATGCTTGGACCATACATCCATATGGTTGATGTATAAAAAATAAATAAATAAAATAATACGAAAAATTGGAAAAATAAAAGAAGGTATTACTAAACAGAAGTTTTCTGCAGTTTTTAACAATGTCTGCCTGAATACATATACATATATATATGTATATAAGTATGTATACATACTTATATACATGTACACATATACGCATAAATACATATATACATATATATATATACATATATACACACACATAT
>NC_136521.1:12582003-12639503 GCF_053919585.1 Euprymna scolopes | reverse complement strand
CTAATATTCTTGACACGTAAATAAATGTTGCTACTGTGATTTCGAGTTCTTTGTCAAATGTCGTTATTTTTCGGATTGTATTTTTTCTTTATATGTGTGGATTTTTTTTATTACACTTTCACCCCAAACAAGTCACGTTGCCACTTTGATGTAGAGGGCTACTATCAGGGACCTAAGTTGCAGGGGTACTATGTAGGGAGTTGAGTAGCAAGATGTCTGTTTACATTACACTTGAACTTCTGCATGTCAGTACAGTTGGGGAAGCAGGAAACCAGAAGGGAATTCCAAAGTCCTGCAGTTCTGGGGAAGAAGCTATTAGAGTAAAAGGCTTTCATACATCCAGGGATCTCAACTGTGTAGAGGTGGGACTTCGCTGCTTGTCGGGTTTTCGTCAAGGGAGTACGAGGGCTTGTAGTTCGTCAGAGCATCTGCCATTAAAATACTTGTAAAACAGGCAGAGGGATGCAACATTACGTCGGTGGGACAGGGGCTGAAGTTTAGATGAAACCTTTCTATTAATTTACCTTTAACGGTCCCTTGAATACCTTCCTACTTTCAACTTCAAGAAATTTCAGCACCTGCAACCTCGGTCCGAAAAATGATTAAATCCCAATTATAAATTGGAGAACGCCGACTCACACCCTTACAAGTTAGTGACTCCGCCATGAGCCCAACAAGCTCATCGGATCTGAGCCTGTCTTTAAGATTCACCTCACAAAAAAATCATATTGTTCTCGTATCACTTCCTCCATGCAACGCATATCCTCAACTCTCATTGGCCAGTTTTCATTTTTATTCATTTTAACATGATAGAGAAATTTATATCCAAACTAACCTATCTCTGGCCAGGTTTTCATTTATCCTTCTTTCTCTCAAATCAACCTGACCAGTCCCAGACGTGTTTTCATTAGTATTCCTGATAGTTTGACATGCTGGCATGTGTTACACGGCTTTTAAAAATTGGGTGCTTGTTAAGATAGAGTCGATGGATCGATTTAAAAAAAAATATGTCGTTTTAAGCAAAAACAATATTACATAATTGTCATGTCGAAAAGAGTAATATATCCAAAAATTACCAAAATTGATAGAGTAGAACAACTGCTATTTTATATTTAGTAAAATAAAGTCTATAGCTATAAGCTAAAATATTAGTCGCCATTAAAATGTAATCTAAAATATGTGTCCTGAGTTATGTCCCTTCCTGATCTACATCAATGATCTCCCAAAACACATACTTAAATCATTCGTTGACATCTATGCTGATGACACGACCATCTATGGCAACACATCAAAGGCCGTAAATGACCAGACCTTTTATTTTTAAGTGAAACTGGCATTGGACAGGCTATTTCCCTAGAAGAGTTTGCAATTACAGGATACTCTAACTTAACTTCTAAATCTGACCCCCAAGATCGCCATGGGCATGGAATATGTGCCTATATTAAAGATAGCTTTCCATGTGGGAGGGACATCTCCAGGGAAGATCCTAACTTACCCTATATGTGCTTCCGGGTTGCTTTAGCTCACACTACTGCATTTATATTTACTCTCTATCGCCCCCACAACAGCGGAGTTACTATCTTTCAAAGCATATCTGAGAAAATTGACCAAGTCCTATCTGCTTATCCTTCAGCTAACATTCACGTATGTGGAGACTTCAATGTTCACAACGTCGAATGGTTGACCCACTCAAACAAGACCGATGATGAGGGGAGGTTCTGTCATGATTTCTCCATTGCCTATGACCTCACTCAGATTGTGCAGGAACCTACCCGTGTGCCCGATAATGACGGCCAGTATGCGAGCCTACTAGACCTTTTTCTCACAACTTGCCCTGAACTATGTTCAGTTTCTGTTCTGTCGCCTCTTGGATCTTCCGACCACTCTGTTGTATCAATTAAGATAAAAATGAAATGTAATAAGTCCCCAGACGTACCTCTTCATCGTACAGTATATCGATACACTAAGGCTGACTGGGATAGCTTCCGTACATTTATATCTGATCTACCTCTGCATTCCATGTTTAAAAAGGATGTGTCCTCTATAGTATTATGTGATATACGTATATCTGTACGTGATGTTGCAAAGCTAATCAAAAACCTTGATTCGAGTAAAGCAACTGGCCCTGACGGTATTCCAATTATAGTACTCAAAAAACTTCAACCTGAACTAGCGCCCATACTTACAAAACTGTTTAAACGTTGTCTTAAGGAGAATAGTTTCCCATCTCCCTGGAAAATCTCATCAGTATGCCCTGTATTTAAGAATTCAGGTGATCGCTCATCCCCCTCTCAGTACAGGCCAATAAGTCTCCTGTGCGTCATGAGTAAGTTGCTAGAATCTGTGTTAAATACAGAAGTAATCAACCATCTCAACAAAAATAACCTTCTTAGTGACACTCAATATGGTTTCCGTTCTGCTAGATCTACAGCAGATGTGCTTACAGTTATATCGCATAGGATTAGCAAATCTCTCGACGGTGGCAATCTTTCTAGGGCAATTGCTCTTGACATATCTAAAGCCTTTAATAGGGTATGGCATAAAGGTTTACTTCATAAGATCGCTAGCTATGGTATAGCTGGAAAAGTCTTCTAAATTATTAAATCATTTCTTTCTGATAGGTTCATAAGAGTAGTAGTTGAGGGGCAAAAATCAGAAGCTCACAGTATTAATGCCAGTGTCCCTCAGGGGTCCATCCTGGGCCCAACTCTTTTCCTGATCTACATTAATGATCTTCCAAATCACATCCTTACATCATTTGTAGACATTTATGCTGACGACACTACCATTTACGGTAGCACATCTAAGACAGTAAACGACCAAGTTCTCTCCAATTCTCTCTCCTCTGATCTTGAGCACGTAGTACAATGGGGAAAGGAGTGGCTGGTTACTTTTAATGCATCTAAAACCAAGCTTCTCTCTTTACATCATCAACATTCTAATCCACATTTGGCATCAATTGAAATGAATGGCTCTCGTCTTCAGGAGGCCTCAAGTTTTGACAAGCTTCTGGGCTTGACCATTACTCCTGATCTTAAATGGAACACGTACATCAAATCTGTTGCCAAGGCCACTGGAAAAATGGTGGGATCTTTCTATCGATCCGGTAGATATCTCACTGCTGATGCTATTCTCTATCTATATAAGAGCCAGGTATGTCCAAGGATGGAATACTGTTGCCACATCTGGGCAGGAGCTGCTAGAAAGGACTTGTCCTGCCTTGATAGAGTTCAAAATAGATTTCGTAGCCTCGTAGGAGATGTCCTTTTCTCCTCCTTGCAACCTCTATCTCACAGAAGAGATGTTGCGAGTTTGTCTCTGATGTATCGTTATTTTCATGGAAAGTGTTCGACTGAGCTTCAATCTATGGTCCCCCCTCGCCAAACTTTCACAAGAAACACTCGTCTAGCTGAAAACACTATCAATAATTCCCCCACTCTTTATCTGTGCCTAAACCTAAACGTAGATTCCATGAACAAAGCTTCTTTCTTAAAACTACACGCCTGTGGAATTGTCTTCCGTTTTCCTACTTTCCGGCTAACTACAATATGGTTGTGTTCAAGTCTAAAGTAAATAAGTTCTTGATGAGCCGTTCCATATAAGTTATCAAATTTACCAAATTTTCATTACTAATGATTACTATATTGTCCAATTCCTACTGTACACTCTTTAACCCTTATCCTTGAGTGGCCTCTGGGCCTTGATAATGTGGTGATGCCTATGTAAAAAAAAAAAAAGAAAAAAAGTTCTCTCTAATTCTCTCTCCTCTGATCTCGAGCACATGGTAAAATGGGGGAAGAGGTGGCTGGTCACTTTTAATGCATCCGAAACCAAGCTTCTATCTTTACATCATCAATGCTCTGATCCCCATCTGGCATCAATTGAAATGGATGGCTCTCGTCTTGGAGAGGCTCCATGTTTTGACAAGCTTCTGGGTTTGACCTTTACTCCTGATCTTAAATGGAACACGTACATCAAATCTGTTGGCAGGGACGCTGGGAAAATGGTGGGATCCTTCTACCACCCCAGAAGATATCTCACTACTGATGCAATTCTCTATCTTTATAAAAGCCAAGTACGTCCAAGGATGGAGTACTGCAGCCACATCTGGGCAGGAGCTGCTAAAAACAGCCTATCCTGCCTTGACAGAGTACAAAATAGACTTTGTGGTTTAGTGGGGGATGCCCTTTTCTCTTCCCTGCAACCTCTCTCCCACAGAAGAGACGTTGCAAGCCTGTCTTTGTTTTATCGCTATTTCCATGGCAGGTGCTCGTCTGAGCTCCAATCCCTCGTCCCCCCTCGCCAATCTTTCATGAGAAACACCCGTCTGGCTGAAACTACTGTCAATAATTTTCCCCACTCTTTATCTGTGCCTAAATCCAAACGTAGATTCCATGAGCAAAGCTTCTTTCTTAGAACTGCACGCCAGTGGAACTCTCTGCCGCTTGCCTGTTTCCCACCTGGCTACAACTTGGACGTCTTCAAGTACAACATAAACAAACTCCTGACAAACCGCCCCCTTAAGTAAGACACTCTATCAAAACCTCCAATACTAATTATTACTACAATACTATCTTATTGATTACTGTACACGCAATAACCCTTATCCCTGAGTGGCCTTCAGGCCTTAATAAGTGGTGACCCCCATGTAAAAAAAAATGAAAAAAAAAATGTCCCCTGTGTGTGAATTCTTCACAGTCAACTTTAAAACATCTAAGAAAAATGGGTGCTTGTTGAGATATTCTGCTGAGCAATATTTTTTTAATATGTAGAAATAGTAATATATCCCAAAATTATGAAAATTCATCGATTGGGTAAAATTGCATGATTTCTAACGTCTAAAAAAACGCAATTTTACCCAATTTTTCATCAGACTTACTTTTAATGATAAATAACTTTCTACTCGATGAATTTTCATAATTTTTAGATATATTACTATTTACGACATATTAAAAAAAAAAAATCGATCTTTATTACCTTTTCTATCAAAGCCATACATTTCGTTTTTTTCTTTCCATATTTCCTTTGGCCTTCAGCTGCCAAGTGACCCTGCTACCTGAACTTCAATTCTAGCTGTTGGCACACAAGTTATTTTTCTTTTAAATCGCAACTATATATTAAGCACAATATAATAATTGATTGAATTGGCTCTATAAAAATAAGTGCAAAATCTGTATAAATTAAAATATAATATTTAAGTGTATTTTATGACCGGGCAACGCCTGGTGATCTTCTAGTATATATATATATATATATATATATATATATATATATATATATATATATATATATATATAAAAGAAACTTTGTCGTCTGGGTGTTCAATCCGTATGGACTCGAAAACAGCTGACGCATGACGCACATAAATTCAAGGTGGGGGAATTTAATGTCTCTCTTGTGACAGTTAATCTGAACATCCAGTTCTTAGGAAAACAAGAGAAAAAAATTATTTGATTTTTTGCACAGCAAATCTTTATATAGTGATGTTCTCGAGTGTTCCAGCCAGTTTGCTGTATCTCTACGCAAGGAAATGTAACATAGTTCCTTTGTTCCATGCATGCGGGTGGTTTAATCACAACGTTGTGTCTTTTCGAGTTCTGATATGCGTGAGTGTTGAAAATGGTGATTGCTTTGAAAATGTTGATGCCTGCATGTAGAGGTCGCTAAAAGCACAAAGGAAGATTAATTTTGGAAAATATAAGAATATTTGTGTAGAATAGGGAACATTGATGGTATGATCATTGCCATGGGAGAACATTTTCCCTATAAAATATTAAGATATTCCAATTTCTTATAATAATATTAAAAATGTATAATCATTGCTATTAAAAGCATTACATTACTATAGAATATAAAAATGTTCTTTTTGAAGAGATTCTAGAATGTTCTAAAATGTGGAATATCAAAGTATTCTATTTCGATCCATTCTAGAATGTTCCATCGACCAAAACTATAAAAAACACTGTTCACGTATACTCTTCAGTTATGAAGTTAAAACCTTAACTACTGCTGACTCCGGCTTAATTGCTAGGGTAATTCTACAAACAAAAGGAACCCATTAAAAAAAAATATATATATACTACCTACATCCCTCTAAGAAAAACTGGACTTTTGGTAAATATAAAGATATCTGTCTTTCTTTCTGATCAAAGAAATATTATTTTAATATTCTCTCTTACTCTGTCTTTCTTTTATGTTAAAATGTTTCCTAGTTTTATGTACAATACCTATTTCATTTTATTTTTTAATTCAGTTTTTAGTTGTTTTTATTTTTTTAAATATTTGTTGCGTGTTTAATATCCCCTAGACACAAACATGTAACAGCCACATTGAAAGAATAAAGGAGAGTTTTTTTTTTTTACACAGGCATCACCACATTATCAAGGCCAAGAGGCCACTCAAGGATAAGGGTTAAAGAGTGTACGGTAGGAATTGGACAATATAGTAATCATTAGTAATGAAAATTCGGGAAATTTGATAACTTATATGGAACGGCTCATCAAGAACTTATTTACATTAGACTTGAAGACAACCATATTGTAGTCAGCCGGAAAGCAGGAAAACGGAAGACAATTCCACAGGCGTGCACTTCTAAGAAAGAAGCTTTGTTCATGGAATCTACTTTTAGGTTTAGGCACAGATAAAGAGTGGGGGGAATTATTGATAGTGTTTTCAGCTAGACGAGTGTTTCTTATGAAAGTTTGGCGAAGGGGGAACATAGACTGAAGCTCAGTCAAACACTTTCCATGAAAATAACAATACATCAGAGACAAACTCGCAACATCTCTTCTGTGAGATAGAGGTTGCAGGGAAGAGAAAAGGACATCTCATACGAGGCTACGAAGTCTATTTTGAACTCTATCAAGACAAGACAAGTCCTTTCTAGCAGCTCCTGCCCAGATGTGGCAACAGTATTCCATCCTTGGACGTACCTGGCTCTTATATAGATAGAGAATTGCATCAGCAGTGAGATATCTACCGGATCGATAGAAAGATCCCACCATTTTTCAAGCGGCCTTGGCAACAGATTTGATGTACGTGTTCCATTTAAGATCAGGAGTAATGGTCAAGCCCAGAAGCTTGTCAAAACTTGATGCCTTCTGAAGACGAGAGCCATTCATTTCAATTGATGCCAGATGTGGATCAGAACGTTGATGATGTAAAGAGAGAAGCTTGGTTTTAGATGCATTAAAAGTAACCAGCCACTCCTTTCCCCATTGTACTACGTGCTTAAGATCAGAGGAGAGAGTTCTTTGCTTAAGAGATGTTCCTATTTACAATGCCTCCCCACGGGACAGAGTTAGACACCAGGGTCGTTTTTTAACGTGGAGAAAAGGAACAGAAATAAAAATTGTCTCAGTCGTGAAGGATTTTTCCTCCACTGACAGAGAACAAGAAATTGAAGTGCAGCATCTGTCGGGACAGATACTACACTTTGAGGTATTTATCTGCTCCCCCACTGAGCAAATTAGGCACAAGGCCGATTTTTAAAGTGAGGAGTGAAGGGGAAATGGGGACCAACTCCCCGGGGAGTAGGGGAGCTGGATAGTGACTATTGGTATGAAGGGTTGCCCCTACATTGACCAAGGTCTTATCTGTGGGGTCGCCCCCACATAGGGTCTTTGCTTGCAGTATCTGCCGGAACAGATGGTATTTATTTGCTCCCCCACCGAGCAAATTAGGCACAAGGCCGATTTTTAATGTGAGGAGTGAAGGGAGGGGGAAGGGGAAAAGGGGACCAGCTCCCGAGAGGTGGGAAATGGGAGCTGGTTAAAGGTCAGGCATGTGGGGCCGCACCCACATCTGGTCCTTGCCAGTCACAGCCAGTCATAGCTTGCAGCATCTGCCGGAACAGATGGTATTTATTTGCTCCCCCACTGAGCAAATTAGGCACAAGGCCGTTTTTAATGTGAGGTAAAAACCAGCTCCCCTAAAAGGGGTCACTCTGGTTACCAAAAATAATAATTGTCCCAGTATAGAGGGTTTCCCCTCCATTGACTGGTACAAATTATCTTAAGTGCAGCATCTGCCGGAACAGATGGTATTTATTTGCTCCCCCACCAAGCAAATTAGGCACAAGGCCGATTTTTAATGTGAGGAGTGAAGGGAGGGGGAAGGGAAAAAGGGGACCAGCTCCCGAGAGGTGGGAAATGGGAGCTGGTTAAAGGTCAGGCATGTGGGGTTGCCCCCACATCTGGTCTTTGCTAGTCATAGCTTGCAGTATCTGATGGAACAGATGGTATTTATTTGCTCCCCCACCGAGCAAATTAGGCACAAGGCCGATTTTTAATGTGAGGAGTGAAGGGGAAATGGGGACCAACTCCCCGGGGAGTAGGGGAGCTGGATAGTGACAATTGGTATGAAGGGTTGCCCCTACATTGACCAAGGTCTTATATGTGGGGTCGCCCCCACATATGGTCTTTGCTTGCAGTATCTGCCGGAACAGATGGTGTTTATTTGCTCCCCCACTGAGCAAATTAGGCACAAGGCCGTTTTTAATGTGAGGTAAAAACCAGCTCCCCTAAAAGGGGTCACTCTGGTTATCAAAAATAATAATTGTCCCAGTATAGAGGGTTTCCCCTCCATTGACTGGTACAAATTATCTCAAGTGCAGCATCTGCCGGAACAGATGGTATTTATTTGCTCCCCCACCGAGCAAATTAGGCACAAGGCCGATTTTTAATGTGAGGAGTGAAGGGAGGGGGAAGGGAAAAAGGGGACCAGCTCCCGAGAGGTGGGAAATGGGAGCTGGTTAAAGGTCAGGCATGTGGGGTTGCCCCCACATCTGGTCTTTGCTAGTCCTAGCTAGTCATAGCTTGCAGTATCTGCCGGAACAGATACTACACTTTGATCTCGGCCCGAAGGCCAGGTATTTGGTTAAGAGATGTTGAACTACTGACAAAAAGCGTGGTCAGTTGGCAGGGGAATGAATATTATGGAAAACATTGAAGAAAGTGATCAAAAAATAGATTCGAGAGAAAGAGGGATAAATAAAGACTCGGACAGAGATAGGTTAGCTTGGAAGTCAATTTCTAAAAGCTATCCAGCGCATGGCAGTATTTGACACATACTTTAAACTAATGATGATGATGATGATGATGATGATGATTGTTAAATAATGAATGTATAGTGATTACATTAATATTGACAAGGTCAAACAAAGTACAATTCGTCATTACTTAATATTTGTTCATTTCTGCATACGAGAATTTGGGACGCTACATCCCACGAAATTTTGAGGAATTGTTTTTTTCCGACTATTTTATTATTACATGTATTCATCATCATTGTGTATGATTATAATGATCTGAGCTAACATTGTAACATGACCGTTACGCTCAAACCATGTTTGTTACAAGCTTTACAGTTGGTTGGTTGGTTTTGTTTTACGGCATATCAACCCTTTTCAGGTTATTTAATGCCGAATCCGGTGATTTTGAAGAAAAAAATTTTTAATAGAATATATTTGTCTTTTGCAAGTTGGTTTCTATTTAACCCATAGTTGGGACCCTAACAGGTACTACCACTCCGGGTCAGAGTAGACCTGGGAGCAATGGCAATTAAAGGGTGGCTCCACACTCTCCAGAGCCCGCAAGCTGGGCCTCACCATCGGATATAGTTTAAGGTCATATCCAGGACCAAGCTTTATATGTCTGGTGCCGTCGAAAAGGAACAAACAAAAATAAACCTAACTCGGCATTTCTTTCTGTTTTAGCAAAACGCATTTATTTCCAATTCTTTCCAAGCAATTCCTGCTTCTTGCTTTTCTTCTCTGCGAACCATTTCTCGTCTTGGTCTTTATACGTCCATCTTTTTCAACTGCACTTTTTCTCTCTGCTCCACTACACGCCATCTTTTTTTTTTTCCTTTTCTTGTCTGGAAGCTTGTGCACAATCGCTAATTTGCATATGTGATTTTGTTTCGGCTGCTGCTGCTAGTATCCTTGCAAGCCAGCTATCTTACAGCTCCTGCTGATATTTTCACATGCGCACTCTGTTACAATATGATCTGAGATTATATAATAATGACGATGATGATGACTATGATGATGATAATGACGATGATGATGATGATGATGATGGTGATAATGACAATGATGATGATGATAATGATGATGATGATGACAATGATGATGATGATAATGATGATGATGATAATGATGATAATGATGATGATGATGATGATGATAACAATGACGACAATGACGAGAATGATGATGATGACGATGATGATGATGATGAAAATGATGACGATGACCATGATGATAACGACGAGTATGATGATGATGATGACAACAATAATGATGATGATGATCTGAGCTCGTGTCACTTTTTTGTGGGATAGAAGTAAATGTCAACTCATTTGGTTAGAATATTTTTTTTTCTGGGGGGGGTAGGGGTGAGTGGGAGAGGTTATTTGACTGCTGATCTTTCATCGCGATAAACTTGACTTTCAGGAGATGAACTTTCTTTCATTGTTTACCAAATGAGCAACGCAAGCAAATAAAAAATTGACATTTTAGTAAGGACGAAATGGTCGCATGTTTTAATGCCATTTCAAGCTTTAATGAGGCCCAATATCTTTGGCTACGGAGTGTGTTCAACGCGTGGCCCAACCATTTCTAATTAACTTGCGTTTCTTCCGATCGGTAAACCTGATTAATCTTTTACATGACCAAAGTATATCTAGTCAGTTTCATGATGTAAATTTGTGGGAATTTTTTGAAGTATACAACTATACATTTTTTGAAAGGTTATTGTCTAAGGAATCAGAAAATCAATGTTTGCATTTGCCCAGATGTGCATATGGAGGCCATATTGGAATTTACAAAATGGCGGCCATAAAATGTATGTTTTGTAATATTTCGGCCTCTAAATAAGCTGGAACAGGGATTTTAACTGCTAAACCTACATTTTCAGTGTCAAGGAAGCCAATGGTCCAATTTATCATTCCATATTTTGTAATCTCCAATTGAAATACATAATCCACCAAATGGGTAAAAACTTAACAGTTCAGTTAAGATACTAAATCAGAGTTATTTTTATGGAGATGTCTTTTAACTGTAAATTTCGAATGTTTGTGTAACCACCTTAAACATATGTTTGATCCTAGTCTATGCATCATCATCATTAGCAGCAGCAGCAGCAGTAGCATCAACATCATTAACATCACTTTCATGCATCACAGTTTGGAATCTTCATCGTTTTGGCACTGGTTGCTGCACTGACACATATCAATACAAGCTACGTCCTTAGCCCTGCAGGAACATCTGGCAGAAGAACAGTCAGATTTACATTTGTACTGGACCATCTCAAGGATGGTCTTAGGAGCTGGGAGGACCTCTGTGGTCGTTGGTTTCAGCATGCCATTCAATTGCTTGAAATACCTATTTTGCAAGGGATCCAGCTGTGGACATGGACTCTCAAAATGTACTGCTTCAGAGCTCTAGGTGTTGAAGGGAGCCTGTCACTTTCTGTCATATGCAATAGGGATTGTCTTGATGTTGATACGTTTGGCTGAGTAAACTGCACATACAACGGACTCAAGTGTTGACAGCATTCCTTCTGTCACTTCTGCTTCATCCATAAGCATCTGCAGAACATTGACAACATCTTTATCTGCTTTGAGGTAGATCTGCAGCCAAGTTGCCTTGCCTATATGGGAGAACCTCCCTGTGTTGTCGGCCCCAGTGAATGCATGGAAGGCTGGCAAAGCCTTTGCTCTTTCTTTACCTAGAGCTCGCCACAGTGGTTCAATTCGCACAACACCAGAGGCCATAGAAATGGGCGTGTTTTTCAGCAATAGATCATAGTTTGCTGTGACTAGCATTAAAACGTCCATATCTGAATTGATACTGAATAGAAGCTTTTCCTTGTCTTCGTTTATCTCTAGTTGCACTCTTCAGAGAATCTGCCCTGCATGTGTCGAAAACGAGGATGATTTCATCATAATCTTGTGTTAGTTGCATCTGTTTGTTATTGAAGCAGATCATCATCATCCTTAACTGTCGCTACTGTCGTTGGTTTCTTGCTTAACTTCTGCACAAGCACCAGGCCACCTACCAGTGCTATCCTCTGACTTGGCTGATCAGTAGATGTGGGCTCTGTAAATTCTGCATCCATTGCATCTTGGTGGATAGAGCTTCCAACTTGAGGTGACTGGTCTTCTTTTGTCAGCTTCTAAAGTAGATGGATTAACTTAGATTTTTCCGATTCCGATTCCAATACCAAAAAAAGTTCTGATTTTTTCAATTCCCAATTAATCGTCTCAACACTATATATATATATATATATATATATATATATATATATATATGCAGGGTGTCCACAAAGTCTGGCTACATTATGCAGCCAGACTTTGTGGGCACCGTGTAGATTATGCAGCCAGACTTTGTGGGCACCGTGTAGATTATGCAGCCAGACTTTGTGGGCACCGTGTAGATTATGCAACCAGACTTTGTTGACACCCTATATATATATATATAATTATTTTTTTTACTATAATAATTAAATACCTACAGACACTAGTGTTTCATCCTTTCGGGATTCTTCAGTGCAGGGTGTCACGATTACTACCAGTCGAACGATTCGAACCCCGCGACACGAGACATCTCTGGCTCGATTAGCGGAGACCGTATCCATTCGGCTACTATTAATCGTGTGAAATAGCGTTGAATTTTAAACATTTTAATTTAAATGTTCATTACGTCAGACAGACAGTGATCAAATCGTTATACGATGATCTACGCATAAGAGCTAAATTGACCGACTTTTTAATTCAACAGAAAGTGCTCAACGATAAGAAACGCATTTCTTAAGGGGGCTGTCATAATTATTTTTTTTACTATAATAATTAAATACCTACAGACACTAGTGTTTCATTCTTTCGGGATTCTTCAGTGCAGGGTGTCACGATTACTACCAGTCGAACGATTCGAACCCCGCGACACGAGACATCTCTGGCTCGATTAGCGGAGACCGTATCCATTCGGCTACTATTAATCGTGTGAAATAGCGTTGAATTTTAAACATTTTAATTTAAATGTTCATTACGTCAGACAGACAGTGATCAAATCGTTATACGATGATCTACGCATAAGAGCTAAATTGACCGACTTTTTAATTCAACAGAAAGTGCTCAACGATAAGAAACGCATTTCTTAAGGGGGCTGTCATAATTATTTTTTTTACTATAATAATTAAATACCTACAGACACTAGTGTTTCATTCTTTCGGGATTCTTCAGTGCAGGGTGTCACGATTACTACCAGTCGAACGATTCGAACCCCGCGACACGAGACATCTCTGGCTCGATTAGCGGAGACCGTATCCATTCGGCTACTATTAATCGTGTGAAATAGCGTTGAATTTTAAACATTTTAATTTAAATGTTCATTACGTCAGACAGACAGTGATCAAATCGTTATACGATGATCTACGCATAAGAGCTAAATTGACCGACTTTTTAATTCAACAGAAAGTGCTCAACGATAAGAAACGCATTTCTTAAAGGGGCTGTCATAATTATTTTTTTTACTATAATAATTAAATACCTACAGTGTTTCATCCTTTCGGGATTCTTCAGTGCAGGGTGTCACGATTACTACCAGTCGAACGATTCGAACCCCGCGACATCTCTGGCTCGATTAGCGGAGACCGTATCCATTCGGCTACTATTAATCGTGTGAAATAGCGTTGAATTTTAAACATTTTAATTTAAATGTTCATTACGTCAGACAGACAGTGATCAAATCGTTATACGATGATCTACGCATAAGAGCTAAATTGACCGACTTTAATGTTAATGGAAAAAATATGCTTTTCCTATTATATTTCACCCTTTAATTTAAACCAATCCTTTTATTTATGAAACTCGATGTATGTTAAATTACCCTTCGGCTTTAGAAAGTTTAAGACAATAGATATGGATGAGAAATCAGATGTGGAGCAAGTATATCTGGATGTCAAAACTGTTGAGAAGTTTTGTCACCTTTGTGATAATATTGGAGCACAGGGTGGAGTAGGTGTTAGTGTGATTGAAAAAGTTAGGAGTGAATGAAGAAAGTTCATGTTACGCGTTAAAATGTTTTTGACGATAATGAGAGGATGACACCAATGATTTCGACGATCGCTTTTATAACAACAGTTATAACAACCAACCAATCAAAAAGTTACTATAAAAAATATCGAATTTTGGATAAGCTCAGTTCGCCGTTGACCTCTGTCTCGAAACGACTCAATATCGGAACTGCACTGATTCTTCGCCGCCATCTTTTTACTAGGAATTACTCAAGATCAAAACTGCATTTGATTCGTCGCCACCATCTTTGTTACTAGGAATTACTTAACACTCAAACTCGGGACTACACCGATTCTTTACCGATTTGATTTACTGCCGCCATCTTTGGTCAACGTAATTTCTCAACACTTAACATTACGTTTGCGATTATTAATTAGTAAACCACTGTTTATGTTGGTAAAGCAGTTGAGGTGGATGTTGAGAGAAGATCAAAATAATCATGGGACAAAATGATGAAGATTTGAGATGATGTGGGATAAATAATATCCAAAAATTCAGTACTCAAAGTTAAGACACCGGAAGTGGACTCTGTTTATGGAACAAAATCACTAAGCATGAAATGAAATACGAAACCGCATGGAAGCACTTCTTGTTTTATCATGAAATAATAAAAAGTATAAAAAACTTTATTTTTTTACATTTGTATAAATATTTTTTCAATATTAAAAATACATTCACATGGAAATGTTTTATTTCCAAAAAGTAATTTAAGCTTTAATAGTTGACATTAATACAATGTTTTTTTTAAATATTTAAAATATGTTCATATGGAAATAGTTTTAAATTTTCACAAATTTTATTACTTAATTTTGTCATATCGTAAAACAAAGTAGCTAAAAAAAAAAAAGCCTTTCATACATTATTTATGACAAACTTCCATTTATTCATTTGAAGAAACTTTTTTATACAAATGTTTAAAATATTTTTTCGATAACATAAGAAAACTTTCATACATTATTTATGACAAAATTCTGTAATAAACCTTGAGAAAGATATAAATATATTGTTTCAAAAAGACACCATTCACAGAAATGTAAATAATAAAAAGTCTTATTAGTCTTTCTTCATGATAAAACAGGTGTTAAAAAAAAAAAAATAAATAAATAACCTCCTTAGTGACACGCAATATGGTTTCCATTCTGACAGATGTATAGTTATAATCTCATAGCATTAATGAATCTTTTGAACGAGGCTTCCTTTCTAGGGCAATTGTTCTTAATATATCAAAGGCCTTTGATAAGGTATTGCATAAAGGTCTACTCCATAAGATCTCCAGCTATAGTATAGCTGGAAATGTTTTCTCAATTATTAAATCATTTCTCTCTAATAGGTTCATAATAATAGTGGTTGAAGGTGAAGAATCAGAAGCCTACAGTATTAATGCGGAAGTCCCTCAGTGATTCATCCTGGGCCCTACTCTCTTCCTGATCTACATCAATGATCTCCCAAATCACATCCTAAGATCATTCGTAGACATTGACTGCTTATGATACAGCTATCTATAGCAACACTTCAAAGGCTGTAAACGACCAAGTTCTATCTGATTCTCTATCCTCTGATCTTGAGCACGTGGTGCAATGGGGAAAGTGGTGGCTGGTTAACTTTAATACATCTAAAACCAAGCTTCTATCTTTACATCATCAATGCTCTGATCCCGGTCTGGCATAAATCAAAATGAATGGCTCTTATCTTGGGGAGGCTCCATGTTTTGACAAGCTTCTGGGTCTAATCTTTACTCCTGATTTGAAATGGAACATGTACATCAAATCCGTTGCCAAGGTCGCTGGAAAAATGGTAGGATCTTTCTACCGCTCCAGTAAATATCTCACTGCCAATGCAATCCTCTATCTCTACAAGAGCCAAGTATGTTTATGGACAGAAATAGAAACAGCTTATCCTGCCTTGACAGAGTTCAAAATAAATTTCATAGCCTAGTTAGAGGATGCTCTTTTCTCTTCCCTGCAACCTCTTTACCACAGAACAGACGTTGCGAGCCCGTCTCTGCTTTATCATCATTTTTATGGCAAGTGTTCATCTGAGCTCCAATCTATGGTCCCTCTTCGCCAAACTTTCAAGAAAAACACTCGTCTACCTGAAACCACTATCAATAATTTCCCCCACTCTTTATCTGTGTCTAAACTTAAACATAGATTCCATGAACAAAGTTTCTTTCTTAGAACTGCATACCTGTAGAACTCTCTTCCATTTCCCTGCTTTCCAGCTGACTCCAATATGATCATCTTCAAGTCGTCCCCTTAAGTAATCCATTCATCCAAATTTCCACTACTAAAAATTCCTACGATATTGTCCCATTGACTACTGTACACTCATTGACCCTTATCCTCGAGTGGCCTCTAGGCCTTGATAAGTGGCGACTCCTTTGTAAAAAAAAAAAAAAAAGAAAAAAATTTATAGAAACGTGAAAAATGAAAGTTTATTATTTTTTTTATTGTTTCATAATAGCACAAGAATTTCTGAAACTAAAATAATTTTTAAAAATAAATTATTTCCATATGGTTTCGTATTTCGTTTCATGTTTAATGACTTCTGTTCCATATTTAAGGAAACCGAGTCCACTTCTGGTATCTAAACTTTTAGTACTGAATTTTTGGATTTAGCCGCTTGGAGAAGAGCATAGTGTAGTATCAGTTCTATTGTCATGAAACCATTTTCCCAGAGATTACAGGTCCTGGATATGACCTAAAACTATATCCGATGGTGAGGCCCCACCTTGCGGGCCTTGGGGAGTGTGGAGCCACCCTTTAATTGCCATTTCTCCCAGGTCCACTCTGACCCGGAGTGGTAGTACCTGTTAGGGTTCCAACTATGGGTTAAATAGAAACCGACTTGAAAACAATAAATATATTCTACTAAAAAATTTTTCTTCAAAATCTTTGGATTCGGCATTAAATAACCCGAAAAGGGTTGATATGCCGTAAAACAAAAACAACCAACCAACCTCTTCCTCTCCCGACCTGAACCCGCTGGACTACTTCGTTTGGTCATACGTTAAGAACATCACCAACATGACCTCCCACAACACCAAAGCCAGCCTGATCGCTACCATCTGCCGAGTATTTGCTGAGCTCCTGCCGGCGCTAGTAGAAAAAGCATGCTCCCAGTCACGGACCCATATCAAAGCAATGATTGAGGTTGAAGGCGGCTACATTAAATACATGTCAGCTCTACTAAATAATCAAGCTACTTGAATTTATTTTTTCAATAAAAGTTTTAAAATAAAGCTGTAGTATTGTTTTCTTTAGGGCGTCAAATTTATCGTTCCACCCAGTAATTACAAGACACCTTCTCAACGACTGAGTGCCATGGCTAATGATACACTTGTAACGTTACACACGTTTACACACATGTTAACGTGTTGGCACTCGGGACCCAACACATTGTAGACTCCGTCGCAAGGGACAATGACAAGGAAAAACTTGACCCACTTTTTTTCCATTGAAACAACATTTATTTATTTACAGATATTTTCCTGAATAAAACGTGATTGTGATGTGAACACATGTTCTTCTTTTTATATACTTTTCTTTTCTTCCTCGGTGTGACGTCATCTCACACATGGCTCAGTCACTTGCATACAGTTGCCATACACCCGACTGCACTCTGTTACACACTAGCTGAAAGTACTTTTCTCAAGCTCCTAGGCTTAACATTCATAAACAACATGAATTGGAACAAATACATTAAGGTACTCACCAAAGCTGCTGCTAGAAAGGTGGGCTCTCTCTACCATGCTAGAAGGCTACTTGTACTTGAGAGCATCCTGTATCTCTACAAGGCCATCAATCACTCATGTATGGAATATTGTTGCCACATTAGGGCTGATGCGTTTGCCACTAGTTTCTTGCTTCTAGATAGGGTTCAAACGAGAGTGGCCAACCTAATAGGTCCCACACTATCAGTTAAACTCCAACCTCTGCCCCATCACGGAAATGTGAGATCCCTTTGCCTGTTTTACAAGTACTTTAATGGTAAGTGCTCAGTCGGACTCAACTAGTACCCTCTCAACGTAAATTCCTCTTGACAAACTCGAAAAGCAGCAAAATTCCACCCCCACACTGTAGAGATCTTTAGATGCCGGGAGGTTTTGTACTCAAATAGCTTCTTCCCTTGAACTGCTAGACTTTGGAATTCCCTCCTGGGCTCCTGCTTTCCTGACTGTACTGACATGCAGAAGTTCAAATGTAATGGGAACAGACATCTAGCTGCCCAATTCTCTACATAGTATCTCTGCAAATCTGGTCTAAATACTAAAGTAGCCCCTTATGACTTAGTGACACTGTGCCTCGTTTGAGGTAAGAAATAAAACAGTAAAACTAAGGCAAAGAAACTGATGAGAATTCTGATGTGGAGGAAGTATATCTGGATGGTGAAGTTATTGAGAAGTTTATTATTCTTGATATTCATAAATAACCTTCCTGATAAAATTGTTTCCGAGATGGGTATATTTGCTGATGACACTACACTCTATAACAGGCAGCAGGGGAAAACAAATGAACACATATCTAAGGAAATGGCAGAAACACTAGAGGAAGACCTCCAATCTGTAGTGGAATGGGGACAAAAATGGATGGTCGCATTCAATGCTGCCAAAACTAAGCGTGTTTCCTTCAATAATTACAAGAAACCTTCTCTACCACCAATAGCAATAGCCAAGAACACCTTACCTTAAAGTACTTCCTTTAAACTACTCGATCTAATGTTTACAGGGAACATGAACTGGAATAGATACATTGAGAGCATTGCCAAGGCTGCTGCAAAGAAGGTGGGCTCTCTCTACCGTGCTAGAAAACTACTTATGCCTGAAAGTACCCTGCACCTCTATAAGGCCACCATTCGCCCATGTATGGAGTACCGTTGTCACATTTTGGGCTGGTGCATCTGCTACTAGTCTCTAACTCCTGGACAAGGTTCAAAAGAGAGTCGCCAACCTGATAGGTCCTGAACTGTCATCTAGGCTTCAGTTTCTGTCCTATCGACGAAATTTTGCATCCCTCTGCCTGTTCTACAAGTATTTTAATGATGAATGCTCTGACAAACTACAAGCACTTGTATCCCCTCAATGTAAATACCCCTGAAAACCAAGACAGGCAGCTAAATCCCACCCCTTCACAGTAGAGATCCCTAGGTGTAAGAAAGCCTTCTACTTCAATAGTTTCTTTCCCAGAACTGCTAGGCTTTGGAACTCCCTTTTGGGATACTGCTTTCCCAAGTGTACTGACATGCAGACGTTCAAGTGTAATGTGAACAGACATCTTGCTGCCTATCTACCTTGATAATATCCCTGCAACTTATGTCCCCGATAGTAGCCCCCTACTTCAAAGTGACACTGTGCCTTGTTTGGGGTGAAAATTGAATAATAAAAAAAAATCTTTGTGATACCATTGGCGCATCGGGTGGAGCAGGTGTTAGTCTGATTGCAAGAATTAGAAGTTGATGGATTAAGTTATGGTACCCATATTACAGCTAATTACACAAATGAAACAATACATTTTTAATGTCAAGGGTGTGAGTTCCATATAGAAACGTTGTTTTAATTTGAATAAAATAAAATACGCATCAAGTGCGCTTGAAAGCCAAATCACAACACAATATTAGTAAAATAAACAAATATTTTACTTGTTTGAAATTTATAACAAATATATTTCGGAGGTATACTCCATCTTCAGTATGCTGTTTTCTTTCTTTTTTTCCTTTTCTTCTTCCTTGCCATGTTGAAAAGTTGGAGAGAGAAAAGTCTGGTTGTAAAGAGTAACGCGTTGTATCTCAGCAGTTGTATTTTGAAACGTTTGACTTGTTCGTAATTTTAACGTATCGTTCTAAGGGAGCTAACTCTATTATACCAAGAATTGTAAGAAGAAAAAAAAAGAAGTTTTTTCAACTCCTTCATTTTATGTAACAAAGTTTGGTACTTGTTAGGAAAGAAGCGACCGAGTTTTCTTTGTAATATGTCATTTTATGCAAAAACAATATTGCTTACTTACTTGTCATGTCGAAAATAGTAATATATCCAAAAATTACGAAAATTCATCAAGTAGTATATATTTCTACATATCCATAGTTAAAAGTAATTTTTACGGAAAATTGAGGAAAATTGCATTGCATTTTTTTCGTATATGTTTTAAGCAGACAGTGAAACTTTCAGACACAGGGAACATAATCCAGAACGCATATTTTAGATTACATTGTAATTGCGTCTAACTTGTGTAGCCGATAGCGATAGACTTTTTATTTTTATTAAAAACACAATAGTTGTTTTACTCAATGAATTTTCGTAATTTTTGGATATATTACTATTTTCGACATAGATTTTAAGTAAGTAATATTGTTTTTGCATAAAACGACATATTTAAAAAATCGATCTGTCGCCCCTCTCTAAAGAAGCACCAAAAGTTTTATAAGATTAATGACGAAAAAAGAATTGAAAAATGCAACGAGATTGTAATTTTTCTTAAACTTTCAAATAATTGTAAAAAAAAAGAAAAGATTTTTAAACTTTATTAAAATAGTGTTACTTCCCTTAGAACAATAGGTTAAAATTCTGAATAAAGTGTAGTATCTGTTCTGATGCTATACTTCAATTTCTTGTTCTCTGTTAGTGGAGGAGAAATCCTTCACGACTGAGATAATTTTTGGGTTTGTATTACTGTACACATAGATTCGAAAAAGTGGTCAAAAATTAAAATATACAACAAAGAAATATTAACAGTAGCTATAAAAGTTACTTTGCAACCTACCTGAATAATTTATTAGTGTTTTTAAGTAGTTTTAAACGCTGTTTATTTGATACCAAATATTAACTTTTTACGAGTCGTAAGAGTTCAAGATGGCCCAAATTAATACCCCCCTTCTTCTTCGCAGAGAGAAGCCTCGTTTTCAAATTATAGTTCGTGCATATTTTGGTGGGGAGGAGCTTGCCTCGTTTTCAGCACGTGTCTCTGCGGACATATGTCTCTGCGGACATTTTGCGTTTACATTTTTTAGAAGTTCCGTCCTCATAATGAAAGTATTTGTAAACATTACATTTAATTTAGATATTTATTGCGCACAAATACTTTTGAGTTTTTTTTTGTTTTATTTTGGGAGGGGGGGGGGATAACATATAAAGTGGTCAAAACGGTAAATATTTTTTTAAGTTTACATTTTCAAGAAGTTTTGGTACTAGTGCAGAGAGTGACCTGGACGTAAATAATAACGCTATTATTTAAAAAGCCAGTCTTAACATGGGGAGGAGAGAGTGTTTTGTACCTATTCTATACTTTAACCTTACAATTGAATAAAAAAAAAACACACCATAAAACTTTAATTAAATTTTGAAAGACGATTTGACACGGTAAGTTTGGGAAAAGGAATTATCAATAAAAAACTAGACAAAATACGGTTAAAAACTCGCTCAATATATGTTTCCGTGACATAGGTTAACATGTATTCAGTGGGTTTTTAACAGTATATTGCATATTTTTTATTTTCAACTCCTTTTCCCAAACTTTCATTACGAGGACGGAACTTCTAAAAAATGTAAACAAAAAAAATGTAAACGCAAAATGTCCGCAGAGACATATGTCCGCAGAGACACGTGCTGAAAACGAGGCAAGCTCCTCCCCACCAAAATATGCACGAACTATAATTTGAAAACGAGGCTTCTCTCTGCGAAGAAGAAGGGGGGTATTAATTTTGGCCATCTTGAATTCTTACGACTCGTAAAAAGTTAATATTTGGTATCAAATAAACAGCGTTTAAAACTACTTAAAAACACTCAGGTAGGTTGCAAAGTAACTTTTATAGCTACTGTTAATATTTCTTTGTTGTATATTTTAATTTTTGACCACTTTTTCGAATCTATGTGTACAGTAATACAAACCCTAATTTTTATTTTTGTTTCTTTTTCTCCACATTAAAAAACAACCCTGTTGTCTAACCTTGTCCTCTGGAGAGGCATTGTAAATCTCTTTATCTCTCTCTCAGCCTCTTCTCTTAGTTTCTTCTCTTTCTATTAGTTTCTTTCTCGTTCTCTTCCTTTCTCTTAATCTCTCTCTCTCTCTCTCTCTCCCAATATCAAGGAATATTGTAACATGCATTTTAGGAGTAAAAAATATACATAAAAAAAAGGCATCGCATAAACAAGTTTTGAGATAATGTAACCGATACAAGGGAAGTAACTGTTACGATAAATTATGGTTCTGTTTCGTTATGGTAGTGAAATTCGAAAAATTAAATATTGAATTTCAAGTGAAACCAATGATATCTATCAAATTGTCATGTCGCAGTAATGGAAATATCCAAAAATTACGAAAAACAATAAAGTAGAAAATTAATTATTAATGAAAACAGTTTTTGAAGAAAATTAGTGAAAATTAAGTTTTGCTAAATTGGCCAAATATTTTCAGTTTTCGAAAAAGATTTACCTCCCTTTTTTATTTCAAAAACTATTTTCATTAATAGTTTATTTTCTACCTTATCGTTTTTCACAATTTTTGGATATTTTCATTGCTGCGACGTAACAATTAAGTAGATACTGGTGGTTTTACTTTCAATTCAATATTTCAATTTTCAAATTTCGCTATAATAACGAAAAAGAATTGAAATTCTTAGTAAATTGAAAACTATTTCTATGATTGAACTTTTCACCCACTTTCACCCATGTTTTAAGGACACAAGCAATCCGGTAAATGATGAATTCAAAGACGTAAATATGATAAATTAAAAAAACAAACAAAAACTGGATTGGCAATAAAAATAATTGGGGGGGGGGATTTTGCAGCATACGCAAGAAAACGAAATAGTGGTGAAAAACAAACGAACAAACAAACAAGCAAACAAAAACCTTCCAAATATATAAAAAATAAATGTTACCAAAAGCAGGGTAAATTACTCTTTTACCTACCCGGATAAGTTTTGTGTGGTTTAACATATTTTAAAGCGTCAATTTAATTTGAAACACAGGTAGGGCCAAATTGGTAAGTTCTAATGATGACAAGATGGCTGACATCAGACATTATTCTGAGAAGTCCCAATAATAGCTTAAATTATGAAGCTAAAACAAAATACTGATAGAAATTCACATATCACAGTGACATTTAAGAGATGGATTTCTAGCAGTATTTTGTATACTTTTCGAGTTTTGAGCCATTACTGACACGCTGAGGATGGCATGTTCTTGTTGGGCATCTTGTTGTCAGTTACTACTTTTTTTTGAACAGAATAAAAGCTTTAAAATACGTTAAAACACACAAAAAAAAAATTATCCAAGTAGGTAGAAGAGTGTCTTTGATAACATTTATTTGTTATATATTTGCTTTTTTAAAACCATTTTTGTTTTGTTGTATATACTGCAAAAACCTCCAGTTTTTTTTTTGTTTTTTTTTAACAATATTTAACGAAATACCATCTCGACTTAAAATTTATTTTCTATCATGTCATCTAAAAAAAAGAAAAAAAAATGTGTTTGAAATGTATAAAAAGAGTTTTTCACAAAATAAAAAGAGTTTTTCACAAAAATGCCAATGTTTTGCCTTTTTTTTTTTTTTTTAATGTTTTGGCGATTCGGAACTATAGGCAATCCAAATTGGTGTCAGTTGAGAATCGCTTGCAGATGTACTTACAAAACCGTACTTCCTGTTTTAGTTTAAATTCATTAGCAGCCATTTTTAAGTTTTTTTTTTTTAAATTTTACACCAAAAGTACTTTTGTTTAAAAAATATTTCAATCAAAAAAAGAAATGTTCACACACAAAAATATTTCAAATAATAGAATATATGACTCTTGAGATAATAAAAATTACAAAAGCAAAATCGACTAAAAAAAAATTGTTTGGATTTGATTATTTAAAATGCAGAGGTGATAATCAAAATTTGCGCCTTTTTTTCCAAAAATGTGTGGACGCCTTTAAGCAGCAATATCTTTAGATACATGTATGAACAGAACAGATTAAAATTAATCTATCGTCTTGTGTAGTTCATTATTAAAAGTCTATTTGTTTTATTAAACTTAAGTCTCATATTGTTTTTTTATCCACTTTTTTTTTTTTTTATATTTTATTTATTCATAAATTTCTGCATAAATGATCTTCCATAGAAATTGACCCAAACACACGAAATGATGACGTCAGTAGTACTTATTTTGTATAATAATGACGTTTTACACAACGGTTTGAAGGTACCTATTGTTATCAAATGCAATAAACATAGGGTAGGGTTAGTTTAGAGTTAAGTAGGAGTTAGGGTAAAACGCTGTTCGTTTTGTTTTTGGTTCAGAAGCTGGACTAAAACCTCCCTCCACACTTCTAAAAAATACAACTTTCTCAAAAAAAAAATCAATTTTATTAATTTTTGTTAAAAAAATATTTTTCACAAAAATAAAAGTACAATGATTATTTTTCTTACTTTGGACGCCGGTTCGTTTTAATTTGTAATATTCTGTCCGTTTGCGTAATTCTGCATCGGAAAAAGTTCGGTTAAAAAATTATACCGGTGTTCAATTTAAAACTTTCATGGATTATTTCCCTTTATCATTCTTTTGACTATTTATCTCCCTTTGATTTAAACTAACTTTTCCCTCCTCCCCCCTCCTCCTCCTACTACTACTTTCGATCATTTCATGTTACTAATGCAAGGGAAGTAATTTATCTCACTTTTATGGTTGCATTTGGCAACAAATATTTTTCAACAGCATAAAACCTTTTTATTTACAAAAACAAAGACTTTTTTTTTATCATACAGAAATGGTACATTTTTACTTTTCCTACCCATACGTAATTTACCCCCTCAAATAAATCAAATTATACTTTTTAAGCGGCCTGAACAAAGTACCGTAAAATGAACGCATATTTATACGAGATGCCTTAAATAAGTTTCCAGACTTTTTTTGTACAGACATTTAAAATGGTTATAGACTATTGAAAATTCAGTATGACTAACCAATTATTATGATTTCAGGTTGAAATGAAGAGCTACAGCAGGGGTTGCAATACACCCTACTAAAGCCTGATTGTCACAACTGGTGAATTTAAAAAATGCAATGTGAACATTTTAGAAGAAGGATATGCAATAAAATGCTGTTTTAAACTTGGAAAAAAATGCCACCGAAACGTACGGAATGCTTCAGACTGCTTTTGGACCATCTTGCATGAATTGAGCATTAGTTTTTGAGTGGCATAAGCGATTCAAGAAAGGCAGTGAGTCTGTGAGGGATGCTGAGAGGTGTGGGAAGAGTAAGGAAGTCAGAACACCAGAGTTGATTGGCCAAATAAAGAATTTCATGGATAAGAACCGTAGTGTGTCTATAAAGACAATAAGGGCACAGTTTGATGCCAATATGGGAACTGTACACAAAATTATTCTCAAGGAACTGAAGATGCGGAAGACTTGCGAAAAGTTTGTTCCAAGGATGCTCAGAGAAGATCATACAAAAGACGTTGTCTTGACGGCACGAGCTGATGAAAGCGGGATCTACTGCTATGACCCAGAGAGGCTGTCGTTATGAAACAATTGAGGGAATGAAAGCGGTTGTGACGCGCTTACACAAGAGAACATCTATGAAGCTTTCCAGAAGTTGTTGCAATGGTACAAGTGGATTGCAGCCAGAGGAGATTACTTCGAAGAGGACCAAACCAGAGTTTCATGTACGTACATAAAAGTGCTGATACGAAAGAAGTCTGAAAACTTATTAAAAGCATCTCGCATACATATATATATATATATATATATATATATATATATATATATATATATAATATAAAAAAATACAATTAAATTTACCAAAATGATCCAAGATGGTAAAATTAAAGTATATTATAAATATTACAGAAATAATATTTATAAAATTATCTCAGGCAGATGTAAAAGCTCGATAAAACCAAAAAGGAAATAGAGCTTATAATATGAAGTAGAAGTAGAGTGAAAAGCACATCTTATTTTTCTTTTATTAATATTATTGGAATCTTTTCCTTTTTCCTTGTACACATTTTTGTGAATTATTCCATGGATTTCTGCCTTTGGATTATTATGGACCATCTTCTTCCAATTACGGGATTTCCTTGGATTTTACTTGTACAAATGGAAATTTTTTTAACTTTCTTGAAGTTTTACATTTGGATTTTACCGTCACTGGATTTTTTAATTTCCACCAGACTATCCATTCATGTGTAATCACCTTTTTCTTCACTATATTCCCTCTGCTTCACTTATTTTGTTTTCAAGTAAGATCTTTGACTTACTTGTTGCTTCATCAAATACTTCTGCATGCAAAATCCGATCCGCATTTTGCTAATTCCTACCCTCTGATGAGAAGGAAAGTATTTCTTCGAAACTCCGCAGATTAAGGACTATCCATTTATCTAGTGTTTCCTTTTCAGATTAAATATGCTTTTAATTCATTTCAAAGTGTTTTTAACATATTTTATTAACTGTTTGCTCATATATATATATATATATATATATATATATATATATATATAAGGTACGGGCAAAATGAATGCCAATGCTCAGAATGTATAAACATTTTGACCCCTCCCTTTACTTAAAAATTCACCAAAAATCAGGCAATTAACCAATTTTAATGAAATTTTCAGTATTTATCAAATAATGATCATGGAATATAATGAACTAATTATTTTTATTTAAATCTTAGTGGAAATGTATTATTTTGTTTAAACAAAAAAATACCTTTACCAAAGTTATGGTTTTCAGTAGTAAATAAAAAAACACAAGAATTTATTTTTGCTTTTTTTTATATAGATAAAGCATCATAATTTGTAACAATAAAAAAAAAATTATAATTTTTACAGGAACATTATGAAAAAAGCCCTAAAGACCATATTAATGAATTCGATATAACTTGAACAAAAATGAATTTCTCGAACTACCGATATTACCATTGAATTAAGCATTATTTATTGAATATTTTCACACAAAAAAAATGATAATAGCAAAAATATTTCTTTTTTTTTTAAATTACAGATTTCGCATAAGTTTTATATGCAAGATTCTAATAATTTCTTTGCTCGCAAGAACGTGAAACTTTCGGCGTAACATAATTTTTACATAATATTGGCCACTAATTAAAAGAAAATTAATTTAAAAACATAAAAAATAATTAAATGAAAAAATTATAAAAATTGATACAAACGTTCAGAATAGGAATGTACGGATGACCGTCTAGGGGGAGGAGGAGGAGGAGAGAAATCTCACCCCCCTACCTCCTTTTACTATCATGACTTCATTTTGAAATAGCGTTTTGATTCGCTGAAATTTTGGCCTTCCGTATATTCGTGTATGTTCATGTTTACAACCTGTTATCGGTTGCGTTTTGCCGAACGGAATAATTACTTGCTTTTGGAGGGCTAATTAAACTGTATTTTGTATAAACAAGGTGTTTCTTTTTTTTTTTTTAATTCAATATCTTAGGACTACTTTACTAATTATCTTTGAAATAGACTCAGAAAACTAATATTAATTTTTTAAAGGATTTTTACAATGAATTTCTTTAATTTCAAAATTAAGATGAATTGGTTAGCTCGCCGTGAAAACATTTTTCATAACTTTTTTTTTTCACGTGTACAAAAAAATTATGATAAATCGGCTTTCAAAACTAAGTCCCCCTATTTTTGCCCGCTCATTTTTGCCCGTACCTAATATATATATATATATACAGTGGCACCAAAAAGAATTCGTACTAGGCTATTTAAAAAAAAGAAAACTGCAAATTTAAGCTAAATTAAATGTAACTATTTAAACAACCTATACCCCATTTGATTCGCCTTTTATTCCTCTATGATTTTACCTGTTCATATTTGACTTTTAATTGAAGTATCCTAGTGTTCACGTCAATTTAAAAAGATTAATTTCAAATCGAGAAGGCAAAAAAGAAACCCCGCATAATGGAAAATTGCTATTTAAATGTAACTTTTTTTTTTTTTTTTTTTTTTAACACAGTGATCACCACTTATCAAGGCCCGGAAGCCACTCAGGGATAAGGGTTATTGCAAGTACATTACGTTAGTGTGGAGATTTGATGGAGTTTAGAACATTAATGCAACACAAATACAGCAGGAACACAATGAACTCGTTAATATTTAGTAGCATAGTCCTTTTGCGATTTGACAGCCTGCAATCTTTTGGGCATTCCTTTGCAGCAATATTTTGGTAAAAGGGCATCCCACTTCTCTTTACTTTTTGTCCAAATTTGAAATTTTATCATTGCGTAGAACAGCTTGATTTAATGCCACTTTTTTTTTAATTTTTTTTTTACATAGGCATCACCACATTATCAAGGCCAAGAGGCCACTCAAGGATAAGGGTTAAAGAGTGATCAATAGAAATTGGACAATATAGTAATCATTAGTAATGAAAATTTGGTAAATTTGATAACTTATATGGAACGGTTCATCAAGAACTTATTTACGTTAGACTTGAACACAACCATATTGTAGTCAGCCGGAAAGCAGGAAAACGGAAGACAATTTCACAGGCGTGCACTTCTAAGAAAGAAGCTTTGTTCATGGAATCTACGTTTAGGTTTAGGCACAGATAAAGAGTGGGGGGAATTATTGATAGTGTTTACAGCTAGACGAGTGTTTCTTGTGAAAGTTTGGCGAGGGGGGACCATAGATTGAAGCTCAGTCGAACACTTTTTCCACAGTTTTCGATAAGATTGAGGTCGGAATATAGTGCTCTTCAAGGAACCTCTTGATATTATCAGCTGTGTGAATGGGAGCATTATCCTGCATTAAGATGGGGTTATCATCCAAATTCCGACCAAAGTATGGTCGAAAATGTTCAGTCAGCATATTAATGTATTTGGTTGAATTAATTCGATCTTTCAAGCGAACTATAGGCTCTGAACCATTGGTACTAATAATGTCCCATACCAAATCTGAACCTCCACCACCTTGCAACATTGAAACTATGCACCTAATATCCTAATATTCTTTGTCTTTCCTCTCACAGACGTACTGCATACCATCACTGCCTAGCTTATTGAACTTGCTTTCATCACTAAAAATCACTTTCAACCAATATGAAGAGTCATGATCTTCATTGTATTTGACAAAGTCCAGACAGCGCTTTCAGTTCTTTACAGAAATCATTGACTTGCGTCTTGCAACAGACTCGCAAATTAAATTCATTCAATCTGTTCTTAACTGCAGTTTTTTTCTCATTATCTACAGACCCTAACTAGGGACATTATTAATAATCAATGGAACAATGAAACAATTTAAAGTAAAAAATAGACTCGTCTCCACAAGAGCATAGTCTCGAAGCTAAAATTGAAAAATGCTGACGCAGTTTATAGAAAAAAAAATATTTAAGAGGAGTGTGCGTACTTTTTAAATAATAATAATTGCTGAAGCAGTTGTAGCAGAGAAGAGATCTCCCTGTGAGGTCAAGCTAGAGTTAAGCTAATTTACATATAAATCGACTCACATAAAAGTCGCTCAATATATGTTACCGTGACATAGGTTGACATATATTCGGCGGGTTTTTAATAGTATTTTGTATAGTTTTTTTTATTTATAACACCTTTTTCCATACTTACGGTGTTAAAGAGGGTGTGAGACGCCATCTTGAATTTTCCAATACATCGGTAAACACTGTATGTTTTTCGAGCTGAATAAATATGTTACATTGAATAAAAACACAAAAAATATATCCAGTTAGGTAGAAAAGTAACTTATCTTGCCTTTGATAACATTTATTTGTTATATATTTGTTTTTTGATAACTTTTTTCGAATCTATGTGTACAGTAATACAAAGCCTTTAGTACTATTTATTAATTGTAACATTTTATATTTTGAAAAAAAACAACTTTTTTTTTTGTTGTGCAAATTTCTCTTGGATAGCTAGTCCATAAAATTTTCTTTTGTTAATTTGATCCATTCGGGATATAATAAGTAACCCATCTCAAGGAAAAACTCTACGACTGGACGTTATGGAAGAAGTCACCAGTTTAAAGCAAGTTAGCTGTGACACTCACATTGAAAACTCGACGACTGGACGTTCATTGATTCAACCAACGCATAGGAAACCCGATCAATACAAACGATGCACATCGACATGGGTACAAACTCGCCTGTACTTGGCATTGCAGACTCGCTTGCAAGTTTTTGCGTAACTGACTTTAACCTTATTGCTTAAACTCTGCAGGTGCATTTGCAGACTAAGAAGGTGCGGATTCACTTGCACTCGCCCATTGCTTTTAACCCACCAATGAACAATTGTGCAGAACTGCTGTATGGCGCTAACCTGGCTTTACCTGGTACAATGTTCACACCTAAAAATTCATCCAACACAGACATCTCGTTGTACGTCTCACGGCTTCAGACATATTTTTGAGATTACCTCCCCTGTGTCCTCGTCCACAAATGATTTCAGCACATGTCCCAAGAGATATGGATAAATGGACTCGTGTATTCATTTGAAATGACGCGGTCCATGGACCTTTGAGACCTCCCTATCTGGGGTCATTCAAAGTTTTTGCAAGAAAAAAAATATTTCAAGCTGAATATAAATGGTCGTACTGAGATGGTGTCTGTGGACAGATTAAAGAAAGCCCATATTGAGTGCGAAACCACCGTGTTGGATGCGCCTGACGCAGACATTTTCAACCCTTTACAGTCACCGATAAAAACAACTGAACAAACAACTGAACCATACAAAACAAGAGCAGGGAGGACAGTCCATTGGCTCAAGAAACTCACAAGAGATTACTGTACCTAAATTCTACGGTCACCTTCTGCTGCAGACGCATCAGTGTCGAACGGTGGTGATATCCCCACAACCGTTCTTGGTGAGGAGCCCTGTAGCAGAGAAGAGATTTCCTTGCGAGAGTTAAGCTAATTTACATATAAATCGACTCCCGCAAAGAGCAAAGAGCATAAAACCGGTTTACGTCTAAATGCTATCTGAATATCCGCTGTAACGAACGGACCTTGCTAAACAGTTGACGATTTAAAAAGAAAACATTTATTGCATTTCACCCCAAACAAGGCACAGTGCCACTTTGATGTAGGGGGCTACTATAAGGGAGAAAATTTGTAGGGGTATTATGTAGGGAGTTGAGCAGCAAGATGTCAGTTTACATTACATTTGAACTTCTGCATGTCAGTACAGTCAAGGAAGCAGGAATCAGGAAGGGAATTCCAAAGTCTTGTAGTCCTAGGGAAGAAACTATCAGAGTAGAAGGCTTTCTTACATCTAGGGATTTCTACTGTGAAGGGGTGGGATTTTGCTGCTTTTCAGGTTTGTCAAGGATATTTACGTCGAGGGGATACAAGGGCTTGTAGTTCGTCGGAGCACATTCCATTAAGATACTTGTAAAACAGGCAGAGGGATGCAACATTTCGTTGATGGGACAGTGGTTGAAGCCTAGTTGATAGTCCAGGACTTATTAGGTTGGCGACCGATTTATTATTGGTTAATTATTATTATTAAAGCGGTTAATAATTGTGAAATAAATTATGAATTTAAGAATGAAATTTTGTTGATATTGCGAAAAAAAAAAAAAAAATGGAAAATTTTTTGTTTTTTATTTGTGTTATTTAATTCTATTGTTTTCGTTTTATTTATACGTTCTTGGATTTAAATGTTTTCTAGGGTTTGTATTACTGTACACATAGATTCGAAAAAGTTGACAAAAAACAAATATATAACAAATAAATGTTATCAAAGGCCAGACAAGTTTCTTTTCTACCTAACTGGATATATTTTTTGTTTTTATTCAATGTAACATATTTATTCAGCTCGAAAAACATACAGTGTTTACCGATGTATTCGAAAATTCAAGATGGCGTCTTATTCGCTCTTTAACACGGTAAGTGTGGGAAAAGATGTTATAAATAAAAAACCGGATAAAATACTGTTAAAAACTCGCTCAATATATGTTACCGTGACATAGGTTGACATATATTCGGCGGGTTTTTAATAGTATTTTGTATAGTTTTTTATTTATAACACCTTTTTCCATACTTACGGTGTTAAAGAGGGTGTGAGACGCCATCTTGAATTTTCGAATACATCGGTAAACACTATGTTTTTCGAGCTGAATAAATATGTTACATTGAATAAAAACACAAAAAATATATCCAGTTAGGTAGAAAAGTAACTTATCTTGCCTTTGATAACATTTATTTGTTATATATTTGTTTTTTGACAACTTTTTCGAATCTGTGTACAGTAATACAAACCCGCTTTGTTCAGTACCCCCACCTCCCAAAAGTCGCAGCCTTTTTCATATTTCCATCCTTGCTTTGTTTGAAAAAAAATATAATTTCCTATCGTCGCATTTAATCTCTAAGTCATAAAAAATGTAGAAAAGTTGCTGCAGCTTACAATGTTTTGATGGTACTCGTACAGTTAAGTCAAGACATTAAAAAATGAAAATATCGAAAAAAGTTTATATTGTACGTATCCGTTATGGAACGAAGTTCTCTGAAAAAAAAAATTCACTTAATTTCAGCAAGCAGTTTTTGTTTTACAGTGAAAAAACAATTTGTTATGATACCGAGCAAAATGTTCGATTTTTAGGAAGAAAAGCTAGTATTAGAAATGGGGAGGGTGTCAGCGCTTTAACTGGAGTTATCTCCCTTTGGCATTTCTAAAATTCAAACAATTTTTTTTTAATCCAAGTTGGCCGCCTTCAACGCGCTCTCATAAAAACGTGTTTTACCGCTGTAAAAAAAAAAAAACAACCCCCCCCCAAAAAAACAAAAAAAACCCAAAACTACTTGATGAAATGAAGTGAAGTTTTTTTTTTTTTTTTTTTTTTTTTTTTCGGAGAACTTCGTTCTATAACGATACAATACAATTTAAACTTTTTTCGGTATTTTCATTTTTTAATGTCTTGACTAAACTGTACAAGTTTGATTAAAAAAAATTAAAACAAAAAAATTTATATCACGTCCTAAATTATACGATGAAAAAATAAATAAACGAATCTCTTAGTAAACGAGTAACAAATTGTAACAGCGCCCATTTATTATTGGTTATTGATAACAATATGATCGCAAATTTATTTTTTGGCTTTGAAAAGATACGATTTTTTAAAACTGTCTCGGCTATTTCTGGGACTATGCTTTGTAGAGACGAAGTCTTTTTTTTTTTTTTTTTTTACTTGAAATTGTTTGATTGTTCGATCGATTATTGTAGCATCTCAAATTTTCTCTTGCAAAAAAAAATGCTTATTTTTGCTTACTTGATGTTACTTATCTCCCTTACATAATCGTCTCGAACTCCGTAAGCGCCTTTTGAAATCCATTTAAACTTTAGTAATTAATTCGAAATAAATTTAGCGACTTACCCTCCTTCCACCCAAATTAAACGTGTTGTTTTATAGTTGAATTTAAAGGGAGCTAATCCTTAAACAAAGGGAGATAATCCGCAAACTTCAAAGGCACGAAATATGTGCCTGTTTATTTGCTTCCCCACGAGAGCTCAGTTTTTACTTAGGGGCAAAATAATCTATTCTAAACTGAGGCACTCTGGATTGGAAAACAAACAAACAAACAAATTGGCTTAATTCAGACGGATTTCTCCTTCACTGACCGAGGACAGGACAGAGGAAGTGTAGTAGTGTGAAAACATGATAAGAATTAGCAGCGAACCGGATGTTGACGCATCCACCATGAGAGACAAAATGAAAAATCGTCTTTTGCACATGGCTCCACACATCGCTTGGGAAGAAAAAAATAAGGTAACCACAAAATAATTATCGACCAATGGCAGAGCTCCGCGCCTAAAATAAACACCTCAAATATCACAGTCACTGGGAGCCAGTTTGCCACTCTAAAACGAAGGTTTTTAAGGAACCAGGAGTGAGGAGGAGAAAGACGACGAAGACGCCGGGCTGCTAGCGCTGATGAAAGAAGTCACTCGCCTTCCAGTTACAAGCCAGGACACGCATCACCGACAGCAGGATGACCGGCCTACCCTAACCCTCTCCATCGTCCAAAAGATAAGTTACATTTTACAAACATTCATTCCTTGTCAATTCATACATACCTACAAACAGTTTACGAACCTTCATTCCTTGTCAATTCATACATACCTAAAACATTTTACGAACATTCATCTCCTTTGTTAAATCACATTCCATCCTACGAACACTTTGCGTCTCCTAATACAAACTGTTAGTAGTAAATAAAGTCGGTTCTCAACCTTCAACATTCGTCTTTAATTATATGGAGTCAGAATCTACACACTTCCAACGTTATTCATTTCATGTATTCTTGGTTGTGGCCTCTATGGCGTCCTTTCCTCCCCATAATCCCTTTCATAAAAACCTTGGCCATAGTAGAACAGATACTATGCTTTGGTCCTAGCCAACGCTAATATGAATTAGGCATTGTTACGTCTTTTCTTTCTGATTGAGTAACTCTTAATGGAGTATCTTCATTTTTTTCCCCCCTATGAATGCTCGTGTTCTTCAGGGCTTCGTTCTAGATCCAACAGTCCAACATTGCTTCTCCTCTATATAAATGACTTTCTAAAGAATATTATCCAGAAAATTAACATTTATTCTGATGATGCCGCAAGCCTGCTTTCCAAGTGACTACAGCATGGTCGTGTTCAAGTCCAATGTAAACAAGTTGTTGAGCCATCACAGTAAATAATCAAATTCTACTCAATTTACACCACCAACTAAGCTGTTATCTCAGAGACCACCGTACACTCATTAACTCTTATCCTCGAGTGGCCTTCGGGTCTTCATAAGTGGTGGCTCTCTTATAAAGAACAAAAAGTAGGGCAGAATAAAGCTCTAAGCTTTGGTTGGGCAACGAATCTAGGAGAAAGAAAACTCTGAAATATCATGGTGTGTAATTCTGCAATTTTTGTATTTTTATTTTATTTTTTATCACATTTTCATCCCAAACAAGGCACATTGCCACTTTGGTGTAGGAGCGGGGGCTACTATCAGGGGGCATAAGCTACTGGGGTATTATGTAGGGAGTTGGGCAGCAAGATGTCGGTTCACGTTACACTTGAACTTCTGCATGTCAGTACAGTTGGAAGCAGGGACCCGGAAGGGAATTCCAAAGTCTAGAGTTTCTGGGGAAGAACCTACTGGAGTAGAAAGCTCTCTTACATCTGGGGATCTCTACTGTGTAGGGGTGGGATTCAGCTGCTTGTCGGGTTTGTCGGGGTATTTACGTCGTGGGAGCACAAGTGCTTGTAGTTCGTCAGAGCCTTCACCATTAAAATACTTATAGAACAGGCAGAGGGATGCTACATTTCGTCGATGGGACAGAGGTTGAAGCGTAGATGACAGTTCAGGACCTATCAGGTTGGCGACTCTCTTTTGGACCTTGTCAAGGAGCGAGAGACTGGTAGCAGATGCACCAGCCCAAATGGACTTTTTATTGTCATTTGAATCGATCAAGAAATATGCGATCAGAGGTTGCATCAGATTTGCTTCATGACGAACTATCCATCATCCTAACCCATCAGTAAAAAAAAAAAATAAAGTTACAACTGTAACGTGACCGTTACTTTTTAAATGTGCCGTTACATTATCAAATTAATTTTGGAATTCTTTTTGAGATGAGTAATTTGCATAATCTATTTTAATTTTTTGTGGACTATTATCCTCATCTGCTAGTTGTTGTTTCACGACGTTTCGGCCAATTATTCCTTCGGGACCCGTGGTGCAGTGGATAGAGATGCGGAAGATCTACAATTCCAGGTGAGCATTGTTTGAAGGTAGCGGTTTCAATCCCACCCAAAGCCAGCCAGAGGATTAGATTGCCAAACCGTGGTGAGACAACTATGGAAGGCTGTAATTGCTGTGGATGCAGTTTGGAGATTCAACATTTCTATCTCGTCGTGGTTAAATCACCTGACGAAGGCCAGAGGCGTAATTGGCCGAAACGTCATGAAACAACAACTAAAAGATGAGGATAATAGTCCACAAATAATTAAATAAAATAAATTTCCCGTTACATTTCAAACTTTTCGGACCCACACGTTGTCTGGTACCGTCGCTAAGGAACAAACAAACAAAAAGCAGGAAAAGAAATAAATCCGACTCATCATTTTTTTTCAAGTGCAAATGAAATACATTTATTCGTGTTTCTTCCAAAACAACGCATTTCATTATTTTTCAAAAGTCTTTTCACAAACACATGTGCTTTTTAAAAGTCCCTCTTGTTGCCATTTGATGCTGGCGCTTGCAAGCACTTTCTAGTATTTGTATTCACACATCCATCTTCCCGGCACACAACTTGCTTCTCTTTCGACCGTGTAGTGTATTTTTCTCTCATTTTCTTGTCACGCAAGTTCGTGCACACTTGCCCACATAGCAGCAGCCATATATGGCAACGGTTAGAAGCTCCGACTCATTTGGGCGATCGGGTTTCGATCCTGGCTTGAGGTAGTTGCTTGTCTAGCCGCACTGATGAGCTGTGAAACAGCGAAACAGTACTGTATGTGGATAACATTATATATATATATATATATATATATATATATATATATATATATATATACACACACGAGGTGCCTTCCATAAGTTTCCAGACTTTTTTGTACAGCATTTAAAATTGTCGTAGACTCTTGAAAATTCAATACGTATTTGCTATACATCTTATGACCAATTTTTATAATTTCAGATTCAAATGACCAGCTACAGCAGGGATTGGAATACACCCCATTAAAGCCTGATTGCCACAGCTGGTGAATTTCAAAAATGCAATCTGGACGTAAGTACATTTTAGAAGAACGATCTGCAATGAAATACTGTTTTAAACTTGGAAAAAAACTGCCACAGAAACGTATGGAATACTTCAGACTGCTTTTGGGTCATCTTGTATGAAGAGCATCAGTTTTTGAGTGGCATAAGCGATTCAAAGAAAGGCCTGTAAGGAAGGCAGAACACCAGAGTTGATTGGCCAAATAATTTCAGGGATAAGGATCGTCGTGTGTCTATAGAGACAATAAGTGCACAGTTTGATGTCAGTGTGGGAACTGTACACACAATTATACACAAAGAACTGAAGATGTGAAAAATTTGTGAGAAGTCGTGCAGTCGACAACTCCATACTTGTGTTACATGTCCCCTTGGGGTCCTATTTGTAAATATTCCAGGACATCAGAAATAATCCGAGTGTCGAGAGGGTCAAGAGAAGTTCTCACGATTTTGATTTAGAAATGCTGCCTATAAACTTCAGGGGGGTTACGTCAATCATCGGTGCATTTAAACAGAGTTCGCATGACAATAGTCTACCCAGAGAGGTAAAGGTGATACCTTTAGTTTAAAAAAAAAAAAAAAAGCGTTAACATAAGCCTTCTTTTTTCGAAAACTCATAACATACGAGTCAACGACAATTTAAATTCCAAAGTCAAGCAATAACCCCCCCCCCCCAAAAAAAAACCCAGAGCAGTTGACAGTCTTTCAAGATGGTTAATGCACGGACACACTAAAGCTGATTCATTCGAGGACTTTCGTAATTTCTCTTCTTTTTTTCTACGTTATCACTTGCTGGAGTCCCCAAATAATTTAACAGTCCCAAAATTTATATTTAAATTATATATTTCAAGCAAGTAAAATATTTGTTTATTTTCCTAATATTGCGTTGTGATTTGGCTTTCAAGCGCACTTAATGCATATTTTATTTTATTCAAATTAAATCAATGCTTCTATAATGGAACTCAAACCCTTGACGTTAATCTTGCGTAGCCAACGCCACATTCCAACATTTCAAAATACAACTGAGAGACAACGCGCGGTTCTTTACAAATAAACTTTGTATTCTCCAACTTTACAATATGGCAAGAAAGAAGAAGAAAAAAGAAAATAACATACCGAGGATGGAGTTTGACTCTGAAATATATTTAAATTATAAATTTCAAACAAGTAAAATATTTGTTTATTTTCTTAATATTGCATTGTGATTTGGCTTTCAAGCGCTCTTGATGCGTATTTTATTTCATAGTTCATATTTTAAAACAAAATATCGTTAGAAAAAAAATAGTCCATAAATATTTTTTATAACTTATATTTTTATATTTGATGTAAAATAAATAAATAAATAAATAAATACCAACCCCCTGATATTTGATTAAAACAAAAAAAAACAAACAAACAAAAAAACTGTTCATACATAGTTTTTTATTATTTTGTTATAAAAATTCAAATACCGACTGAATAAAACTTCTATTTTTATATTCGCTTTAAAATGGGCCCTAAACCAAATCACGAAGAAAGTACTGGGACATATTTGGGGCTACACCGCTTTTAAGGATACAATTTGATTGGCTATTGAAATTGACGTAATTATTGTAAATTATTATTAAAGAATTATTGTTTTATATAGAAATGATACAACGAAATGTAGTTTCATTCTGTATTAATAAACAACTTTATTTGTCATCTTCGTTAGTTGCTCGTACACGAGAGAAACGTATTAGTCTGAGAGTTCAGTGTTCGTACGCGCACGCGTTTTTATGATAGTCGTGAAGAATTCCTTGTGTGGAGACGAAGATTAGATATCCGATGATTAGTTATAGGTCAGGCTTGCTGAAGATGTAGAATTAATATCATGCCGGCTGGTTGAGGTACTGGATATGACCTTAAACTATATCCGATGGTGAGGCCCCAGCTTGCGGGCTTTGGGGAGTGTGGAGCCACCCTTTAATTACCATTGCTCCCAGGTCCACTCTGACTTGGAGTGGTAGTACCTGTTAGGGTCCCAACTAATGGGTTAAATAGAAACCGACTTGAAAACAACAAATATATTCTATTAAAAAATTTTTCCTCAAAATATTTGGATTCAGCATTAAATAACCCAAAAAGGGTTGATATGTCGTAAAACAAAAACCAACCAACCGGCTGGTTGAGGAAGAGAACATTTCAGTCCACACGTGTTTATAGCTAGTAGTAGTCGGGGCAAAGGAAATCGATTAAAAGAGAAATCAATGGCAAAGTCTTCGGCGTACTAATGTGTTGGCATGCGTGAGTATGGGTTAGGGTTAGGGTTAGGGTTAGGGTTAGAGAGCAGTCCTGTAGAATGATAAAGTTCGTGTAGGTACCGCACGTGGAAATAAATGGTAGTTTGAAGAGAGCCATAGGTAACTCATTGTACTCATCCTGCCTGGGGGCTGCAGCCCCAGGCGAAGTCTGCTCCCAGGTAGGGTCAGGATCAAAGAGGGTTAGTGTTCAACTGAGCTTCAATCTATGGTCCCCCCTCGCCAAACTTTCACAAGAAACACTCGTCTAGCTGTAAACACTATCAATAATTTCCCCCACTCTTTATCTGTGCCTAAACCTAAACGTAGATTCCATGAATAAAGCTTCTTTCTTAGAACTGCACGCCTGTGGAATTGTCTTCCGTTTTCCTGCTTTCCGGCTGACTACAATATGGTTGTGTTCAAGTCTAAAGTAAATAAGTTCTTGATGAGCCGTTCCATATAAGTTATTAAATTTACCAAATTTTCATTACTAATGATTACTATATTGACCAATTTCTACTGTACACTCTTTAACCCTTATCCTTGAGTGGCCTCTGGGCCTTGATAATGTGGTGATGCCTTTGTAAAAAAAAAAAAAAAAAAAAAAAAAGTTCGTGATTTTGCATTTTATATACTCGGTCACGTGATAGAGAGCTGGCTTGTGATTGGACAAGCCAAGAGGAAATGGATTTCAAATCTCGAAATCGTGAGGAGTACTTCTGCCTGATGTAGCGGGTGTCGGCTGCAACATTTAATTATTAATTACTTTATTATAAAAATATTATTATTGTAAAAGAATTTAAAAAAAAGTTAATCATATTGAAGTAAAGCAATATGAAGTAAAACAATTTGATTAGCTATTAAATGTTAAACATTTCAGTTTATTTTAAAATTAGAAAAATTCAGTAAGATTTCATTAAATCATTAAAAAGCAAAAAATCGAAAAAGCACAAAGAGGCTTAGAACAAATTGTGGATCATGTATTAACGATGCAAGAATTATATGACTTGAAATGTTGCTCGTATATTATTATGTATCCGATAACAATATCATTTGTAATTGTTTATTTGTTTGTTTCTGTATTTAATAAAAACGATTGATACTTGTTCATTTTTGTTACCGTGCTGAAATAACGTAATTATTTTGAAAGCTATTCTTAACATGGGGAGGAAAGGCTGTTTTGTAACTATTATGTGCTTTCACCTAACAATTTAATAATAAAAAATATTGTGAAACTTGAATTTAACCTGAAAAAAAAAACAAAAACAACAAAAAAAAAACTATTTAAAAATATTAAAAATGCGTATGCACCAAATAATTTAATTAAAGAAAATTGTATTTAATAAAACTCATTTAATTAAAATATTGGGTTTGTATTACTATATACATAGATTCGAAAAACTTGAAAAAAAAAACAAACAAAACAAAACAAAAAACAAATGTTATCAAAGGCAAGATAAGTTACTTTTCTACCTAATTGGATATTTTTTTTAGTGTTTTTATTCAATGTAAAGAGTTTATTCGGCTCGATAAACATAGTGTTTACCGATGTATTTGAAAAATGCAAACGGCGGCGGATTGTGTTGAATACATAGGTTTGGGAAAATGAGGTAAAACTAAAAAACTATACAAAATAATGTTAGAAACCCCGCGAATATATGTCAGCCCATGTTATGGTAACATATATTGAGTGGGTTTCTAACAGTATTTTGTATAGTTTTAACTCATTTTCCCAAACTTACGTATTCAATACAGAGTGCACCGCCACTTGCATTTTTCAAATACATCGGTAAACATTGTATGTGTTTCGAGCCAAATAAACATGTTACATTAAATAAAAACACTAAAAAATTATTTAGTTAGGTAGAAAAGTAACTTATCTTGTTTTTGATAATATTTATTTGTTATATTTTTGTTTTTGGATGACTTTTTCGAATCTATGTGAATGGTAAAACAAACCCAAAATATTCAGTTTTCTAATATTGTTTCACTTTAATTTTATTACATCAATTTCAATATTGTTTCATTTTAATTTTTAAATTCTTTTACAATAATTATGGCAGTTGCATTAACCAATCAAATTACATTCTTACAAACGGTGTGTAGCCCTAAATATGTCCCAGTATTTCCCTCATATTTTGTTTTATTAAGCTACAAGAGGGCCCCAAAAAGCTACATTATATACAGTGTTGGTCATCCGTACCTTAAAATTTGTCTGACGTCACTTCCGCCGAATAGCTTTGTAAATAAAAAAAGTGCGACTCTTAACGAAAGCCAAGCCATTTTTTGTATGGTGAGAGTGCTCCTCCTCCTCTGGACTTTTCAATCCCACTTCTGACCCTTGTGTCGCATTTCTTGCGGTGTGAGAGAAACAAATACACAGGTTATTCCATTGAGGAGATTCGTGTTTTGGAGAATTGTTAATTTGAGAGTTGGGCTTTAAATTTTTGTTGTGCGCTTTCAACTGGATTCGAACTTGGCACACACAGGTCGACAGTCTGAGTCGTTGTCCACTTAATCACCGTCACTTCCAAATAAAACAAATAAACGAAGCCTTTCGATTTTGTTGGATAGAGAATTCTACGACAATGAGACCACCACCCACCCTGCCGGGTAATGTAGGGCATGTTTGTTAGTTTGAAACATTTGCAGGCAAAATTAATCGTAACCGTAACCCTAACCCAAAATAAAAAACCCCAAAAAACAAAAAAACAAAACAAAACAAAACAACAAAAAAACAAAAACAAAAACAAATAAAACAAACAAATAAAAAACAAAAGCAAAAAACAGACAAAAAAACAACAAACAAATAAAAAACAAAAGCAAAAAACAAACAGACAAAACAACAACAAACAAACAAATAAAAACAAACAAAAAAACAATAAACAAATAAAAACCAAACAAAAAACAGACAAAAAAAAAAAAAACAAACAAAAAAAAAACGATACCTTGTTTGCATTACACAAATCTACGCAAAGAATAAGTATGTTACTTTTCTATTCCCAGGGTTTTAAATTCCATGTGAATATTTGAATTATTTGTACGCTTGGCAGATTCGTTATCGTAATTCCCCTCATTCTTGTTGACAAGCGTTAATGTTTCCAGCGGTTACTGATAGAGCAAGGCGTCTGTCTGTGACCGAAACATGGTCACAGTTGGAGAGCGTATCAAAGAACACGTCGACGAAATCGGAAGAAATTTTAGGCGTTTTCCTTTGTTGCAATTTCCGAAACCAGTTTCGTTGGCCCGTTGTTTTGATGATTGTTTCAGCTCGGATCAGGAAAACAAACGTTGATTAACTCAACTTTTCTATAATAATCTAGGAAAATTTAATTTGAGCTGTTGAGTAGGTGTGTCAGAAACTGACCTCGCGAATGCGTGAAATATATTGAATAATTCGACCCCCTGTCTTTCCAAGCTTATAACTACTCGAAAAATGTAATTCAAACCCTATTTTTATTTCAATTAAAGGAGCAAGGACCAAGGTTTCATTAAAAAAAAAAATTGGTTTAAAAAAAAAAAAAGGTTTTAAACTACGGACTTTACAGGTAAATTTCTAAAAAAAAAAACCCCCCAAAAAACGCTTTTTGTTTTAAATTTGAATATATTATTTATTGATCTTTTATCTTCACTTTGTGATATATAAAACTTTGGTGAGTAAATTATTTACTTTTTAATAGACATTTCAAAATGAAATTAAAAATGGAATGAAAAAAAAAAACGTTTGTCTAAAATATTATATTCGATTTATCGGAAAGATCAATAAAATTTCACATTGATCCTGAAAATATCGTAAAAATTGAACCAACAGAAAAATTTTGATAGATTTTTAAAGTTTAAAAATTGAAAAATACTTAACTCGTAAAATTCAATTGATTTCATTACTGTTTTTTAAAAAAATAAATGATATTTCTATTACTTTTTATACAACTTGAATAGTTTGTTTGGAATTATAACCCATACAGAAAATAAACAACCAACTTTTAAAAGAAATTACGAGTTTTTTTAATATTTTATTAGCAGTTTCGTGTTAGGAGTGTCAAAAATTTCCCCAAAATTCTGATACACCTAGCCGTTGGGTTACCCAATGAGTTCGGGTTAAATCGTTTATGTAAATAAATAAAGATCACACACAATTAACGGCTGTATTTATTAGTGTTATATCCTGTTTTAACGGTATATGATAATATGACAAAATACGCCGAGTCGGATGCGTAACAAAAAGAAGGTTTATTAGTACTTCGTAAAAATACAAATACAAAATGGCTACTTGCTTTTGAAGTTAGATAAATGTCAATGAAGGTAAAGAAAATGAACTTAATGTGTGAGAGCTAAACGCTCGTCCCTGGGAAGCTTGGTTAACCGGAGTACACTTGTAGAGTGTAAGACGCGAGACTGGTAACGCAAGGCTGCAGGGTAAGACTGCAAGACTAAAACGTAAGACTAGACTGCAAACGAGACAAGATGCCCCCACCTTTAAATGGTAGCTCTTTTATATACTGTTTTGTATCCGGTTCGATGCGTAGTTATGTCCCTTATACCCCCCCCCTGAAGCTGAAATCTTCCCGATTTTAGCTTTAATATCGCTTCCGTTTAGGATCAACCTGACGACTTTCCTGACGACCTGACGACTTTCCTTTTACGTGTGCTTTTCCTGACGACTTTCCTTTTACGTGTGCTTTTCCTTTTGGTCAGAGTTTCCTGCGGTAAAGAATTCTGTCCCTACCGTATGATAGGCTCAGGGGATACATTCATGGTCCGTGTATACACTCCGCTTTTGGAATGTCAAATGTGTCACACAACGTTTCCATTGGGATTTCTTTTGTATTTTTACGAAATTCTGGAACGGATTTGATGTCTTTTACAGACAAAAACTTTGCCCTTGAATAGTATAGACCATGTTCACAATTCTTTTTTTTATGATACCGTCCACCTAATGATTTTTCTCATTTAAAAATAAACTTTATCTCCTGGGGAATAGCACTTTACATTAGTTTTCTTTTCTAGCAACTTTCGTTTTATCCGGTAGGAATCTATCGAAAATGGATCTAATTTTTATGGCGAACATAAGTTCTGCAGGCGATGAATTTACATCATTGTTTGGATTTGGTGTTACTCTGTAGATCGCTAGAAATGTTTGTATTGTCAGATCATCTGTGTCAATGTTCATGTTTTTCGTTAATGCCCGCTTAAACGTGTCCACAAATTTCTCTGCCAACCCATTCGACCTAGGATGGTAAATAGGTGTCGTGATGTGTTGTATATCCAGTGAGTTGCAAAATTCTTTAAATTCGTAACCTGTGAATGCTGTACCATTTTCACTCACTATGGTCTTTGGTACACCAAACCAGCTGAAAATTTCGTCAAGTGCACTTACAGTGTTCCTTGATGTTGGATGTCTGATCTTGAATATCTCCGGCCATTTGGAAAAAGAGTCCACTACAATTAAGTAAAAACAAAAACATTTAAGGGTCCGGCATAGACAATATGCAGATGTGACTAGGGCAAGTCAGTCTTCGGTCACGGAGTCGTTTTTATCGGAGAATTTCGGGCTGCTAACTGACATCCTTTGCACGCTTGGACACAGTTTTCCACCTCTTTATCAATGCCAGGCTAATACACGTAACCTCTAATTAGGGATTTCATCCTTGAAATGCCAGGATGACCTGTGTGAAATTCCTGTGGAATTCCGATTCTATCAGCATACATGAGTACATCTACGCAAATGGAAAAAGGTGTAATTTGTCCTTTTTATTTCTTTCCGTCCGTCCTACTTGATTTTTCATCTTTATGAAAACGTCTTTTGCAGCTTCTCTTTTAATCTCTTCTAGAGTTACCGGGAGTTCACGGATCATATTGCACATTGAATTTGAGCATTCGCTTTCATCTTTAAGAGCTGCAATTACTGTCTCTTCGAAACTTTCATTTCTTTTTGGAATCAACCTTGACAGTGCATCCGCGTGTCCAAGCCTTCTTGATGACACATGCTCTATCTTAAACTGATAGTTTAAGAGAGTTACAGCCCATTGCGTTATGCGTAGAGTTGCCTTTCTCCGATCCAAATATCGTGATTAACGGTTTATGATTCGTCTGTAATATGAAGTTTCGTCCATGGAGAAAACGGTTAAACTTTTTGACTCCAAATATTATCGAGAGAGCCTCCTTTTCAATCTGGCTGTAGTTTTTCTCAGCTGCAATCAAAATTCTTGACGCGTGAGCGATTGCTTTTGTTGTTCCATCCTCATACTTATGGAATAATGCAGCACCAACTCCGTAATCACTGGCGTCCGTTGCTAGTACCATCTCCTTTTCTGGATCGAAATGCGCTAATGCCAGATCTGACAGTAGACATTCAATTTTCTGGAAAGTAGATTCACATTCCTTTGTCCAATTCGATCTACTGCCTTATTTTAGTAGCTCGTTAAGAGGAGTTCTCAAATTATGTACATTAGGGATGTATATCGCATGATATTGTACCAATCCCAAAAATGACTGTAGTTTTGGTACTGAGTCTGGGTCAGGCATCTTTTCGATTGCTTCTGTCTGTTGTGGATCTGGCCTTCGTCCATCTTCACCAATTATTTGACCTAGGTATTTGATCCGTTCCACGAAGAAAACGCATTTCTCCGGACTCTATCTGAAACCAAACACCTCTATTCTCTTAAGTACTTCTCTGACGTGCTTCTTGTGCGCTTGACATCGTCAAGGTATGCCATTGCAAATTCCAACCTTGCGAGCATCGTATCCATTATCTGTCGGAAGAGAGCAGGGGCGACCGTTAAGCCGAAAGGAAGCCTCTTTAGCTTGAAGAGGCCCTGTTGCGTGTTAATGCACAGGTACTTTGAGCAGTCATCATTGACCTTGATTTGCAAGTACGCGTCCGAGAGGTCTATCTTGGAAAAACTTTTTCCTCCGTTTAGTTTTGAGAATATATTTTCTGCCGACGGAAGGGGATAATTGTGGTCCTGTAAACAATCATTCAGGCCCGTTGAGAAATCAGCACAGACTCTGATTTTGTTATTCTTTTTCTTCACATATACAGTCGGGCTGGTCCAATCCGTATGGTCAACTTTTTCAATGACATCTAACTGCTGAAGTCTCTCCAACTCCTTCTCGATTGCGTCCATCGATGAAAAAGGTACATTTCTTTTAGGTTTGAACAATGGGGTGGCATCTTTCTCCACTTCAAATTTGACTTCTATTTTCACAGTGTCCAAGTCCTTCGGCAAAAACTATTGGGAATTCTGCTTTTACATCGCCCAGAAAGCCTTTCACTTGGTTCGATTTCTCTGTGTTCAACCTATTACAAAAAAAATTAACTGGTCGTTCCCATAAGTTAAACAGGACAAACCAATCCACTCCAAATAGACTTGTGTTCCTTTCTGGTACTATGTACACGTTGGACTTGCGTGTCTGACCACCAAATGTCACGTTGCACCCCAGTTCTCCTTTGAATTTTAACTTTTTGCCGCACACGCTCTTCGCCATCTTGCTGGTTTCCCTTAGTTCAGGTCGACCGATCCTTCTCCAGATATCTTCATCTATGATGCTGATGTCCGCACTACTATCTAGGAGTAATGTTACAGGATGTCCATTTATCTGAACATCGACATACGCCTTTCGCAATTTTTCTCTTTCCCTGTGCGAAGCGCATTCACTCTGTCGGTCCTTCACTTTCTCTTCTGGTCACAGTACGTTCCCTTGTGGCCTCTGAATCCACATTCGTAACATATCCTATTCCTGAAGCAGCAGGTCTTTTTAGTGTGTCTCGTACTTCCGCAGCATTCACAATTTTGGTCCTTGTGAATTCTGGGGGGGTCTTTTGTTCTTGGGTCTTGTACGTTCTCGAGGTCCTTTGCCTTTTTACATGTTGTACTTTGTAAACGCTTTTTTTCTTCAATGCGGGTGTTGTCTCTCTTGATATTAATGAGACGTTGACATTCCTTGGTAACTTTTTGTAAAGTTATATTTAGGTCCGACTCCATAATTGTCAGGATCCGGGATCTGATATCTTTGTCCCTTGTTGCTGTAAGTCCCTGCACAAAGATCAAGCATTTAAATAAATCCGCAGAAATTTCATTTCATTTAAATGATTCACATAAGTAATTTACAGTACAAGCATACTCTAGATAATCTTCAGATTCCGATTTCTGTAAATTTAAACATTTATATCTACAGTGGAAAAGGCTATCTCTTTTATCAAATATTCTAGATAAAGTATTGATTGTCTCTTCAAAGGTCACTTCTTCCAGTTTTTTGGGTAAAGTTAAGTTATCTTACTTGGTGTTTTCGCCAGTAGCCAGTTTTTGAAGTAACAGCGTAACTTTTTCTTCTTCCAGCCCGAACACTTCTTTGTAAAAACTGTTTCATACCTTCTATAGTATGCTGGAAATGTAACGCCAGTATCGGGAGAGTAGTGAAATTCCGACAAAGAGTTTGAAATACCTTCTGCAGAAAAATTTGTTTTTTCTCAGTTGTCGAGGTTTGAATTAATTTGTCCAAATTCTTTTGAGTCGACATTTGGCGTTGAAGTATTTTTTTTTGTTCTTGTTGTGCCTCTAAAGTTTTTTGTGTCATTTCCTGCTGCTGCTGTAGCTGTTTGTTGTAGCTGTTTGTTGTTGTTGTTGCACTAAGAATTGTTGTGTCATTTTTTACTGTTCCTGAATGCTAAGAGTTAGTACCTTCGTCAACTCAGCCAATTGTTCCATTTTAGCTTAAAAAAATGTCTTTCCAAAATTTACGACAATGATTCCACAAAAGTTCGTAAATATGCATTTTCTCAAATTAGCAACAATACTTCTACAAGTTTTGCAAGAATAAATGTTTCAACAAAGTTCATACAATTTAGCAACAGTAATTCTACAGATTTTGCAAAATAAACTGCTTCAACAACGTCATTTTACAATTATACGGTTTCAAATTCACACAACAAATAGTTCTTATTAATTTACCCGAAATAATGATGGACAAACTATTTTTCAACAGAAATACGGTTGCATGTGAAAAAAAAAAATTATAACAGTAGTCTGTTTTGTTTAGAGAAAAAGAATCGTAAGAGTTCTTTTTTTTTTTCTTTCGAAAAACTCGTAATCCTATGGTGCCGGGTTCGAATTCAGTTTGCGTTTCCCAAATATTTTTTGTCAAAAATATAAAGTTCACTTTACCTTGAATTTATGACAATATCTTTCAAGTATAATTTTATTAACTTTCCGTGACTTCTTATCGGAGAAATCCGTCCTTTCCACTACTTTATGTAAGAAAATTCGAGTAGTTCTTTGTCGCACGTGAATTTTCGTCAAATCATTGAATACTACATAGTGCTTTTAATACGGTAATTTATCTCTGTTAAGAAATAAAGAATCATCTTCGTTCGTCAACTGTTATATCCTGTTTCAACGGTATATGATAATGACAAAATACGCCGAGTGGGATGCGTAACAAAAAGGTTTATTAGTACTTCGTAATAATACAAATACAAAATGGCTACTTGTTTTTGAAGTTAGATAAATGTAAATGAAGGTAAAGAAAAAGGAACTTAACGTGTGAGAGCTAAACGCTCGTTCCTGGGAAGCTTGGTTAACCGGAGTACACTTGTAGAGTGTAAGACGCGAGACTGGTAGGACGCAAGGCTGCAGGGCAAGACTGCAAGGCTAGACTGCAAACAAGACAAGACGTCCCTGCCTTAAAATGGTAGCTCTTTTATATACTGTTTCGTATCCGGTTCGATGCGTAGTTATGTCCCTTATAACAATTAGTGTACACTTTTATGGAAAGGTAGTAAGGAATTTCTGGCGTTTTACATTTTGAACGTAAACATATTTCCATTATATATATATACTAGCGGGGGTACCCGGCGTTGCTCGAGTGTTTGTTTCCGGGACGGGGGGGGAGTTTTAAAAAATGTTATGGTAGGTAAGTAGGAAGGATCAAACCCGGAGTCATGAGTAAAAGTAGGAAAATAAAGTGTGAAAAAAAAAAACAAAAAAAAACATCTGCAACGTTAACAGTTCGGCCACCAAGAAAAGTCCATTCCAGTTGTTTAGGAAAAACAAAAAACAAAAAAACGACTACGGTAGGTCGGCGCGAACGTGAAAATATAATGTGAATTGTCCAGCACGCTAACCACTACGCCACAGAGCACTGCAGCTTAGTTTAGTGATTTTAAATAACTTCACATGAAAGAACTACGAAGCCAAACCGGTGTTCTCTTCTCAACTGTTCCTTGTGAACGATCCCCAAACGGTGTTAAGTGGTGGCAGGGGGAGGAGGAATTTATTAGAGAGAAAATATTTTACCACTTCCATTGATCTTAACCGATTTTGGCCGTGACTTCTCAGCAGAAAAAGTATAGAAATCTAAGATTATCGAGGAATTTGAGAAATAATAAGCCTATAACACACCTCAGATATTGTTCTGCCGTTTGTGCATATTATATTTGCATGAAATATCTTGATTTTTAATCCTATTAATGTCAAAATCAGACGGGAAAAATGAGTTCATTTTATTTATATAGAATAGAAGATAGATGAGAGAGAGAAAAGGATGAAGGATTAATAATTGTGAAATTATCCATCTAGTTTTCATAGACTACCCCTCGTCAGCGTAGCTTGACTGTTATTAGGACTCGAACCCTGAACCTTATGTATTTCAGTCCAGCATCTTACGCCCAAAATACAAAAATATGGCCAGTTTCTAAAAAAAAAAAAAAAAAAAAAAAATCCGATCTTAAAGGTGAAGACACTAATCTCAATATCGTTTAAAAATCAATAACAAAAACTACGTAAATATATAACCGATAAAAACTAAACAGTAAATTGTCTATGGCATCATAGCGTAATGGATAAGACGCTGGACTGAAATACATAGGGTCCAGGGTTCGAGTCCTAATAACAGTGAAGCTACGCTGACGAGGGGTATGGCCCCGAAACATGCATATACGTAGATTACTGTTTTAATATATATATATATATATATATATATATATATATATATATATATATATATATATATATATATATATATATATATATATCAGTATAGTTACCTTCCAAGATCACAATATTTATTTTCATGTGAAATAGCTTCTTTTACACGCCCGTTTTGTTATGCAGAAACAAACGGTTTTTATTATGTCAATTTTGCATAACAAAACGGACTTTGCAAAAAAAAAAAAAGTATACCGAAATTTGAACATACTTGAAGAGCTGTTTTGCATGAAAAATAAATATTTGGAATTTTGGAATGTAACAATATTGTTATTCTTTTATATATGCTCTGTTGTAATATTAACACACATCGAGCTTCTAAACAAAAAGGATTGGTATACACAAATAGTGAAATATAATTGAAAAGAAAAACATATTTTACTAAGAAAACACACACACACACACATATATATATATAAACTTCAAAAGAATTAAAAAAATATTAGACAGTTAAATGCACGTTTCTTCATATGTATTTTCTGTTATTTTTTTTTCTTTTATACTAGCATGGGTACCCGAGGATGCCTGGGTCGACATGAAGTTCCGTTTAAAAAATAAAAGAACAGATAAAAACATGTACATGTAATCGCCCCCTAAAATGAAGTACATGATACCATCTCCATCAGATATTTCGGCAGAATGGATACTAAAAATAAAAATAGCAGCGAGTGCCGGAGCGACCGAAAAAAATAGCCATCAGATATTTCGGCAGAATGGATACTAAGAGAAGAAACACTTTTGTTGCTCGTGCGCTTGGCCCAACCCCCGCCAAATAAAAACTATAATAAATAAAATAAAAAATAAATTAATCAAAAGAACTTTTGTTCCAATAAAAATAGCAGCGAGTGCCGGAGCGACCGAAAAAAATAGCCGTGTAGGCAGACCCCAACCTTAAAAGCGAATAAAGGGAAAAGCTAATTTGCCCACTGTAGAAATAATAACGTTATAAACATTAACGGGTTTCAAAAGTTTAAGAACAAAATGGAATTCCTTTTTATTGGCTTGTTTTTTTTAATCTTTTTTTTTTCACTGGGGTTTCTTTTCGTAAAAAAAAAAAAAATTTCGACTTGTTTCTTTTTTTTTGGGGGGGGGGGATTCCCAGAACCCTAAAAAATTCTGTGTAGTTGTTTCAAGAATAATAAAAATAAACAAATGAGATCTTTTCGTTTATTCGTAAGTGTTTTATTTTTTTTTTTATTTAAAAATAAAACAAAACATCTTTCTGTCTACACGAAATTATTTTTTTCTAGAAACTTATTGCGATTAGCAAATTATTTTTATGCGGGAAGAGTTATTTTTTATCTTTCGAACTTCGGAACATATAAAAAAAAACTCATCAGGGGAAATAACTCTACCTGTTTCTAAAAGAATCGATGTCGGAAATAATAATGCGAAATAAATTAAATTAAATATATTATCAGTATAATTGTTATTTAAAGTTGAAATAACAATCTTAAATAGAACACTTAAAATAACTCTCATGATAGAAACTTAAACTAGCATAAAGCTATTTAATAAAATCTATTTTCCTTACTGTGATATGCAAATAAGGTAACGTTTTAATCGTATATTTTGAAAAACCATATTATATATAGAAATAAATGAAATATTAAAGTAATGCACCTTTTGTATATATTAATCAAATTGTGAACAAACAAACAGACAGGAATACGAATTATATATATATATATATGTGTGTGTTGTGTGCGTGTGTAACTGTTTAATATTTTGAATTCTAATATTTGTGTGTATGTATATGTATTTAACACTGACGTGGAACCTTCTCATTGGCTATACCATCGACATGTCTGCCGATGTTTTGGAGATCTAAAAAAAAAAAAAAAAAATATCCAACTACAACCATGCCTTTTAGCATTTTTACGAGTTCAACTTTGACACAACATGGCTCCGAATTGGTATTGCGCTTCGGCATCGAATAACTGAAAAAAGGGTTGGTATGCCGTAAAACTGAAAATGAAACGAAATGTTTTTGAAACTACCCTGTGATCTGACCGGGTTATCTGTGTTTTATTTTGTCAAAAATGCAAAGTCATGTGAATCTTTGTCATATATTTTTTATTTGTTGTCTAATCGTATGTAAACTCAAGATAACCCTTGACACCCTTGACTTTATTTATCATTTGTATGCATGACATCGAAGAATTAAGGTTTCGATTAATTCGTGCACTTCTCTAACTTTTCAGATTGATAAATAAATAATTTGACCTCTTAAATACATTTTCGTTTCTAAAGTAAATACTAAGTCTATGTTCGATATAAGTCAGAGAGAGTTGCAACCTTGGTTGAAGTGAGTGTCCCTAATGATGGAGGTCTGAACAGAGCTGAAAGAGAGAAACAGACCAAATACCAAGGTCTCATGTATGATATGAAAAGAAACTGGAATCTTAGGGAGATATCAATCATACCAGTTATCATAGGTGCCACAGGACTTATGAAGAAGAACCTGAAGTCCTACCTAAGTAATATTCCTGGTGAACCAAGTGCAAAAGAGATCCCGACAATTCCACTTAAGTGGAACAATGAGGATACTAAAAAGAGCTCTTGGTTGGTTTCAATAAAAAGCAGGGGAATGTTGGCAGCTGGTTTGGCTGCCCCATACCCAGCATCACAATCTTCAAAGAAAGAAAATTTAAAAAATTAGAACTAGGAATATGTTTTACGATCGATGGAATATATTTAAACACTTTACTATATACCGCTCTATGGACAAAGCCGGAGAGGGTAGAGCGGTAGCCCTCGATATATCTAAGGCCTTTGACAGGGTATGGCACGATGGTTTTCTAAGGAAAATGATATCATATGGCATTACTGGAAGAATTCATAACGTAATTAAATCCTTCTTAAGTAAGCGAAGAATCTAGGTTATCCTCGACAGTCGTACATCTAAACAATATGATATAAATGCAGGAGTACCACAGGGGTCTATCCTAGGACTTTTATTATTTCTGATATTCATAAATGACCTCCCGGATAAAATTGTCTCTGAGGTGGGTATATTTGCTGATGACACCATGCTCTGTGAGCCCGATGGAAAAATAAGTGAACACATATCGAAGGAAATAGAAAAAAAAACACTAGAGGATGGTTTCCAATCTGCAGTGGAACAGACAAAAATAGATGATCACCTTCAATGCTGCCAAGACTAATCTTTTTTCCCTTAATAATAAGAACCTTCTGTGCCACCAATAGCAATGGCCAAAAACACATTACCTGAAAGTACTTCCTTTAAACTCCTCGGCCTAACATTCACAGGGAACATGAGTTGGAACAGATACATTGATAGCATTGCCAAGGCTGCTGCAAAGAAGGTGGGCTCTCTCTATTGTGCTAGAAAAATGACTGAAATTATCCTGTACCTATATAAGGCCACCATTCGCCCATGTATGAAGTATTGTCGTCACATTTGGGCTGGTGCATCTGCTATTAGTCTCTCACTTCTGGAAAGAGAGTCGCCAACCTGATAGGTCCTGAACTGTCATGTTAGCTTCAGCCTCTGTCCCATCGATGAAATGCTGCATTCCTATGCCTGTTCTACAAATACTTTAACGGCGAATGCTCTGACGAACTACAAGCACTTGTAACCCTCTCGACATAAATACTCCTGACAAACCTGACAAGTAGCTAAATCCCACCCCTACGCAGTAGAGATCCCTAGATGTAAGAAAGCCTTCTACTCCAATAGTTTCTTCGACATAACTAGGAGACTTTGGAACTACTTTCCGAAATTCTTCTTTCCCAAGTGTACTGACATGCAGAAGTTCAAGTGTAATGTGAACAGACATCTTGCTACTCATCTCCTTTCATAATATCCCTGCAACATATGTCCCCAATAGTAGCCCCTCCCCAATTCAGAGTGGCACTGTGCCTTGTTTGGAATGAAAATTGAATAATAAAAAAATATACATACTCGAATCGTTAAAGGTTTCAGTTAAAGAAAAGAATGATCGCTAAGCTTACCACGTTGAAGCACAAATAACAAAGAATTTGTCATGTTCCCTTTTCGACGTTATCACAAACTTTCTTCAACTGACACCAGATTGCAAAGTTCACCGCACCAACCCGACAAAAAAGAAATCGTCCTCCCAATTGAAGGAATGCTGGCAGTTTATAGAGTTAAACTCAACCGCGTCTCAATTTGCATAAGAGACGTTTTTGTCTCGTGTCGGTCAGGTTTCGAATGACACTCGCGCTAATCATGCACACTACAATTTTCTTTTCGTGTGTGTGTGTGTGTCATCTATCTTCTATATAGCGGGGGTGGGGATGGGAGAGAAATACATTTATTTAATATATATCTCTAAAGCAAGTCAGACTGTAATTATTTATTATGGCACTTGGATTATCACCTTTTTTTTTATTTTAACATGTAATTATTTGACTCCATAAAATAAATAAGAAGGACATTAAATTTTAAAAGTGAGAAAAGCAACTTTATTTATTGTTGTAAGTGGACAGTGTTCGTTATAATGGTGGGTGAGGATGCTCGTGAAGGTGTAAGAGAAAGGTCAGCGTGGAGAGAAATCGACAAAAAAGGAATGTTCATTTGGTTTGTACTCATCGGTTTAGGTGTAAATCAGGCAACGGTCAGTAGGTGAAGGTGTGTCAGTTGACACGGTTAAGATTCGGATTAAAAATTGTTATAAAAATAAATACAATTTAGGCGCGCATTATGATTATGTTGGCGCGTGAAAAATAAAAAAATAACTCCCACGCAAATTCCGGCGTAGCCTTATATATTAAATCGACTCAAAACGAGCAGACGTAGTACAGAGCACCCCACGTGATGTTTCCGTCCAATGGGATTTCTCCAAGGACATTTTTCTAAACTTTTCTTCTTAAGCTCGCTGGGAGTCGGTCCAAATAGTATTTAAGCACACACAAACATCAAATCTCTCTCTCAACTGCATTTTCATTCGGACGTTCCACGCGTGTTACTATCACTCTTCCATTTTCACCGCGCGCTTCATACAATTTCACAGGCGAACATTACCTATTGCCTCTCTTACCATGTTTTAACATATGAACAGTTCAACAAAAAAAGACATTCTCCTTTTTTTATACGAACACTTAAAAAGGACTTCTGACCTCATTATAAAGCGAATTATATTTTATTTGTTAATGGTTGGTTTCTGTGAATAAACCTCCGTTTGTTTCGCATGTAAGTCTTCTTTTGTTTTTATTTAATTGTGGAGGAAGTTAGTTCCTAAAAAGGCCTGACGACCCCCACAAAGGTGCTCGGCCCGCAACGTGGGAGCAGAGTCGGTTTCGGTCATTTCTTATTTACATCTCTTAAGGGTTGGTGACAGAATCCGCCCGTACGTTCAGTTACGTAGCGAGACAGACTCTCCTCTCGAATCCTCCTGCTGAATTCTCTCCCTGGTTGGTAAAATCTTGGGGTTTTATATTTTTCCGGGGGCTCCCAGCGGCGATGGAAGTCGACGTTTGTTTTTAAAGTCGCCAAAGCTTCCCATTGGTTCATTTTTTTTTATTATTCATTCTCTTTTGTTTTAACCGGAAGCCTTGCGTCGAGCCGGTGCGTACAGGACGTTTTTTTTTATTCAGTCTCTGACCGTGGATGTGTCAACATCCGGTTTGCAGCCAATACTCATCAATCCCCACATTATATACTTATAAAGTTTAATTTTTTTTCTCGTTCTGACATTGATATGTCGGCAAGTTGAAATGCAAAATGTTCATTTCAATTTGCCGAGATATTCGTATTAGTTTGCGCATGCGTAAAACTAATCATAGCTGAGAGTGGTTTAATTTGAAAACTTTCTTATCTGTCTGTCGAGTTAGCTCAAATGGTAGGGAACGTGACTGGAACATTAAATATATAACTTGAGTTCCTTCAGCCATAATCGAAACCGAAACCAAAACTTATGAAGAATTCTTGGTAAAATTATTTATGACAAGAAATGGAGGTGCATAACAATTAAACGACCCGGATGTAAGCGTGACACACAAAATAAAACACACGCTATCGTATTGATATATAGATTATAATAATAATCACAAACCGGCAGTAGTACTTGAAAATGAATGTCACAAAATCCTATGGGACATGGACATACAAATGAATAAATGAACCCAAGCAAGACGACCGTATGTCATACTAGTTAACAAGAAGGAAAAGACCTGTCAGATTGTAGATTTTGCGGTTCCAGCAGACAACAGAGTGAAGATCAAGGAGACGGAGAAACGGAGCAAATACATTGAACTGGCCAGAGAGCTCAAAGGAATATGAAAGATGAAAAAAGTGTAGGATAACACCACTAATAATAGGAGCGCTACGAAGAATGCCAGAAACCTTTGAAAAGAGAATGGGAGAGATTGGAATCCGAGGGATGGCTGATAAGATACAATGAATAACAGTAATGTAAACTGCTGAAATATTAAGAAAAACCTTTGAATGCGGAGACTAATACATAGGAATTACAGAAAAAAAAACTGGACATACAAAAATGCTACAAATGTAAAACACAAACTGTATATTTGTAAGTTAACTCCTACTTTCTCACCATTTTTTTCTTTTGTGTATGTGTGTGTGTGTGTGTGTGTGTCTGTGTGTGTGTGACCAAAAACTGATGTCCCACCAAATAAGCGAGGTGGGCCAAGGAGGATAAAAAGACCAAAGGGAGATAGCACTAGCCAGACCTCTGCTGGACTGGAACCTTGGGGAGGCTTTTTGTCACCCAAATTATGACATCACAGTCATAACGAGAAGTCACGCGTGGCATGAAAATGAGGAAATAAATTTTGTTGTTACAACGGGTAAAAGCTGGTTGAAGTTCTGTTCTATTCTTTGTCTACTTTGCGACTGTGTTGCATTACATTACTATATAAAATTCTACATACATCTCCAAACACTCGGGCAACGCCGGGCTGAAATTCTAGTGTATGTATATATATATATATATATATATATATATATATATATATATATATATATATATATATATATATATATAATACACAATTGTTTACAAATAAGTACTTGGAGACATTATAAATACTTTCTAATTTGTATTCCTAACTAGATTTCTATGTATTTTGAATCTACAGAGCATTCCAGTCCTGGAAATGACCCTAAACTATATCCAGTGGTGAGGCCCCAGCTTGCGGGCTTTGGGAAGTGTGGAGCCACCCTTTAATTGCCATTGCTCCCAGGTCCACTCTGACCCGGAGTGGTAGTACCTGTTAGGGTCCTAACTATGCGTTAAATAGAAACCGACTTGAAAACGACAAATATATTTTATTAAACAATTTTTCTTTAAAATCTTTGGATTCAGCATTGAATAACCTGAAAAGGGTTGATATGCCGTAAAACAAAAACCAACCAACAGAGCATTCCAATGCTCAGCACGCTATTTATATATTGACATTTTTCTTTGAGGTACACTGTTTCGAATGATATGAATGTAAAATACGCGATGTGCCATAAAACGACAAGTTTAG
>NC_136521.1:12572003-12577003 GCF_053919585.1 Euprymna scolopes | reverse complement strand
ATGTTACAAGCAGCCATTTTTTTACGTATACAAATACATTGATTTTTACGAGTTCACTTTTTTTTAACTTTAAAAATCGATCTAAATTTTTCTATTAGTTCAATTTTTACGTAATTTTCAGGTTCAATGTGAAATTTTATGCTCTTTTCAATAAAGTGAATATAAATTTCTGGTAAGGTTTTTTTTTATAATTTTGAGATAAATACCGTCGACTCGACAACTTCCGGTTTCGCCGCCGGCCGGCTGCGAATAGCATTTTAGAATAGCCGCAGCCGGCTGCGAATAGTCACTTCGTTTTTTAATTAAATAAAACAGGTCAAAATAAACAGATAAGCGCATTTTCTTTTACATTTTTCTTACAACCATTGTCATTTAACCAACTGCAGGATACCGTTACTTTTGTGGGGTTGTTTTGAAAATGGCACGGAGATTATAATTTCGTTCCAATTTAATCTTTCTGGTCGAGCCTATTTCGAAAGCCTGTCTTATCATAGATTTGAACTACAAATAATTTATTACATTTTGATTATTACTATCTTAAGACTTAAAGCTTATATTTATTTCATTTTTCTATTTATATATTGAATTAGTTATTTCCAGTCTTATTTAAACTTAGCGCTTTCTTTAAACCGGATGAACCTTTTATAAAAAGGTGAGTTTAACGTAAAGAACACGAACAAGGTTTTATTCAACTGAATTTCTTCCAGTTTACTAACAAAATATATAAATTTAAAAGAGATATAATTAATAAAATAAAAAGGTTATGTAATTTAAAAGAAATACACGTACTCACAAAAGCAGAACTTTTTTTACACATTTTTTTCTTTAAAACCATAACAATGAGACTAACAATTACCTAGATCTTAGTAATTATTTGTTTTAATAGAACTGTTTTAATTGTACTGTTTACTTAGTTAACCTAAGTTGGTATTACATTTATTTTACATTTACTTTTTTTTTTTAATTATTACTTTTAGATTGTGACGTTTACACCCGGAAGTAATGAGTCACACGTAGGTCGCTTTTATTCATTCCTTTTGGTCAAGATCAAAGTGTAGTATCTGTTCTTCAGATGCTGCACTTCATTTTCTTGTTCTCTTTCGGTGGAGGAGAAATCCTTCACGACTGAGACAATTTTTATTTTTGTACCTTTTCTCCACGTTAAAAAACGACCCTGGTGTCTAACTCTGTCCCGTGGGGAGGCATAGTAAATAGGTACAATATAATTGTTTATAATTGTACTATTCAGAAATATTATTTATAGTTCGTCCATTTCAGTTAGTATACATTTCCTTTACGCTTAATTAATTTACAATCATTAATATCGTTAAACAATTCCGTTTAAAACCGAAATTATGCCACCCAAACGAAGTAGAAACGAAAGTGAGGAAGAAAGAATGGAAAGATTGGAAGCTAATAGACTAAGAGTTGCTGCAATTCGCTCCAATGAAAACAATTCAGATAGAGAAAGACGTCTAGAACTTAACAGGATACGTCAAAGAGAAAGGAGAGCAAGACTGTCAGATTTGGAAAGAGAAACCCAACGTGAAGCTGACAGAACTAGACATGCTGTAAGGCGGTTAAATTCATCACAAGATGAAATTCAAGAAAGGCAAAGATATGCACTGGAAAGAGAAGCAATATTACGATCGAATGAATTATATGAGGTAAGTAGACGTACACAAGGTCAGTTGAGAGTGGCTCAACGACATCAGAATGAATCGGAAACCCAACGAAGCTTTCGCCTATACCAAGGGCAACAACGAGAGGCTGCATGGAGAGAGAGTATGACTTTGCCCCAGCAATTGACAGAAAACGAGGCAGCTAGACAACGAATGACTGCTTTGAGACACCATGAAATAGAACACTGCAATAGAAAAGGATTGCTCTACAACAAAAATGACTCTCTCACTACAGCTGATATAGGAAAAATGGACAAAGTATGTCAACATTGCTCAGCTGTAAAATTTAAAGGAGAAACCCCTGGTTGTTGTTGTTCTTCTGGCAAAGTTGTGCTTGATAGCTTTCCACCACTGCCTCAGTTGCTTCAAGATTTGCTCTCCGGCAATGGTCCCATCTCTAACGATTTTCTGCAAAATCTACGCTGTTATAACAATTGTTTTGCAATGACATCATTTGGTCACAAAATTGCGGCAGTACATGGGTGGAATCCTTCTTTTAGAATTCGAGGCCAGGTTTGCCACCAGATTGGGAGTCTTTTACCACCTGAAGATGGAACAGCAAAGTTTATTCAAGTCTACTTCTTGGATAGTCTGGAAGAGGAACTACATAATCGGGGACGTGACAGTAGACTCAATAGAGACATTCTCCAAAGTCTGACTGAATTTTTACATGAGAACAACAGCTTTATTTGTCAGCTGAAAACAACAAAGGAGAGGATTGAAGAAGAACACTTGGTAGAACATAAAGTTGTCATAAGGGAAGACCGAAGGCCGCAAGAAGAGCATCCACGGCGATTCAATGCTCCAACAACAACGTATGAGATTGGAATATTAATGGAGAATGAACCAACAGCTAACCGGGATATTGTCTTGCGTTTTAGAAATGATACATTAAAATGGATCTCCGAACTACATCCCCTCTACGATACTTTAATGTACCCGTTAATGTACCCCTATGGTTCTCCATCTTACAACATCTACATGAAGGCATCCAATGGGCGAAAAGTTACCCAACAGCAATTTTATTCGTACCATTTAATGACTCGTCCTGGAAACTATTTTCTCTGGTACCGAAGGCTATTTCAACAATGGCTGGTGGATGTGTACTGCAAGATTGAAACAGAACGTTTACAGTTCCTGAGGCGTGAGCAACAGACCCTGAGAGCTGACAATTATAGCAACTTGAGAGATTCAATTCTTAGGGAGGATGGGAATCCAGAACAGTTTGGTCAACGAGTTGTACTTCCGGCAACTTATACAGGAGGCCCTCGATACATGTTTGAGCGTCAAAGTGATGCCATGGCATATGTTCGGCGAATGGGCCGAGCCGACCTCTTCATCACGTTCACAACAAATCCAAAGTGGACAGAAATTACAGAAAATTGTCTTCAAGGGCAAGACCCTCAGGATCGTCCAGATATTGTTGCCAGGGTTTTCAGGCAGAAGCTAAAAAAGTTACTTGAATTTATTAAAAAGGGAGGATTTGGCAGGCTGAGGGCTTTCCTGTACAGTATTGAATATCAAAAAAGAGGACTGCCGCATGCACACATCCTCACCTGGCAGGCCCCAGAGGACAAACTTCTACCAGAAAAAATGGATCTCTGCAGATATGCAGAGATCCCTGACAAAGAGGAAGATCCTGATCTTCATGCTAAAGTGATGGCACATATGGTGCATGGACCTTGTGGACCATTTAATCCAAATTGTCCATGTATGATTGACAACAAATGTTCCAAAAAATACCCAAAAGAATTTCTTCAGTGTACCGAGCAAGGCCAAGACTCTTACCCCAAGTACAGGCGAAGAAAACCAGAAGATGGAGGCCAGACTGGTACAATAAGGATGAAGAGAAATGGTCGGTATGTTAATCAAGAAATAACAAACCAGTGGATTGTTCCGTACAACAAGGTCCTCCTTCAGCAGTTCAATGCTCACATTAACGTAGAAATTTGCAGCTCGATCCAAAGCATCAAATATGTCCTCAAATACGTGAATAAAGGATGTGATCAAGCAGTGTTTGAACTACAAAGAACTGATGGAGCAGCTAACCAACAAGGCCAAGTACAAAGTCACATTGTGGATGAGATCCAGCAGTTCCAGAATGCAAGGTATGTCGGCAGTTCAGAGGCGGCCTGGAGGATATTGGAACATCCCATCTATGAACATTTCCCCCCAATTGTACAACTTTCTGTTCATCTTGAAAATGGGCAGCGTGTCATGTTCTCAGCTGATACTGCTCTGGAACGAGCCCAAGGTCCACCGCCTGCCACAACTTTGACAGCATTTTTTCAACTCTGCCATGAGGATGACTTTGCAAGGGGTCTCAAATACGCAGAAGTCCCTGAGTTTTACACTTGGAACAAATCGACAAAGAAATGGATGAGAAGAATGCGTGGGGTACAAGTTGAAGGTACTGAAAATGATGATGTATGGAAGGCACCATGCATTGGGAGAATCTACACGATTAGTCCAAAAGCAGGGGAGTGTTATTTCTTACGCCTGTTGCTCAATGAGGTTGCTGGTCCAACTTCATTTCAAAATTTGCGAGCATACAATGGTCAGGTGTTTGAAACATACAGAGCAGCGTGCCTTGCTCGAGGCCTTCTAGAAAATGACCATCACTTGCATCAAGCAGTAGGAGAGGCAAGTGCCACTCAATCACCTTCAAATTTGCGAAGCCTATTTGTGATAATTTTAACAGCCTGTGAGCCAAGAAATCCTCTTGAGATCTGGATGGCTTTTCGTGATGTAATATCTGAAGACATTCTTCACAGATACAGGCAAGAAGTTAACAATCCAGAAGCAGATTTTAATGAGGACATCTACAATAAAACTCTTTGTCTAATTGAAGAAAAAGTTCTCCTTATGTGCGGTCAACCATTGGCAAGCTATGGATTACCTGCACCAACGCAAGGGAGAGATGAAAGACTCGCGAGAGAGTATCAACGTGAAGTTACTTATAATCTTGAAGAACTTTCCCTACAAGCAGAAAATATGCAAGAAAAACTGACCGATTCTCAAAGAGAAGTTTACAATTCATTCATGGCAATGTTGGAAGCACAAGGTGAAATGAACAAAAACATGATGTTTCTTGATGCTCCAGGTGGTACGGGCAAGACTTTTGTAATCAATTTGATCCTTGCAAAGATTAGATCCATGAGAAAGATTGTGCTTGCAACAGCATTCAGTGGCATTGCTGCTACTCTACTACAAGGCGGCCGCACTCTTCACAGCACTTTTAAAGTACCCTTGGATACTCATCGAATGGATCAGCCAGTTTGCAAAATTACTGGTAACTCAGCCTTGGCAAATGTAATT
>NC_136521.1:12544503-12567003 GCF_053919585.1 Euprymna scolopes | reverse complement strand
CTGACATCAAACTGTGAACTTATTGCCTCTACAGACACACGTCAATCCTTATCCATAAAATCTTTTATTTGACCAATCAACTTTGGTGTTCTGACTTCCTTACTCCTGCCACACCTTATCAAATTTAACAAATTTTCATTACTAATGATTATTATATTGTCCAATTTCTACTGTACACTCTTTAACCCTTATCCTTGAGTGGCCTCTTGGCCTTGATAATGTGTTGATACCTATGAAAAAAAAAGTCCAATGTGAACAAGTTCTAATTGAATCGTCCCCCTAAGTAATCCAAGTTACAAAATTCCCACTGTTTACTATGCTAAAATCACAATGACTAATGTATACCTATTAACCCTTATCCTTGAGTGGCCTCTGGGCCTTGATAAGTGGTGACACCCATGTAAAAAACAAAACAAAAAAAAAACAAAAAAAAAACACCTCTTATCATCTCTTACAGACTCGTTGCCTTTTTTTTTTTAATCGATTATGCTACTCAAAAACTTATGCTCGATTCATACAAGCTGGTCCAAAAGCAGTCTGAAGCATTCCATACGTTTCTGTGGCATTTCATCCAAGCTTAAAACAGCATCTTATTACACATTGTTCTTCTAATGTACTTAGTCTAGATTGCATATTTGGAGTTTATCAGCTGTGACAATCAGGCTTTAGTAGGGTGTGTTCCAATTCCTGCTGTAGCTGTTCATATTAACCTGAAATAATAAAAATTGGTCAATCGTCCTATAAGATGTATAACAATAACATACTGAATTTTCAAGAGTCTATGACAATTTTAAATGCCCGTACAAAAAGTCTGGGATCTTATTGAAGGCACCTCGTGTATATATATATATATATATATATATATATATATATATATATATATATATATATATATATATATATATATATATATATATAAGTGCTCATGTGTCGTCTATAATTATAAAAGAGAAAATGTATGTATGTGTGTTCGCTTTTTCTGTATGTCTACAAAAGGCTTTTTTCAGAGAAGCGGTCGCTCGCTTCACAACTTTTTAAAACTTTTTATATCACATATAAATCGTAATATCTCACAGTTAACAACGAAGCTCGCCTGTCTATTTAATTTGCACGATTTCGGGAAGATAAATATTCAACATTTGTCGTTCGCCGCATGTGGGTTAATCTTCTTCCTATAACATCTTAGGAAAATAAAAATCCCGCAGTCAAACTTGACCTCATTAACTCATTAAAACGGGCGTCTGCCAAATCCAAGTAATTAAATAAATTCAAACATGTTTCTGTTAGCATCTCGCGGTGGGGCAATGGTTAACGCCGCATGTTTTTTTTTCACACTTTAATTTACAACTTTGCCTCAAGGGTTCGTGTTCGATCCTCATACTTACCTTTTTAATCCCCCCCCCCGGAGTTTCCACACACACCTCCAAACACTCAGGCAACGCCGGGTACCCCTCGCTAGTTTTCTATAAGGCATAAATTTATTTTTTTAATACAAAATAAGAGGAGGCTTTCCAAAAGTAATGCCTCCGATCATTTTATTCCCCCCTAATGGATCAAACTGGATTAGAAATTGTACTGTTATGATAACTTAATTCATGCATTCATGACTTAAAACGTTCTGTTGCAGATATTGACGGCACTACACTCTAAGCAAGCAACCCCTGTCATGGACGTGCGCCAGAAACAGATATGTTTCATTGAATTCCTACGTGCGAAAAAAATTGAACTAATCAACCGGCGCCCGTTGAACGTTTACAAAGCCGATGCAGTTGACGTATACGCAGTTTGAAGATGGGTTCATCGAGATGTAACAACGCGCCTTTCAGATTTTTACGACCGAGGCTTCAAAAAGAGGCTTGCAAAAACTGCATTGAGAATGGTGGTGACTATGTAGAAAAATAAATTTTGAAGCACGAAAAGTTGGTTGGTTTTAATGATATCACTCTTGTCTTCATAGCTTTTGCAACAGAATTTAACTTAACGTCATTACGTCAGAGAGAGTTTTACATCTGCCAGAAAGAAACAAAAATAATGCAATCGTCAGGAAAAGCTCTGATACGAGGGAAAACCTGCTTCATGTCTTCTATAATATAAATCTCATCTGTCTGTTTAAATATATGTATGTATGTATGTCTGCCTAAAACTTTTAACAAAGGTGACGGATTTTCACGAGATCGGTATAATTTTGAAGCTCGACGTCTCGGACAACAATTATCGAAAAATTGGCCCAAAATATTAATCCCTTCACCTTCAACCGGGCAATTTTCTAGAAGGAGGGTAAATTTTTTCCGAGCCATTTTTGCAAGTCATCGTATCGGTTGGATTGACTTTGCCTAATTTTAACGTTTCGAACTTCCGGTTGCGTCATAGAATAGCGGTAAAACCTCAGATTTTCTTTCACTTTCTTTTTCACCTTCGCGTCACTGTTTTTTTCTTTTTTTTTGCTCAACACACACCTCCAAACACCCAGGGAACGCCGGACACACAGGCTAGTTTAAGATAAATAAACATCTCTGTAAAAGTTTAAAATGCAAAAGTATCTTACTTTCTAAAAAAAAAAAATTAATAAAAATAGCTTTATTTCAAACTAGAAAATATCTACAGTTGTTTGGATCTGCTAACTGTACTTAATTAAAAAGGTCAAAAAGCTGTCAAGGATTATTGATCTTTAGACTTGAAGTTGATAACGGATTTTTTTTTAACAGTGTTTATCAATTCTGCTGTGACACCGAAAGTACGTGTGATGTTTTGCAATATTTTTGTTGTTGCTAGGTATTTAATAAAAGGCCTTTTATCCAAAGATTATTTTTTTGGCAACGTACATATACGAGGTGCTTTCAATAAGTTTCCAGACTGTTTTTGTACAGGCATTTAAAATTGTCATAGACTCTTGAAAATTCAGTATGCTATTGTTATACATCTTATGAGATGACTGACCAATTTTGGAATACATCTTACTAAAGACTGATTCTGACACCTGGTGAATTTCAAAAATACAATCTGACGTAAGGACATTTTAGAAGAACGATATGTAATAAGATTCTGTTTTAAACTTGGAAAAAAAAATGCCACAGAAACGTATGGAATGCTTCAGACTGCTTTTGGACCATCTTGTATGAATTGAGCATCATTTTTGATGGCATAAACGATTCAAAGAAAGGTAGGGAACCTGTGAGGGATGATGAGAGGTGTGGCAGGAGTAAGGGAGTCAAAACATTCGAATTATTATATTAAAGAATTCCATAGGCAAGGACTGTCGTGTGTCTATAGAGACAATAAGTGCTTAGTTTGATGTCAGTGTGGGAACTGTACACACAGTTATTTGCGAGGAACTTAAGATGTGGAAGAATTGCACGAAGTTTGTCACAAGTCTGCTCAGCGAAGATCAGCAAAAAAGATGTTGTCATGACCAAGCTGAGCATCAAACACTTCCTCGTCCTCCTTATAGTCCAGAATTTGCTCCCTGTGACTTTTGGTTATTCCCTAAGCTTAAGCGAAACCTTAGAGGCTGTCGTTATGAGACAATTGAGGAGATGAAAGAGGCTGTAACGAAGGTCATTGAGACGCTCACAGAAGGGAATCTCCATGGGGCCTTCCAGAAGTTGTTAGAACAGTACAAGTGCGTTGCAGCCGGAGGAGATTACTTTGAAGGGAACTAGGGTTTCATGTGTGTACTATCAATAGAAGTGCCCATACGAAAAAAGTTTGGAAACTTCTTGAAGGCACTTCGTAACATTAGTTTTTATCTCGTTCAATGATATTAGAAGACATTTTGATGGTCGCCTGATTAGTCTGAGGTGTGAATCGGACGAGGCTTCATACACAGGGGATCAAGACCTTCAATGTCCAAAACAGTTTTACAACATACACTTTGCATAAAAAAATATTACTACGTCTAATTGTTATTATTTTAGATAAATTATTTCTTTTAAAATAATTTCAATTTTTACAATCTATCTATAAAAGTGAAAATGTGTGTCTGTGTGTGTGTACAAAAATTCTACCAAACTACTCTGTCAATTTTCAGTCTACAGACTCGAGATTTGACATAAGGAGTATGGAGATTTAGAAAAATCTTTTAAATTTGTTTTCGATCAGAAATTTTGCTGTCAAGGGGTCAAAGTTCAACGATTTGACCTTTGAAAACTCTACCAAACTCCTCAGCCAATTTTGGGTCTAAACACTTGAAATTTTAGATGTAGAGTATTTGGACATGGATTAAACATTTTCTTTGATTTGAGTCCAATACAATAAATGTTAGCGAGGGTCCAAATTCGGGTCAAAGTTAAAAAAATTTGACCTCTGCGGTCTCTTACCAAATTACTCAGCCAATTTCTGGTCTAAACATTTGAAATTATACATAAAGTGTATTCAGACATCGGGCAAGATTTTTAATCGGTTTTTGGCGGAAATTTTGGCTGACAAGTGGTCGAAGTTCAAAAGATTTGACATTTGCGGTCTCTAGCAAACTATTCAGTCAATTTTGAGTCTAAGCATTGAAATTTTACATAAAGGGTATTCAAACATGCAGTAACCAGTTTTTGGGCGAAAACGTGGCTGCCAAAAGGTCAAAGTTGAAAGAGTTGACCTTTGCAGGCTCTACCAAACTTTTCCTCCAATTTTGGGTCGAAACACTTGGAATTTTAGATATAGGTTACCTGAACATGAGTCACACTGTTTAATATATATACACACATATGCACATAAAGTTATGAACAGTACATAGGGCCCGAGCAAAGCCGGGCTAAACTGTTAGTATACAGATAAACAAGAAAGATAAAAAGAAGTTTTATCTTTCTTGTTTATCTGGTGATGGTGCATAGAGACTGAAAGATAAGAAGACCCGATTTACATGCACTAGCCCTGAGAAAGCAGTGGCTGCACGCGGCCGCGAACCTAGAACCATTTAATTATGAGGTGAAGCTGATTATACAAAATAGGTGCTGTTGAAAGTCCAAAATGGCTAAATAAAATTGAGACTGATTTTTTGTTCTAGAGTCAGCTTTGTTGTACACGTGCGTTATTGACGGGTGTTGTTTATGTATTGTGTTGTCGGTGAAGAGAACAAACAAGTTTTTCCGCTACCGCTAACGCTAAAAGCGACCGTCTCGTGTTGTCGGCGAAGAGAAGAAACAAGGATTGCTGCTATTGCTGATTTTACGAGCGAACGTCGTTAATATTGTTCTTATTTAATTGTCTTCCCATGAAGCCCTTTGTAGAAGGGACACTATGGATAGAAACAAAAATAAAACTTGTCTCAGTCTAGAAGGATTTCTCATCCACTGACCGAAGATAGAAAAAGTGAAGTGTAGTATCAGAACAGATACTACACTTTGTTCTTAGCCAAATTCTTAGTGAAAGGAATTACTCAACTGAACACACTGACAAGTTTCTGGTTAATTCCTGAATTTTCGGCACCATAACTTCCTTCATAACTCCCTGAATTTTCGCCACCATAACTTCCTTCATAACTTCCTAAATTTTCGCCACCATAACTTCCTTCATAACTTCCTAAATTTTCGCCACCATAACTTCCTTCATAACTTCCTAAATTTTCGCCACCATAACTTCCTTCATAACTTCCTAAATTTTCGCCACCATAACTTCCTTCATAACTTCCTGAATTTTCGGCACCATAACTTCCTTCATAACTTCCTAAATTTTCGCCACCATAACTTCCTTCATAACTTCCTGAATTTTCGCCACCATAACTTCCTTCATAACTTCCTGAATTTTCGGCACCATAACTTCCTTCATAACTTCCTGAATTTTCGGCACCATAACTTCCTTCATAACTTCCTGAATTTTCGGCACCATAACTTCCTTCATAACTTGCTAAATCTTCGCCACCATAACTTCCTTCATAACTTCCTGAATTTTCGGCACCATAACTTCCTTCATAACTTCCTGAATTTTCGCCACCATAACTTCCTTCATAACTTCCTGAATTTTCGGCACCATAACTTCCTTCATAACTCCCTGAATTTTCGGCACCATAACTTCCTTCATAACTTCCTAAATTTTCGGCACCATAACTTCCTTCATAACTTCCTAAATTTTCGCCACCATAACTTCCTTCATAACTTCCTAAATTTTCGCCACCATAACTTCCTTCATAACTTCCTAAATTTTCGGCACCATAACTTCCTTCATAACTTCCTAAATTTTCGCCACCATAACTTCCTTCATAACTTCCTAAATTTTCGCCACCATAACTTCCTTCATAACTTCCTAAATTTTCGCCACCATAACTTCCTTCATAACTTCCTAAATTTTCGCCACCATAACTTCCTTCATAACTTCCTAAATTTTCGCCACCATAACTTCCTTCATAACTTCCTAAATTTTCGCCACCATAACTTCCTTCATAACTTCCTAAATTTTCGCCACCATAACTTCCTTCATAACTTCCTAAATTTTCGCCACCATAACTTCCTTCATAACTTCCTAAATTTTCGCCACCATAACTTCCTTCATAACTTCCTAAATTTTCGCCACCATAACTTCCTTCATAACTTCCTAAATTTTCGCCACCATAACTTCCTTCATAACTTCCTGAATTTTCGGCACCATAACTTCCTTCATAACTTCCTAAATTTTCGCCACCATAACTTCCTTCATAACTTGAATCTCTGTTCTTTTTTATTAATTCCTTCCTCTTTTAATGTTTTTCTTCTTCTCTGTCTTCTTCAACTCTCTTCCTCTTCATTTGTACTTTTTTTCCCTTTATTCATTATTTCCCTCTTCTAGTTTTATATTTCACCTTTTGTTCTCCCACACTACTTATTCATTTATTTTATTTGTCTTTTTAAAAAAATGTCCCCCGCATTTCACTCCGGATCCTCCATTTTCTTTCCTATCATTTTTCTTATTTTTCTTTCCTGACGGCTATAATTTATAAATCTTCTTCATTAATTTCAGATACAACATCATCAAATGCAACGGAGATACTTAGCTTTATGATTCTTTTTTTTTTTTTTTTTTTTTTTCGATTTTCCGTATAATCATTTTTGTATCAAAGTAAAAAACATTAATAAAATTTACTTCAACGCCTCATGATGATTCGCGGACGAATCGAAAGCGCTCGTGACAGCAGCAATTATGGAACTTTTGAACACTGTTCCGTTGGCATGCTTCCTGGCTGAATACAAGATGGTTGCCTTCAAATCTAATGTAAACAAATTCCTGTTAGGTCGTCTAGTCCTCAGAAATAAACAAATTCTACCCATTTTACATCGACTACCACCTTACATTCATTAACCGTTATCCTCGAGTGGCTTTCGGGCCTTGATAAGCGGTGACACCAAGTAAAAAAAAAATCGAATAGTCTATACTAAAAAGTGTATATTCTGCGAAGTATCAACAAAATTATAAAAAATTGTTGATAAAAAAAAAAAAAATAGTAAGAAAAATATATTTTTTCTTTCTCTCTATTTCTTAGCGTGCAGCCAAAAACAATTCTCTTATCTTACCAGTCGTCCATGAGTCTTTCAGCCGACCAATATATAGAAAAAGAAAATAAAGGCAAATAAAACCAAAATTAGAGCCGGTTTATTTAGAATAACGCTCTATGCTTAATTTTTGACTAAATAGGGTTGATACAGCATTAATTTTCGCTTTATCCGTAACTCCTGGGTCTGCCTTGCCATAAGGTAACTGACCACGTCACAACATACTTAAGAAATGCGATGTTGGATACAAGTTTGCAGACACAGAGCCAAATACCTGGTTTATAGTGGTTTACATTGTAAATGTAATGTGAATAAACATCTTGCTGCTCAACTCCCCTTTCCGATCCTTTCTTTTTGGAGACTGCGCAACTCTTACCACACAAATTTACCGGACAGGTACCCTTACAGTGGGTATCCAAATGTCTGACTCCTATCTCAGTACTTCATTACGCTTTCCTGGCACTATGCTTGATTTTGGGTAAAATATAAAAAAGAAAGACAGACATTTAAATAACTCATTTGTTTCCACGTGCGGTACCCAAACGAACATTCTCTATCATGCTACCGAACCGGTCCCGTTGATACACCGACACACACACACACACACACACACACACACACACACACACACACACACACACACACACACACACACACAGTACAACACGTAAATACACTGAAGACTTTGCCCTTTCTTTCTCTTTTAACCAGCTTTCTTCGTACCGACGGCTACTAGCTATAAAATGTGTAAACAGAACTGAGCTGTTCTCTCCTTCAACAAGCCGGCAATATATTAAATCTATCTTTACACGAGAACACTTCCACCTAGTAACCCGTTTCTCTATTGTATACGCTACTAACGAGGATGAAAAATAAAGAATATAAAATGAAACTCCAGTTCGTTTTCTCTTTATTCTATACACTATGAAATGGGGGTTTATTCTATATTCAAAAGCAACTTTATTTGTCATCCTCGTTATCTCTTATTCTATACATTCTGGTATGCAACAATATTGACTCAGAAGAGATGTGGTTGAGACTGTGCAACTCTTGCCACACAAATTTACCGGGAAGGCACCACCTCTATTTTATACACTGTAAATGTAATGTGAACAAACATCTTGCTGCTCAACTTCCCTTTCCGATCACTCACGCCAATGTACTTTCGTGGCACCATGCTTGGTTTTGGATAAATAATAAAAAAAAGACGAAATACGGATAGTTTTCAACATTTATTTAAATATTTTGGTAAATTCAATTGTACACAGAATGCGACAAAAATGCAGCTTAAATTTAGAGATGTCTTCAGATGGGCGTTTAAAACTCGCTGGCTGGGCGATTCTTCAGATATTCGGCAATCTTTGGAGATTCTGCAACCCTTTGGCGAAGTGCTGCCAACTTTGGACAATCTTTTAAGAGATCTGGACACTTCTGAAGAGGACTTTCCAAAGCTACGAAACAATGCAAGTCAGCCATAGTCATCTGGAGGAGACAAAAAATTTCGAAATTATTAAATATTAAAAATTATTAAAAAGACCTGGATCTATCATTTCTAAGTTTTCTTTATCTAGAGGAGACAAAGAAATTTTTGAATATAATTTAACTGGTTTTAAACTAATATATATATATATATATATATATATATATATATATATATATATATATATATATATATATATATATATATATATATATATATATCACGGTGACACACCGGTTATCGCTGGATCACCGAAGTTAAGCAACGTTGAACCTGGTCAGTACTAAATGGGTAGCCATTTGGGACTTTCAGGTGCTGTATGTGCTCTCTGCTTATCTCGGCATTGTTTCCAGTCGTCCTGGACTCACCCTTGCCACTGGACTCAAGCAGTGCCGATTCAGGAGAAGTGTGGTTAGGGATTGCGCGACCCTTGCCTCACAATTACACGCGCAGCTGCCCCTACGGGGAATATCCTTTGTCTTTCGAGACTGAACGGAGGCATCGATATATATATATATATATATATATCATTATTATTGTTATTATTATTATTATTATTAATAACGTGCATATTTATTTCATTGGTTCATATAAATTGTTCAAAACCAGTCAGACGGATTTACAACTTTTTTCTATTTATTTAAAAATAAAATAGAACTTTGTTATATTCAGGTCGTGGAATTTCATTCATTCTGCAAAAAATCTAGCTAATTTACATATTCTTTTAAACATTAATTTTAATTAATTCCCTATTAGTTTTTTTTGTTTTCTTATGGGATGATCATCTTCAGTAAACTATTACGTGTAATTATAGTCATGCAGTTATTCTACATGATTTATAATTGCGTATTATATGAATATAACACAAACTTCTTATATATATATATATATATATATATATATATATATATATATATATATATATATATATATATATATGACTACAAATATATTTTAAGCCTCCCCCTCTTTGGGTAGAGCACTGTCGTAAATAATCTCACCCGCTACTTAATTGGCTAAAAATGCGAAGCTCGTTGTTTGTTTGCGAACAGGCGATTTGAGCACTATAAGAGTGGTGGCGAGGGTCCATTTAAATAGATATTCCGACAAGTTATTCACGGGCGTCGCCTTCATGGTCGAGTGGGAGAACTGCCGACTGTCAACACGACGGTTCTAGGTTCAATCCTTGCTAGGGAGAGATGCTAGTCTAACGGCACTGATGAGTTGTGATACAACGAAACAGGACTGTATGTCGATAACTACATACATACATACACACACACACACACACACACATATATATATATATATATATATATATATATATATATATATATATATATATATATATATTTCAGAATAAACTTATCCAACGATCAGCAGGTATGGAAATCTGTGATTATAAGATTTACAAAATATTACTGGCAGTAATATGCTATGAGTATTATCTCACCTAATAAGAATTGCTCGATATACAAGATAGAGTAAATAAATCAAATTTTAGTCATTCAATGAATTTAAAAATTTATGATGTGAAATGTTACGTAAGACAAAGAATACATTTGAAATATTATGATTCCTTATCCTATAGGATTTCGAAGACTACCATCTCTTCAGAGGAGAAAATATAAACCTTCTGATCTTCACGTCATAAATTTTTAAATTCATTGAATGGCTAAAAATTATATATATATATATATATATATATATATATATATATATATATAATGAAAACAACGGTATGTAGCGTTTACCTGATATACGCAATGGTAAGCTTCTTCGGACTAATATAAATAACAGTATTTATATAGAGGAAATTTAAATGAACTGTTAAAGAAAGACCAAAAATGGGTCTGGACGCAAGAGTGCGAAGAAGCATTTTGGGAAATTAAAGAGACTTTAACGTCTGACTTGTTTCTGGCACATTATAATCCAATAATTATAGTCGCAAGCGATGCCAACTCGTATGGCATAGCAGCATGCATTTTACACAAAATGGATGATGAAAAAGTGAAACCCATAGCATATTCATCCCGATCACTTTTGCCAGCCGAAAAGAACTACTTGCAAATTGAAAACGAGGCGCTAAGCATTATATTCGCGGTAAAAGAAATTTCATCGTTTCCTGCACGGTAGGCAATTTCTGTTACAAACAGACCGCAAACCATTATTAACGATTTTCGAATTGAAAAAGGGACTACCAAAACATACGGCGAATAGGCTCTAAAGATGGGGTACCATACTTCTGAATTATAATTTTCAAATGGAGTATATACCATCTAAAAAATTTGGTCATGCAACGGGTTATCGAGGTTAATACCTAAGCAGACAGAACCATTGGAGGACATGGTAATAGCAGCCATTCAAGCGGAAGTTGAAGTAGAAAATTCGTTATGTGACACAATAAGAGAACTTCCAGTAACGCTTGATGAGATTAAGAGTAAGGCAGAGCTAAACGAATTTATTATACGCACGAAAGAAAGGATCAACAATAACGAATTGGATTAAGAAATTTATTCAATATGCGACAACGTCCTGTTATATAGCGACAGGGTCGTAATTCCTGCGACATTACAGAAAAGAATGCTCAAGGAATTCCATGTAGGACATCCAGATATATCAAGAATGAAAAGCCTTATGCGCTCTTTCGTTTATTGGGCAAATATGGATAAGGATATAGAAGGAAAAATCAGGGAGTGTAGAGGATGCGTATTAGCTATGAACGCTCTTCCGACTCAATTCGGATCGTGGGCAAAACCGGACCGACCTTGGTCTAGGATGCATTTAGATTTTGCAGGACCGCTAGATGGGTTCTACTATCTCATTGTTGTAGACAGCCTTTCTAAATGGCCGGAAGTATTAAAATGTAGGAATCCCACATGCGAGGTAACTATCAACTTCCTGTATGAACTATTCGCTAGGTTTAGAGTAGTAGACTGCATCGTTACAGACAATGGAACACAATTTACGTCTATCGAATTTAAACAATTTTGCGAGGATCATCTAATCGAACCTATAACCATTCCGCCATACCACCCAAGAAGTAATGGACAAGCAGAGAAATTCGTTGACACATTCAAGAGTGTTTTGAAAAAAGGTAGTGGGTCGCCAACGGATAAGTCAATCCAACAGGTTTTACAAGTCTACAGAGTCACTTCGAATGACAACATCGAAATGTCGAAGACACCTACTAAGGTTATGTTCGGACGCACGGTTAGATCGATTTTTCACAAGTTGTTACCAAACCAAGATAGGCCAAACCTAAAAAAAAAAAACGATAAAAAAAACAAACAAAAAACAATCGGTATACAGTTGGCGAAAGAATCTTCTACAAGATTCACAAAAATAATAAGACTTTCTGGGAGTCCGGCATTGTTGAGAAACAAATAGGCAACATGGTCTACATGATTAAGGGATCAGACTTCGTGCACAAACGTAAAACTAACCAAATTCGGAAAAGATACTCGAACAGTGAGGTAACCAGATCGCCCGAGGAGGACATCATGGACACAGTGTTTGATACTTTTCAGGTGCTCATACCAGAGACAGCTCCGGAGAATAGAAGATCAAACAAAAAACCGAAATCAACAGAATTAATGAGGGTGAATCCAAAACAAAAACGTTATTGATCCCAGACGGGCTATTTTCAAAGGCGGGGGAGGGGTTATACCGGCCTTCCTTGAACAGAGGAACTTACACCGATTAGCACTATAAATAGTGCTAGTAATTCCAACATCGGTGAGAGAGATGCGACTGCACTTCAACTGCTAGCCGAATGCCCAGCAGATATACACGCTTTCCTATCTTTGTATATAATTGTTAATACACTTGTTCCTTAACCGAACCTCGACTTGATTGTTCTTATTTTCACTGTTGTTCTACGACACAACAGTTGGGATTACATTTTCTATATATAAATACTATTATTTATATTAGTTTGAAGCTTACCATTGTGTATATGAGGTAAACACTATACGCCTTTGTTTTCATTAATATATATATATATATATATATATATATATATATATATATATATATATATATATATATATATATATATATACTAGCTGTACCCTGCCACGCGTTGCTGTGGCTTAATTTCGTGTAATGGAAAATTCTAATAAAAAGAGAAAATGCATGTTTCTTACATTCTTAGTACAGCAATCCACTCCAAAAAGTAAAAAAAAAAAAGGCGAAAATAAAAAAAAATATGGTACTCTTGCAGAATTGGATCCGGATCCTCGGGAGTTGCCATCAATCATGGCTTGGGCTCGACCAACATTCAGTGGATTAAGCCGAAAGTTGCTAAACCATTGAAACGTTAAATAGTTTTTTTTATTGTATTAAAAAATGTGAGTTTTTAATTAATATTTGGGTAAGGGAGGGTGTTACTATACACTGATTCGAAAAAGTTGTTTAAAAACGAATAAATGAAAGCAAAGGTAAGGTAAATTACGTTTCTATATAACTGGATAATTTTTTAGTATTTTTATTTAATGTAAACTGTTTAATCGGCTCAAAAACACAGTGTTTATCTATGTATTTGAAAAAGACGAATGGTCGCGGACTCTGTTGAATACGTTAAGTTTGGGAAAATCAGTTAAAAACTATACAAAACAATGTCAGACACCTACTGATTATATGTTATTGTGACATAGGCTGACATATTCGGTGGGTTTCTGATAGTATTTTGTATAGTTTTTTTAGTTTTAAATCATTTTCTCAAACTTAACATCATCAACAGTGTCCATCACCGTTTGTATTTTTCAAATACACTGATAAACACTGTTCTTCGAGCCGACTAAACGTTATAGTAACTAAAACGGGTTTGTATTACTAAACATAGAAACGAAAAAGTTGTTGAAAAATAAATATAACAAATGAATGTTATCAAAGACAAGATAAGTTACTTTTCTACCTAACTGGATAAGATTTTAGTGTTTTTATTTCGTGTAAAATGTTTAATCGGTTTGAAAAAATGTAGTGTTTATCTGTATATTTGAAAAATACAAATGGCGGCAGACTGTTGAACACATTAACTTTGGGAAAATGAGTTAAAACTAACAAAAACTGTACAAAATACTGTCAGGAACTCACTCAATATATGTTACTGTGATATAGGCAGACATGTATTCAGTGGTTTTTAACAGTATTTTGTATAGTTTTTTTAGTTTTAACTCATTTTCCCAAACCTAATGTGTTAACACAGTCTGCCGCCATTTGTAATTTTCAAATATAACAGTAAACGCTATGTTTTTGGAGCCGAATAAAAATTTTGCATTGAAAAAACAAAAAAAATTATCCATTTCGGTAATAAAGTAACATATCTTGCCTTTGATAATATTTGTTAATAAGGTCACGTGAGTCGATTAATGGGTGCTAATGCACTTACTGATCCGCGCTATTTTTTTTAAAATCGTATTTCCAAGCTTAATTAAAGTTTTATGTTTTTTTTGGTATTTTTTTAGATTAGGTCCACCTCCACAATTTTCTTTTAAATGACGACTTTTATAGGTTTCCGACTATGCTGAATACAGAAATCGCATTGAAATTTTGCAGAAATAAGTAGTTATCGAGATATAGATAGTTGTTTTCTGCATTGTATTCTTTGGCGGCCATCTTTGTTACATGCTTAGATTTGTTTATGACGCGCACAATCGTGTAAAAAAGACGGCTGCCAGAGATTACAATGCATTATACAAATTTTTAATATCTCGATAACTACTTATTTCTGCAAAATTTCAATGCGATTTCCGTATTCAGCATAGTCGAAAACCTGCAAAAGTCGTCATTTAAAAGAAAATTGTGGAGGTGGACCTAATCTAAAAAAATACCAATTTTTTTTATTTTTGTACCTTTTCTCCACGTTAAAAAACGACCCTGGTGTCTAACTCTGTATTTCCAGGTTTGATTGAAGTTTTATTATATGTTTTTATTCAATTATAAGGTTAAAGTACAGAATAGGTACAAAACCCCCTCCCCATGTTAAGAATGGCTTTTTAAATAATAGCGTTATTATTTCAGCAAAGATAACTCTCTGCATGAATACCGATTAACATTTTGTTCTTTGCTTTTTTTTTACCGTATTTTTTTGTTTTTTGTTTTTTTCAAGAAAAAGTTCTTTAACAAAGATTGAAAGTGCACGTTTTTTCTTTTTTTTTCAGAAGTTGTTTTTATATAAGAAAATATGAATGCTTATAAAGAAATTGGGTACTCGTGCACTTATTGATCCGTGCTGAAATAATAACATTATTATTTAAAAAGCCATTCTTGACATTGGGAGAAGAGGGTGTTTTGTACCTATTCTGTACTTTAACCTTACAATTGAATGAAAAAAAAACGGTAAATTTTTAGATTATTTAATATTATTTAAGCAAGTTACCAATCCGTAAAAAAAAACTGTACTTTTACCAACCAATCTTTTATCGAAAAAAAAAAAAAAAAAAAAAAACTCAAAAAGCAAGCGACAAACTTTTTTTTTTGCCTTATATAATAAAGAAAAAATGTGTAAATTAAAAAATTTGGAAGATAAACAAATGAATTATGTTTTTTTTTTGTTTTTTTTTACTTATCGAGTAAACAGAAAATGAAATCTACATCGTTTCGTCAATTCGTGGCTGTGAAATGAATCGAACCGGAAGTTCAGTTTTATCAACAAAGCAGGTTCGCACTAACGGTTCAAAAAATATATTTATTTTATTTAATATTTTAATAATTCGAGAGGTAAATTTATTTTAATAACATAAAAACATCCCTCGACTCTAAAGATGGGTTGTCTGAAAATTTTAAATAAATTGGTAACGTAGAAATATGGTTTTATTCACTTGTAACAAACCAAGAATTACATTTATATATATATATAGATAATTTCATTAACCACTTAGTAATCGTCATTTTCCCGTTCCTATTGCTGTGTGCTTAAAAGATCTGGGACAAATTGTACTCTATTATGAATATGTATATAGACAAAAATATACCCCCTCACTTTGTTTTTTTTTTAGGGTAGAGCAATATTGTTGGGTGATGTCTCTTGCTGCTTCTTAGCATAATGCAAAGGTCTTTGTAAATAAACAAATTAAGCATGGTGGAGTAGCGGTCAAGGGTTTTATATAAATAAGCATTTAGGATATTACTCACGAGCGCTTCTTCTCTTGTACTAATGGTTAGAGCTAACATCCATCAACTCAGTATTTAAAAAGATTTGGTCTCTGGCTAGAAAGAAGTGCTAGCCTACCCATTCTGAAGTGACAGATAAGACCTTTCTATATGTTCAGGGAAGATGAATTAAGCCTCCATAAAACGATGTAGATGTGTAAGATGAAGTTTATGAAAATAGAGATGATGAAGCTAATAGAAGATGAAGATGTTCTTATGGATTCATTCGGAGTACAATACAAAACAGGAGACATCAAAGAAGATGAAGATGCATTAAACAGTGTAGATGTTTAATTTTTTAAAGGTTGGAAGATGAAAAAGTGAGAGCAACTGAAAGGAGCGTAATAAACAAATTATTTTTGTAATAGTAGTATGGAGATCCTCAAAAAGAATTATTCTTGATCAAAACAGAAATAAAAATTTCATCAGTGTAGAAGGATGCATCTTTAGCTGCAGAACAGATAGTACACTTTAATCCTAACCTTAAAACCGAGTAGAACCCACTTACCGAATTTCCAATAAAAAATCCGTCGCCGCCGTCATTGCTAATCAAAACTTCTTCTAGGAATGGTAAAAGTCTGCTATAAGTTTTTTCGAAATTCTTTTCCACTTGGTCCTGAAAAGAAAAAAAGCAATAATAATAATAATAATAATAATAATAATAATAATAATAATAATAATAATAATAATAATAAAAAACTATCAATGGAGATTGCTAGGTTGTGGAATAAGAAAACTTCCATTATGCAAATCATCGTAGGTGCTTTTGGCTCAATTCCAGATGATCTTGAGAAACAGTTGAACTCCTTGGGAATCAAGTACAACATCATTGTACTCCATAAGTCAGTTCTGCTTGGTACAGCAAATATCCTACGCCAGGTACTTTCCATCTTATTGAATCTTTGACTATGCTCACTAGCTTTGGTGTAAAAGCCCACTCTTGAGCGACCCCCCCCCAAAAAAAAACGGTGCAACAAAGCATCACAACACTGAAGTTACGAACATGGTGGTGGTGGTGGTGGTGCATTCTTTGAACCAGGCATAACTCAGCATTCGGTTCGGCTTTCCCCGAACACGACGTCAACAGCTCCGGTTTAACTGCGGTCTGACGTAAAATTGAGATCAGCCAATCACAACAGTGCATGCTGAGTTTTAACTCGACGTTCGTGCGCGCACCCGAGCAGCAGACAAGAATTTCGATACCAATTGGTACTTGTATAGTTTAATCGAGGCATTAAAAGAATGAAAATATCAGAAAAAATTTATATTGTACGTATCCGTTATGGAATGGAGTCCCCCCCCAATTTTTTTACTTAATTTGATCAAGTATTTTTTTTTTACAGCAAAAAAAGAAAAAACAATTTTTTATGATACCTATCAAAAGATAGCCATGTTTCGATTTTTAAGAAGAAAAGCTATTATTTAAGATGGGGAGGAGGTGTCGGCAGTTTAGACTGAGTTATCTTCCCGTGGCGTGTTTTAAACATTAAAACGTGGCTACGTTCTGCGCGCTGTCATAAAAACGTGTTTTCCGCCGTAAAAAAAACCCCAAAAAACTCGATCAAATTAAAGTGATTTTTTTTTTCGGAGAACTTCAGTCCAAAACGGAGACGTATAATATAACTTTTATTTTTTTTTTTTTGATGTTTTCATTTTTTAATGTCTTGATTAAACTGTACAAGTACCCCAAAAAATGCACCATTTCTTAGATGCAAGTCGGTGCATCCTAGCAAAAAGAGGGAGCTATGGCTGGAGATATGGGAATGTCGACGGTGAACAGCAATCTGGACAGGAACCTTCTTCGCAAAATCACGGCTGAAAATCGATATAAAACTGATATACCTGTGGCCGTTCGAGATAGCAACGAATAAAAACCTCCAGCGCGAATGTGGGTTGCGATCAGCGCACAGCGATCTGTTCGTCTGCAAAATAACTCACATCGTCAAAAGCTACCCGGTTGGTGAAGAGCTTCCTTACATGTCCGCTACCTCTTCTCTGTCCACTTTGCCGTCGTCTGATGCCGTCCAAAAGTTTGAGGAAAAAACATCTTCCTAAAGAAATTTGATACTTTTGCTACCGTGCTGAAATAATGTTATTATTTCGAAGACCATTATTAACATCGGGGAGGGGAGGGTGTTTTGTAACTATTCTGTGGTTCCACCTAACAATTTAATAATAATAAAAAAAAGATATCGTGAAACTTGAATTTAACCTGAAAAAACTATTTAAAAATATCGCGGTATCAAAAGTGCATAAGCACCGCAAATTTTCCTGGCATTGGGAAAAAGATTCCAACTGCTCTCAGATAACCGCCCCCCCCCAACAGCCCCAACCCACCCACTTTTGTTGTTATTTATTGGACAAGAAAAAAAAAATTGCTAACACATTTATTTGGAAAAAAAAATTGCTAACACATATTTATTTAAAAAAAAAAAAAATGCTAACACATAGTTATTTGGAGAAAAAATATTGCTAACACATATTTATTTGGAAAAAAAAATTGCTAACACATATTTATTTGGAAAAAAATATTGCTAACACATATTTATTTGGAAAAAAATTACTTAAAAATTATTTATCAATTACCAATCAGTCAATAATAAATGCCGGACGTGGAGTGGTCAACAAATAAAATTTGAACGATTGATGGAGTGTCGAAATTGTATCGATCCTCATAGATGGAGGTGTTCCGGCTAAAGTTAATCTTCTGGTGGCTCAACGAATTTTAGATCTACAGATTTGAAATTTGGTATATAGAGTATTCAGACATATGGGAAAATTTTTAATCGGTTTTCATCCGGGAAAAAGTCAGCTAAAGGGTCAAAATTGTAAAAATTGGAACGTGGGGGGAAGGATCATTGGATTTTTATCTGTTTGTCAACTGTTTCACGAATGCGCATACGTGAATCGTTCACATGACAGATGTTTTATGTTAAAAGTGAGTAAGTTTGAAATCAGTCTTTACAGAACGTGTCAGGCTGGTCTAATTGTTATCGTACTCAACTCACTGTGTGTAGGTTTTGGTTAGCATTTCTTTTTTACTTACAAGAAGTGAACTGTTTAGAAAAAAACAATATTCGCATGCACATGTCTCAGTTTCTGTATGAATTTATTAAGAAAAAGCAAAAAGGCAAAAAGATAATGTTAATCGGACCGTAACTCGTTTAATTTTTTTGATTTATTTTTATGGGAGAGAAGGGGAAAATAGAATGAAAAAAAAAAAATGAAAAATGGCTTTAATAACCCTTTACGATTTCAAACCGGTGTTTAATCCTACTGTTTCTTGTTTCAGCGGTATTAAGTGTTAACAGGGGTAGTAGAAATTTAATAGAGAGAAAATATTTTACAACTTCCATTGATTATAACCGGTTTTGGCAGTGAACTTTCACTGGAAAAAATATAGGAATGTACGGTTATCGAGGAAGTGTAAGGGTAATAGGCCTATAGCACACCTCAGATCCTCAGATTGCATGTAATGTCTTTATTTTTAATCCTTTTAAGGTCAAACTCACACGGGAAAATTGAGGTCATTATATATATATATATATATATATATATATATATATAAGAGAAGAGAATAAATGAGTTCATTTTATTTATACAGAGAAGAGAAGAATAGAAGATAGATAGAAGGATAGATAGATAGATAGAATATAGAAGAAAGAATAGTGATGACGTACCTTTGCAGCTTCCGGAGCAAATTTTATTTTTACCAGATCGTTGAAAATATCTTGAAAACCCTCAGTAATTTCATCAACCTGAGCCATCTCGAATGAGTTTTTTCCGGCCATGGCTAGAATTAAAAGAATAATTATTTTAATTGAAGTGAGTTCATACTGTCTCACTTGTTTGTAGAGCTTTAAGTAGGATAAATTGTCAGCAATAACTATAGTTGGGAGTTAAAAGTCAATCTAATCCGGCGCTTCAATTAAAATCATTGTTCTTTTAATTTCAGCCATAATGGTAAAAACTCATTCGAGATGGCTCGGTTTGATGAAATTAATGAAGTGCCGGATTAGACTGATTTCGAACTCCCAACTATAGCTATTGCTGACAACTTCACCTTCTTCGAAAGCTCCATAAGCAAGGTAGACAGTATGAACTAGTTCCAGTGCAGGATTATTAAGACCCATGCAACATTTAAACAGCTCTGCAAGACAGAAGAAACAAAGCAACTACGCTAAATTAAGATAACTAACAGATTTTTCTTTGTAATAACGACATTTATTTCCTCATTATTACGGCTGTGACCTCATCCATGTGATCCTCTTCTCGCGCTGTTACATGAAAAATGCTTGTCCCCTTTTCCATGTAAGTAAAAATAAACAGAATTAGTAAATGAAAATAAAATTAGAGAAAGCGGGAATCGAACCCTGGAGAACAATAGATTTTAAATGGAATGTCCATTAAATTGTTGATTCTGATAAAATAAATAATAAATATAATTTTGGCTGGAATCTATTCATTGTAGAAAGAATGTTGGATAATAAAAAATGGGTTAAATGAGTTAGATATGTAGGTTGAATTCCTTTGTGAGAACAACAAAGGAAAATAGGAAATCAGAATGTTCCGAAGTGTGCAGGTCGCGCGTGTTGATGGCACGTGAGTTGTGGTCACGTTGGCCGGACATGCATGGATTTCTCAACATAGGAAGTGAGAGTTAGTTAAAAAGTCAGAAGGGAGGCAGAGAGTCAGACGAGAGTCCGAACAATTCGAATCTTAACTCGTCTGGAAGCGAGAGGGTTTTAAACAGAAAAAGAAAATGTAAGAAGAAACTTTGAATTCCTGGATGCAAGCCATTGACCGGTCAAGTGGAAGAATAAATGCTCATCGTGTTTTTATAACTGCCGTTTCCTGTGTCCATCATGACATGAAAAAGGTATTGTCAATTTATATATAAGAACTATCCGAAATTCATCATCTAAAAAATATATGTTTAGAGAGTATATGTGTCATTCTATTTATGTTATATAAACACTCCCGTTCATACGAACTGTCAAAGCATAAATGCCAACCTATCGGTCTATCTATCTAGATATTAAAACACCTCTCAAAGCGTATTTATATGTACACTCTGTCTCTTTATATATACATGATAATGTCCACATCTCTTCACTAACAATATGTTAACATCATATCTCTTACAACATGAACATCTCTTACTCAACACTAATCTCTCGTAAGACTCTCACAAAGAACAATACAAGAACTTTCATCATTGTAATAATAAGACAGTATGTAAAAGCGCGTTATTCACGTTTTAAACGTGATCTCGAACGTGATTCTCGTCTCGAACGTGATCTCTAACCTTATTCACGTCTCGAACGTGATCTCAACTGGTATTCACATCTCGAACGTGATTTCGACCGTTATTAAACGTGATCTCGTATGTTATTCAGGTCTCTAACGTGATCTCGAACGTTAATCACGTCTCTATTTTTCTTTACCAGTGACGTCATTTCGCATGCATTTGCATACAGCCATCAGTGCTATGTTACAGAAAGGCCAAAAACGAACTGGACAATCGAGAGGGATTTGATTGCAATGGAAAGAATCCGGTGGGATACTTTATCTGGTTTTCAATCGTAGAGTTTAGTTTAGCTACATAACTAATCAGATTCATTGCCATATTTTCTAATATTTATTATAGGATTATTTTATTTTCTATTTCTCTCATACACTTCCTTTTATATTCAATTTTTGGGGGTTTGTTTTACTATGCACATAGATTCGAAAAGGTTGTCAAAAACAAATATATGACAAATAAATGTTACCAAAGGAAAGATAAGTTACTTTTCTTGCTAACTGGATAATTTTTTAGTGTTTTTATTTAATGTAAAATCTTTACTCGGTTCGAAAAACATACAGTGCTTATCAGTATATTTGGGAAAGACAAATGGAGCTCGCTCGCTGTAGAATAAGTTTCGGAAAATGAGTTCAAACTAAAAAACTATGCAAAATACTGTAAGAAACTCACTCAATATATGTTACTATGACATATATTCGGTGGGTTTTTAACAATATTTTGCATAATTTTTTAGTTTGGACTCATTTTCCCAAACTTAACATATTCAACAACGAGCGAGCTCCATTTGTGTTTTTCAAATATACTGATAAACACTACATGTTTTTCGAACCGATTAAAAATTTTACATTAAATAAAAACACTAAAAACTTATCCAGTTAGGAAAAAAAGTAACTTATCTTGCCTTTGATAACATTTATTTGTTGTATATTTGTTTTTGTTTTTTGACAACTTTTCGAATCTATGCATATAGTAAAACAAACCCATTTTTTTCTATCCCCTATGTCTCTACTCCTTATATTTATTTTCTGTTCCGTTCACTGTTCCTTATTTTTCTTAGCTATAATCTACACTTTATCTCTTACTAGACTACCCGTGACCCGTTGGGT
>NC_136521.1:12517003-12537003 GCF_053919585.1 Euprymna scolopes | reverse complement strand
TTCGATATCAGCTCGAGTAGTTTTTTTTACATACAAGAAATAAACTATTTAGAAAAATATAATACTTGTGTTAGATAATAACATTGTTAAAAGTCTAATTAATTATCGATCTATCTGTCTATCTATTTATCTAACCAGTGATATTGTTAAAATAGTTCATATTAGGAGTTATTTATTGTTCATAGAATAAAGTGTTGCAATGGGTTTTTGCTGAGGATGTTTACATAAATTAGCTAGGTTAAATAAATAAAATCACCCTGGGCAGGCATACGTGGAAAGGTCGCACGTTAGTGAGACGTGTGTTTTTTAATGATGTCGAAATGGAACTGAGGTGAAGAGGTCGGGAAGTTTAGTCAGTCGAAGAGTTTGAGTTTGGACACGGGAGTGAACAGACGTACTTCAAGCCAGGAAACGAGGCTGTGAAGAACAAGCATGCAGACACGAAATGGAGACTCTGTGGAGACCATTTGAGAGAGCTGAAATAAATTTATATATCAAAATTATAAAGTGTTGTTCTCTGCTTTCGCAAAAGGAGGAAAAACAGAGGTCTCAATTGGTTATGGTGTTGGTCATTTCATGTTTCATCACGGAGCTCAGTTGTGAAGATAGAAGAACTCTTGGAGAAAGAAAGGTATGAAGCATATATTATTATTCTTATAAAAAAATGATACCTTTATGTAAATATGAACTTTAATATATGCCCGTGTGATAACTCTTTGATACAACATGATTAAGTTCATACGTTGATGTCATATCCGCTGGCTAAACCACGATCCATATCATTTATACGTTTTTATCTGATCCCGTTAAAAGAACAATATCTCTCACTATATAAAACTCGCATGCACATGTCTTAGTTTCTTTCCATTTATTTTAATTCATTTTGTTTTTGTGGAAGGAATTTTATGTTACCTTTAATACCGGGCAACGCCGGGTCCATCTTCTAGTTTACAATATTTCGACCAACCTCGGCAATTTTCATTCTATGCGTCATATGTGTAGTTATTTTGAGGTGCTGGATCCCTGTCGTGCATTTGTAGAGCGAAAAATTGTTAATAAAGAGATATTTTCTCGCTACCCGTCACCCCTCTGCCTGGGGCAAGGCATAAACTATGTCACAGACAGACTCATGACTTTCAGCTGGAAATTAAATGGACGCATTTGGAAATACTTTAGTTGGTTTTAAAATACTTTTTGTGAATTTTTAGTTTCGTTGAAGTTTACTTTTCATATCTCCCCCTCTTTTCTCTCTCTCTCTCTCTCTCTCTCTCTCTCTCTCTCTCTTTCTCTCTTTCATTCGCGCTCTCTCTCTCTCTTTCATTCGCGCTCTCTCTCTCTCATTCGCGCGCACTCTCTCTATCTCATTCGCGCGCACTCTCTCTCTCTCATTCGCGCTCTCTCTCTCATTCGCTCTCTCTCTAATTCGCTCTCTCTCTCTCTCTCTCTCTATATATATATATATATATATATGTATATATAATGGTCTCTCCCGTCGATTTCGACGTACGGGGTTCCGCCACAACAACTAAGTTGTTCAGAAATCCACACAGATGATTTGTTTATGGTGGTGAAGGCTTTGTGTAGAACCAACCACAATTTTTGGTATTACTGCTAACCTTCATCGGTGCAGATGACTGCCACAGGACAGAGTATACATTAAACCGCAGGTTCTTACATCAGAGAAAGAGAGAAAAAAAGAGTGATAGAGAGAAAGAAAGAGAAAGAAGAGAGAGAGAGAGAGAGAGAGAGAGAGAGATCAATTAACAGTAATGCATACCAGGGACAGTTTTTTTTTTTTTAACTTCAAACGTCGGTATGTGTGAAATGTGAGATCTTTCATTTTATTGAACTGCCACCCTCAAAAAGAAAAGTCAGACACAAGGTCAATTGAATTTGGAGCACATGGCTATCCCTTGCCCCATAAAAAGGGGTGAATCTTGAATTGGATGCGAAAATAAAATGGATAATTCTGCTGGGATATTGTCATGTATGTGGTTACTGGTTGTCTCATATGACTAACAGTAAACTCATTCCCGTCGCTCACCGAAAAGAGAAGATAATGCCTGGGAATGCCTGTTACGCTGAAAGATCCTATAATTACATTTACCTCTTAATAATAAACAAATGCTATTAATAATAGGCTATTATCGTCCGCAGCAATGCTCGACACGAGGTCAGTTTATAGTGGGGAGTCAAGCTCCTTAGATAAGGGTGGATCTAAAAATAAAAATAAATAAAAAATAACTTAGATCAGACACGTTGACAGAGGTGAATCAAGCGACCGGAACCAAATCAATCTCGCTATTCCTAAAAAGCGAAGATAACGCCTGGGAGAATGATTTCCAGAATTTAAGTGACAACATACACTCCGGTTTTAGCCCGAATTAAAAATCTTTTAAATTCGCATGTGCTAAAAAAAAAAAAAAAATACTGTGATTGTAAAAAAAAAACAAAAAAAAAACAGAAACGGTGTGCACTGCAGTGCACTGCACCCCCAAATAACAAGGCAAAAAAAAAAAACAAAAAAAAACAAACAAAACAGAGACGAGTAGTCAACAAATAACTGTTACCAAAGGCAATAAAAATTAACTTTTCTACTTATCTACCTATTTCTTTTGTGTTTGTAAATGTTTTAAAGTGCTTTCATTTACATTTCTTATAGTTATCCTCGGAAACCCGACGGATAAAAAATAACGCCAGATTTTACTCGATGTGAAACCTCACTGTAGACATGGCTCCATGGAAATTCCATTGTACTTTCTACATTAGTTATTAATTATATCACAAGGAGCTTTCACACAGGTCTTCAGAGACCTTTCCCTGAAAACAGCCTGTGGTGTTCCCTGGAAGCTGAGTGACAACAAATCTCCCCAGGTTTCCAGTACTCTCCACCTCTTTCGATAACATTTGCAAATAAATTTGCATTATCGCAACAGCTGCTTGCCATCGATTTCTCGTTCGCAGCGGCTATTGATCTTTGCTGGGATTTGAATGGCAATAAGCCTCCCCAAGGCCCCAGTTCTCTTCGCACTTATTCGGCTGAGATCTGGTCAGATCATCGGTCTTTCCTTCCTCCTTGACTCTACTTGGTTATTTGGTCTCGCTCTTTGGGGGGGGGGGCAATTATGTAGCAATTGAGGTAGGGTTAGGTTAGAGAACTTATAGATATGCGGTTTCAGTGTTCTTGGTTCCATGTAGTGTTTCATGTTTTGCCTTTGCAGCAGTTTATCTATCCCGCACTTGTTGCTCCTGTGTGTTGGTTTCCACATCCAAGGGTTCTTTTTCTTTATATTTCAGCTGTTTTCATGATTGTTGTTCGTTGTATTTTTCCAGTCATTCCTTTGATTCCAATTTCTCCCATTCTTTTTTCCAAGTTTTTGGGGATTGTTTCTAGTGCTCCTACTATTATAGGTATTATTTGTGTTTTTGTTATATATTATTAATTTATCTTAGTAGTAGTAATAAATACTATTAAATGAAGAATCATTTAGAGTTAAATTTCGCATATCGTTTTTAGACATACAGTGTTTACCGATGTATTGGAGAGTTAAAAATGGCAGCCAACTCTCTCATTCACACGGTAAGTTTGGGAAAAGGAGTTAAAAATAAAAAAATATATACAAAATACTGTTAGAAACCCACTCTATATATGTTACCGTAACATAGGCTGACATATATTCGGTGGGGTTTTAACAGTATTTTGCCTACTTTTTTATTTTTAACTCCTTTTCCCAAACTTACCGTGTCAAAGAGAGAATCGGGCGCCATTTTTTACTTTCCCATACATCGGTAAACACTGTATGGTTTTCGAGCTGAATAAACATGTTACATTGAATAAAAAGACAAAAAATATATCCAGTTAGGTAGAAAAGTAACTTATATTGCCCTTGATAACATTTATTTGTTATATATTTTTTTTTTGACAACTTTTTCGAATCTATGTGTACAGTAATACAAACCCCAAAGATAATAAATCAGCAGAAAAAAAATTGAATGACTTTTAAGAAGGGGGTTCACTTCCTCGTTATAACGTTCTAATCACGTGACATGTCGGTAAAGAAATAGACAGTAAGGCAGGTAGCAATGAAGAAGAACGTTATAACGAGAAACTGAACCTCCTTCTTAAAAGTCATTCAATTTATTTATTTTTTTTTCAAAAAATTATTCTGCTAATATGATACTTAAGTTTTCAATCTATGATAATCGTCGAAAAAAAAGTTAAAAAAAAAATGTGTAAAAACACGCATATTTAGGAGGTCGACATTCTCGTAAAGGTCCGCTAAGAGGTTAATTATTTTTAGTTATGCAAGAAAAACGGCTTAACACGATATGTCTCACAGTTTATGAATGCTAGCGACTGTGACCCAACGGGTGAGTTGTCTTCTATATGAATGAAAATGTTTACACTTACTGCTTTTTTTGTTCGGCCAATCCGCAAACTCGGTTCTAACGTCATTAAATTCTTCACCGTGGGCTGCCAACAAAACACGGCAGAGTTCCGCGCGGCCCTTCAACATAAAATAATGCAAAGTGTATTTCGGCATCTTTTTCTTGCGAAGATGGATTTGCTACGCTATCTAACTGGGTGCTTATACAGCAGCTCACGGCGACACTCAACGATAGACTGGCCTGATGCTGCTTTGGTTTCTATATATATATATATGTACATGTGTGCGCTCGCTCGCTCGCGCGCGCGCGCGCGCGCGTGTGTGTGTGTGTATCAGCCACGTCGCCCTCACGAGTCGGTTAAGTGTGGGTCGAGACATAGATATCCGATAAAAAAACAAATGAGGTGGTGGGGGAAATACAACCTCGTTTTTATCCAAACCCTCCTACTCAACCTCTTAAAAATTCACCTCCTACCACTCCTTCGTCCCAATGAGATTCACACAACCATGAAATCGCATTTTCTTTTACTTTAGTCTTTCTTTCTTTTTTCTTTCTTCCTTGTTTTCGTTTTTTTTTTTTTTTGTAGTTTATATTCCTTAATTTTTGCCAAGTCATAACCAGAGTTCCTATTTACAATGCGTCCCCACGGGACAATTAGACATCAGGGCCGTTTTTTAACGTGGAGAAAAGGAGCACAAAATAAAAATTGTCTCAGTCGTGAAGGACTTCTCCTCCACTGAAAGAGAACAAGAAATTGAAGAACAGATACTACAGTGTGTACCAGAGTTCAAGAAGTTCAAGGTTTGACAAGCTCTATAGATTAATTCAATTTATAACACTAAAGCTAGGTAAAGCAAAAAAAAAAAAAAGGGAAAATAAAGTAGTCGTGTTTTTTTTTAACCGAATTAAAACCTATTAAAATCCATTAAAACCTATTAAAATCTATTAAAATCCATTATTCTTGAGCCACATTTTTTTTCCAGAAAGATAAATGCCTGAATTTTATTATATGAAGAGCAGAATAATATAAAACGTTTTCTACTATTTTTAACAGAATTTTAAAATTAAAATTTTCCAAATCCACACCATCCACCGCCATTTTTGTCTCAATCGATAAAACATTAAAATATTTTTTAAAAGGTTTTCAAACAAACTATTTTTTTTCTTTCGTCTAAATAAGATTTAGGATTATTTACTGTAAAATTTATCCGACATAAGTCCAGTACAAACAGAAAAAGTTTATAGACGCTAGAAGTAATTGTAAGAAAAAATAGCGAAACCACCAGAAAACGCATCGAAGCGCAGAAATTAGGAACTCGTGATTTCTGGAAAATCTATAACAGTGTGGTAAATAATAGGCAATCAACAATTCCCCATTATCCAACAATCATGAGGTTGCTTGCCCGGCAACCGAGAAGTCTAACATGCTTGTCAGTCGGTTTGCTTCAAACTCTACATTGGACCCAACAAACCACTCCCTCCCTGATTTTCCTTTGCGGACAGGCACCACCCCTTCTCAAGTGCATGATATCATAAAAACCTCAAAGGCATGTACACCTGATCTCATCCCGGCTGTACTATTAAAAATATGCACCGTTGAGGTTGCTCCAGTCGTCTCCAAACTTTACAACAAATCCCTTAAAGAATCTTGTTTTCCTGACTGCTGGAAAACTGCTTCTGTGATACCAGTTTATAAGAATTCTGGCGAAAGAACTGACTCATTAAATTATTAGCAATAGGAGTAAAAGAGTATAATGCAAACGAGCGGTCCTAGGGCGATCAGCCAACGATTCAAAGGAAGTCTTTTTATTTTTAAGTTCGTCTAGTATAGATGTTTTTCTGTGGACCGAATCCCTGTCGCGAATCTTAATACAACGTTTTCAATCCACAATTAACGACCAGGAACACGGTGTGCAGTTCTAGGTGGTTAGCACCTCCACCAAATTTCTGCGACACAGCTTCAGTCACTCTCACGAAGATAGGGTTGATATGACGTCGGCTGCAGTAGTGGATGATCTCTACTTACCTCTTTCTTCTACTGAAAAGAAAGAGCATTCAACGTGGTTGTTCTTCTTTTAAGTTCGCTTGTAAAGATTAACAATAATAATAACCGACGCTGGTTGTAGTTTTCGTATAATTGATCATTCACAAAAGAGAAAAATGAAAAATATTAAATGTGTACAGTTTTTCACAGGAGAATCAAATTAAAATAAATTAATGTCGTTTGCAAGTTTTCTCTTTCTGGTGATTACACAGTCGACGAACTGGGTCTTAGTTTTTTTTTAATAACTGACTCTTGCTGTCAATTGGCCAACGGACGAGTGTTTATCGAACGGCGGAGTGGGGAGCGGTGGACAGTTTCCCCGAGTTCCAAACTCTCTGTAACTCTGCCAAAAATATCCAAATTCTCTAAATCACTCTCTCAGCACGGGCTTATATATTGATGGTTGGGGTGGGTAGGACCACGTCGGGGCGTCCCACCCAATTAATCACCGTCAAATTCGACACACCTTGGTTCTTTCTTTTTATTGGATAATCAGCTCTCTCTCCCCCACATACAGATCAGGTAATTTTCCACTAGCGATGTTGATAATCGTCTCACGAACCCAGGAACACATCCTTGACTCCTGGGTCCGCTCGATACCAAACATCCGCTAATATCTCCAAATAATCATTCATTATATAAATCTCACCTGTCTGTTTAAATATATGTATGTATGTATGTATGTATGTATGTATGTATGTATGTATCGCTAAAACTTTTCTCAGCGGCATCGGACCGGGTCGACACTGGTACCGTCTGAAAGGGCGGTGTCTTGGTAAATAATATGTGAAAATTAGAAAAAAAGCGGTAAATTTTTTTAGAAATTGACATTCGTGATGAGAGAGGGTAGCAAAAAATCGTTCTTCTATGACAATTTCACCAAACACGCATGCGCAAAAAACGTTCTTTCTTGAATTGGTTTAAATAGAAACAAAAATCATTACTTCGCTCACGCGATCATAGAGTAGTGTTTATAGTGACAGCGTCGTTATCTTAAGGTTTCACGTTCGCACCGACATATCGGAAAATTGTTTTTTTTTTAAGTTTTAATATTTAAACAGAGTTATTCATGCCATTTTTTTTTCGTTCATTCGCTTCTTTATTTTCCCTTATTTTATTTTTTCCATCACGATCGTTGTTTTTGTTTTTCCGATGTTTTAAACGAGTTTTAACATTTAAAAATTTAAAGTTAATTATGGAATTTTTTTCCCATTCGCTCATTCTTTATTCCCCATCATGTACGCTGTTTTTTCGTTTTTTTTTGTTCTTCCGATTAAAAAAAAGGTTTTACATTTAAACAGAGTTATTTTGCTCGCATCTACTTTTTTTTTTTGCACCTCCAAACAACCCGAGAAACGCCGGGCGCCCAAGCTAATCTATAAATATAAAAGCGAAAATGTATGTATGTGGGTTCGATTTTTCTGTGTGTCTACAAAAGACTTCTTTCAGAGAAGCGGTCGCTCGCTTCACAACTTTTTAAAACTTTTTATATGACATATAAATTGTAATACCTCACAGTTAACAACGAAGCTCGCCTGTCTATTTAATTTGCTTGATTTCGGGAAGATAAATATTCAATATTTGTCGCTCGCCGCATGTGGGTTAGTCTTTCTCCCATAACATCTTGGGGTGGCTGAAAAAGTGTTCAGCAGTAAATGAATACCATCCCGCAGTCAAACTTGACCTCATTAAAACGGGCACCTGCTAAATCCAACTAATTAAATAAATTGAAACGTGTTTCCATTAGCATCTCGCGGTGGGGCAATGGTTAACTTCGCACGTTTTTTTTTTCACACTTTAATTTACAACTTTGCCTCAGCGGTTCGGGTTCGATCCTCATACTTACTTTTTTTTAATTTATATTCCTATAAATTCGTTTGTCTTTTTTATGTATTGATATTCATATTAAAAAAAAAACTCTTTTCTGTTTATTTTTCACTAGCAAAAGATCTAGCTAATTTCCATATTCTTTTAAACATTCATTTTAATTAATTCTCTATTAGTTTTTTCGGTTTTCTTATGGGATGATCATCTTTAGTTAACTATTACGTGTAATTATATTCATGCACATATTCTACATGATTTATACTTGCATAATATTTGCGTAAAAACTTTACAGTAAACACAAAATTGTTTCCATATATATTTATGTATACGTATATATTTTTGTTTAATCTATCCATAAAAGTGAACGTGTCCGTGTATCTGTGTGTCTGTGTACGTTTCCGTACGCAATAACGCTATCAATTTTAAGTCTACAGACTCGAAATTTGATATACAGGGTACTGAGATTTGGGAAAATCTTTATGATCGGTGTTCGACCAGAAATTTGGCTGTTAAGGAGTCAAAGTTAAACGATTTGACCTTTGAGAACACTACCTAACTCCTACATCAATTTTGAGTCTAAATGCTTGAAATTTTAGATATATGTTCCTTGGACATGGATCTAACTTAATAACTTGGTTGAGTCCCAAACAATAAATATTAAGGGTCAATAATAGGGGTCAAAGTTAAAAAAAATTGACCGTTTTTTTTTCTTTTTTTTTTACTCAACATACACCTCCAAACACCCGGGCAACGCCATGCTGAAATACTAGTATATCTAACAAAGTCAGCGTGTGTGTGTGCGTGTGTGTGTACATTTCCCTACGCAATAACTCTGTCAATTTTAAGTCTACAGACTCGAAGTTTGATATACAGAGTGCTGTGATTTGGGAAAATCTTTGTAATCGATTTACGGCTATAAATTTGGCTGTTAAGGGGTCAAAGTTCAACGATTTGATCTTTGAGAACTCTACCAAACTCCTCCAACAATTTTGGGTCTAAACAATTGAAATTTTAGATATATGTTCCTTGGACATGGATCTAACTTAATAACCTGATTTGAGCCACAAACAATAAATATTAAGGGGTTAAAGTTTTAAAAAATGACCACTTCTTTTGCTCAACATACACCTCCAAACACCCGGCAACGCCGGGCTGAAATGCTAGTATATTCAGAAAAGTAAATGAACATATTTAGTTTAAATCAGTTTCGTATTTAATTGCTCTACAAGTATCATCGCGTTTTGCTTTTTTTTTAGTTTTAAAGTTTACAGTTTTTCTGATTAATGTTATAAACTTAATTACAGTAAATTATTTTGTTGAAAAGATTTACCTTTTTTCTTTCTTTTTTTACAATTTTCCGAATGTTTCGTTTAATAAAATTACAATTCTTCAATTATCGTAGATTTTTTGTTTTATTTATTTATTTTGTTTTGTAATGTTAAAACGTAAATGTGACCAGGAAAACAAGAATAAATATTTTTGTTGTTGTTATTAATGTTTTAAACTTTGAATCTCGTATGTAAACATGAATGACGAGGTGTATCAGAAGTGGCCTTTAAAAATGATCAGAACTTTAATAATTCAACTTACTATCTTTCAAAGCTTATAACTACTTGAAAAATATAATTCAAACCCTAATTTTTTTTCAATTAAAGGAGCAAAGACCAAATTTTTAAATAATAACAGGTTTAATATCAAATTATGCAATATTTGTTCTTTTAAAAAAATATAAAGAAAATCAACATATTTTGACTTGCTTATAAATATATGTATATATATAAATGCCAAAAAATTACTTACCTAAAAAATACTATTAAATGGGTAGTTCCATTCTTCATTGTTAAGAATTTATCCATATTTATATTTTAAATTCCATGTATTTTTTTTTTTTAAATAAAAGGATTTTTTAAAGCGAGGGTCGTAGAAAATCGCATTTTCGTAACGTGTTTTGCGGCAAGCTTAAAGAGCTGCTGCTGCTAATATGACATTTATCAAATATGGATTCGTCCAAGTGATATAAATAATGTCTCTTTTTTTATTGCGTGTGTTTACCCAAATTAGTATTTTTCGTCCTCTGTAGTTAAAAAGAAACGCACATTCACTTATAAGTTTTTCCCCTGAAACAAAAAAATCCATTTCATCGATTTTTTTATTCTTTTAATGAAATACACGAGTTTTTGATTGATATATTTTATATATACTTCTTTATCGACTGATTTTTTTTTTTAATATCTAAATATCTTTTCTTAGAACTGCAACTGAACTCTGTTCCGTCTGCCTGCTTCCCACCGGACTACAACTTGGATGTCTTCAAGTCCAATGTTAACAAATTCCTAATGAACCGCCCCCTTAAGTAAACATTTCATCAAACCTCCACACTAACGTAATGTACTTGCAATAACCCTTATCTCTGAGTGGCTTCCGGGCCTTGATAAGTGGTGATCATTGTGTAAAAAAAAAAAAACATTGAATAAAGTAGAAAAATTTGCCGTCAGCGTCTGGTATTTACTTGACGATATAAGCATAACATGAGCTTTCATTAAAAAAAATCAACGTGTTTAAAAAAAAAAAAAAGATTACTTTACAGGTAAATTTCCAAAAAACTATTCTTTTTTTCTTTTAAATTAGAATATTTTCTTTATTGATCTTTTATCTTCCATTTGTAATATATAAAACTTTGGTACATAAATTAATTATTCAAATTTTTATAGACATTTCAAAATGGAGCCGGGGGGATGAATTTTAAAAAAAACCGTTTGTTTAAAATATTATATTCGGTTTATTGGAAAGAGCATAAAATTTCACATTGACCCTGAAAATATTGTAAAAATTGAACCAATAGAAAAATTTTGATAGATTTGAAAAATATTTAACTCGTAAAATTCAATTGATTTTATTACGTAAAAAAATGTCTACATGAAGGCTCGCCGCCATTATGTAAACATTTTTTAAACACAGTTTTAAAAAAAATATATTTCTATTATTTTTTTGAACAACTTTAATAGTTAATAATATTAATTTTAATATGGAAGTATATTCCATACAGAAAATAAACAACCTACTTTAAAAAGAGAAATTATATTTTATTCGCAGTTTTCTGTTAGGGGTGTCAAAAATTCCTCCAAATTTCTGATACACCTAATGAATGACTCTTTTAAAAGAATTGGGCAATTGAGTGTAACACAGTAGGTTAACTTTCAAACACGTCGTTGGAGGGCACCCCCGTTTGTCAATAATAAATGCAGATTATCCGTAAACTGTTTTTTTATATAAATATGTTTACTTAGTTTTATAAATGTATCGCATATAATTTATTTTTTTAATAAATATGTTTAATTTCGATATTTTTTCGTATCTATCATACTAACATCATAGGGCATATTAAAAATATTTGGCATAAAAAACGTAAACATTTATATAATATTTGTTGAAGTTTGTTTACAGATATTCGCATTTATTATATTTAAAAGAAAACTTGTTGGCACTTCAGCATGACAGTGACATATTAGCAACAGAGACGAGTTATCGACCCCTGTTCTTCGAAAGAGAAGTAACATCTAGTGCCCATTATGTGAACCTCAAGTATATTCAAATGTTTACGATAACACAAAAATATCTAACGAAATAAATAACTGTTGTGTCTGTATCAATAACAACACGAATGCAGAAAGTAAAGGTAAAACAAATATATTAAGACGAAAATATAATACATATTTACAAAAGGTGCAGTTGTACTGCAGTTGGAAGATTGTCCGGCAGAGGGCGTGTTGAAGTCTTTCATGGAGTAACCGGCACATGCGTCTTGCCTATCCGGCGTTCGAACACAGCTCCCCGGTCTTGCTGACTTGATACCTTTATCTATATCTTTTCACCCACGTATGCTAATTGGGCGTCTCCACAACAATAACACAAAAATATATGAACATCGGAACATTTATTGAATAAAAAAATGTATCAAAATATAATTTTAATGTATTAATATTTTTTTTAACGAGTGATTAATGTACCAAAAATAATTTTAGTTTGTCAATGTAGCAAAATAGAATTTTAAAACATGAAACGTTTATAGAGGTTTAAGAAATGTTTGCCACTTGTACAGTTTAATCAACACATAAAAAATGAAAATATCGGAAAAACGTTATATTGTACGCATCCGTTTTGAACTGAAGATCTCTGAAAATTTTTTTTAACTTAATTTGATCGAGTAGTTTTTTTTTTTTTTTTTTTTTTACAGCGGAAAACACGTTTTTATTAGAGCGCGTTGAAGGTAGACATCTTGGAATTTACTTAATTTTTGTTTGGAGTTTAGAAACGTCACGGGAGATAACTCCATGTAAAGCGCCAACACCCCCTCCCCATCGTTGATACTAGCTTTTCTTCCTAAAAATCGAACCTTTTGCCCAGTATCATAACAAATTGTTTTTTCGCTGTAAAACAAAAACTACTTGATGAAATTAAGTGAACTTTTTTTTTTTTCGGATAGCATTTTTTTTTTTTGATATTTTCATTTTTTAATGTCTTGATTAAACTGTACAAGTACCATTTTTTTTTTTACAGAATATTGTTTTTTTTATTCACAGTAAGATTGTATAAACATTTCTCAAAATTTAAAAACATGAACATTTCTAGAGTTTTAAGAATAATTTGTTTGTTTTTTGTACACAAAGATAGTTTTTTTTTCACAGTAAGATTGTATAAACATATATCAAAATATAATTTTTGTTTGTCAATGTAGCACAAAAAACATGAAACATTTATAGAGGTTTAACAATAATTTGTTGTTATTTTTTATTTATTTTTTACTTTTTGTACAGAAAACTTGTATAAAAACAGCAAAATATAATTTTAGTTTGCACGCACTGTTGGAAAAGGAAGACTTATCGACCCCTGTTCTTTGGCTGACAAGCGACACCTGTCGGCGGTTCTTGAAATTAAAATACACACATTCACCCTATGTCACTGTTATGCAGAAGTGCCAAATGAGCAAAAATAAGCATATTTTTTGTACTAAAAAGTGCATGTTCATAATAGCACTAAAAAAAAACCCCCAAAAAAACCCAGAGGTACAGAAAAACATTTATGATGTACGACACGTACCTATCACTATACGAAATTGTCATATTCCAAAAAATATGTAAAGTGATCAAGTAGTTTTTCTGGTACTTGTACAGTTTAATGAAAACATTAAAAAATGAAAATAGTGAAAAAATTATATTGTACGTACCCGTTATGGAATGAAGTCCCCTCACCACACACACAAAAAAATTCACTTAATTTGATCAAGTAGTTTTTTTTTCAGAGAGGAAAATTAAATTTTAATGAGATCAATCTATCGTCGCCATTTGGCTGTTTGCGGACACGAGGAGGGAGTGCTTTTAAGTGATTAACAAAGGACGAAATAATAAAAAAAAGAATAAAAAAAAGGACACAGAAACTCTGTGAAATAAGTAAAAAAAAACAAAATAAAAAAACAAAAAATAATATTTATTTAAATACTTTTTCTGCTCATGTTTCCACATAATCTCGTCAAATTTTGACAAACTTTACAATTATCTACTCCTGGTGCTCCCTTCTCCTACGCGGAAAAAAAAGATGGCTGGTATCCGACCAATCTCATTAAAATTTGATTTTCCTTGGTAAAAAAGAAACTGCTTGATTAAATTAAGTGATTTTTATTTTGCATGAAAATTTTATTCAATAATGCGTGCGTACAATATAACATTTTTTTTTCTATATCTTCATTTTTTAATGCCTTGATTAAACTGTACAAGTACCCTTTTTTTACTAAGAAAATAAAAATTTACGACTTTTAGCGATTTTACTACTATATATATATATATATCGACTATGCTTCGAATTAAGTTATCTTCCTCTTATTTATTTCACCGGATTTCATCATGACGGACAAAAACACTACAACTCGCTTAATGGTAAAATGTGATTACAAACAAACAAACAAAAAATTACCTGATCAAATCACGTGATTTATTTTTAAATATTTCATTTTTCTTCCGTAGCTGGTACGTATAGCATAAATATTTTTCTGTATTTTATTTACTTTTAATTGCCGTCATAAGTTCAATTCAAAACTTGCACAAAAAATTATCTCGTCTGCATATGAAACGATTCCCTTTTTTTAAAACTCGTACAATAACATTTTCCCATTCTTTTCTTTTTTTTTAAATGAATTATTATCGATTTTTTTTACATGAATTATTATCGATCTCCCACTTAACTTTGTTCATTTACTAAATATTTTTTATTTTCATCCCGATTTTAACAGACTTACTGATGCTCTTCTGCGAGAGGCTTAGGGATGTGACCTCAGCTCTGTAACCGGAATGAAACGACAGACATATTTAAAAAAAAATTCTTTTCATTTTTTTCCATCCATTTATTATCGATAAACGACTAATCTTTCATAAAAATTGATAAGTTCTTTGTAACCAAACGAGTTGTCAAAACTGATAAGACTCAAAGTTCACAAACCGGGCAATTTCGGACTCCCCTTTTCAGGCCTATTCCGCTTGAGGTTCCCTGGGTGTTCTGAGGGGAGTCAGAGGGGTGGGGGGTTCTGCATGGATTGTCTGGGCTTCTTGCTAATCAGAACCCTTCCTTTTTTCCCTCTCATTTCTCCGTGTAGCTCTTTTTATATTGAGGCGATTGCATCCATCCTCAATAACCAATCAAGGGGAACTACATCATATCTAGTTCGTAGCTATTGGTTAATCCCAATCGATCGGTTTTACCATCACCGTGAAACTCTTTGATTCTCACGGTAAAAAGGACAAGAGGCTAGTTCTAATATCAAAATGTCAACATTATAATTTTTAATAAAAATAATCCGGTGTTCAAGCGAAGAGAAAAAGCAATTATCTTATCTCATCGGTCGTCCATGCAAACTTTAGCCGAAAAATATATAGAAAAAATAATAAAGGAAAATGAAACCAAAGTTAGAATTCATCGATTTAGAATAAGGCTGTATTCCCAATTCCTGACCGGATTGATTCGGCGTTAATTTTCGCTTCATCCGTAACTTCTGGGGCTGCCTTACCATAAGTTAGCTGACCACGTCACAACATACTTTAGAAATGCAATGTTGGATACAAGTTTGCAGACACAGAACCGAGCATTTTCCAGGAAAATGCCTGGTTTATAGTGCTTTATACTGTAAATGTAATGTGAACAAACATCTTGCTGCTCAACTCCCCTTTCCGATCACTCGCGCCAATGTCTGACTCCTATTAAACGCTTCCATTACGCTTTCGTGGTACCATACCTGGTTTTGGGTAAAATATAAAAGAAGAGAAAGACGATACATCGATAGTTTTCAAAATTTATTTAAATATTTTGGTAAATTCAATTGTACACAGAATGCGACAAAAATGCGGCTTAAATTTAGAGATGTCTTGAGATGGGCGTTTAGAACTCGGTGGCTGGGCGATTCTTCAGATATTCGGCAATCTTTGGAGATTCTTCAACCCTTTGGCGAAGTGCTGCCAACTTTGGACAATCTTTTAAGAGATCTGGGTACATCTGAAGAGGAGTTTCCAAAGCTACGAAACAATGCAAGTCAGCCATAGTCATCTAGAGGAGACAAAAAAAAAAAAATTCAAAATTATTAAGTATTAAAAATTTAATAAAAAAAAACTCACTATGTCATTCTATCTATCTGTCTGTCTGTCTGTCTGTCTGTCTGTCTCCATATTTTCAAACTTTATCTCTAACGAAACTAAAAGTCACAGAGAGGCGCTAGGAACACAAAATGATTAGATTTTTATGGGCCGTTCTCGTTCTTTTATGGGTCTTTAGCTGGTTAAAATAGTTTTTAAGCGGTCAAAAAGGGTCAAAATCGAAAAAAAAATCGTTATACATTTTGTACATTCATCTTAGTTAATTTTTAATCAGTTCATATGCATGTCACCTTAGTACTGTGATAACGTCACCAGCTTTGAATGCTACAGTTTTGCTTTTCCATGTAACTGGCTGACTGAAACATGCTCATGAATGTGTAGCAATATTTTAATACTTATGTAAAACAAATAAAATGAGTATCTTGCCATACTTCGGTATTGAGCACTCTTGTATTAACCTTGTTAAAACTTCATTGCTTGCTTTACCTCTGGAAAATATTAGCCAAAAATTCTCTTTTTCTTTCTCTCTCTCTCATATATATATATATATATATATATATATATATATATATATATATATATATATATATATATATACACACACACATACATATATATATATATATTTAAAGTGATTGTTTTGTAGTTCCAACGAGAGAAAAAAAATGTATATTTAAAAGAGTGTAGCCATTAATAATTGTGAGGTTTTCAGCCTTTTATCATTTTTTTATTTTAAAATATTTTTATAACGCGTTTCAAGCTTTGTTTCGCTCTCTTCAGATATTTTCGTTAAATATTTTTTTAAAAATGAGAGTTTGAAATGTTATTTTTACATCTGCTTATACTAAATGTGTTTTTCAGAGTGATGTGGTCTCAGACATTCTGTCCCCAACAGTAAGTGTTGGTAGTGTCCAGTCAGAGTTAAGTTCAAAGAGGGGCCTTTTGGTCCATTTGGTGAAGGTTTTTATGTTTTTTATGACTTTGTTTTTTGATGTATAGCACACACCCACACACAATCACACACACATACACATACATACATGTATATATAGATATACACACGCATACGAACGCAGGTATATACACATATACACATGCATATACACAGAAATATATGTAGGAGCATACATATATACATACCCACCTACACATTCACACACGTACTCACACACATCCACCCACTAATATATCACACACATATTGGTTAATTTTTTTTGTCTTTCCCAATCAAAACACGCATACATACATGTACTTAATTATTCAAACATAAGTACACGCACACACACACACACAAGTAAGATGGAGAATAGGTAGGAGATAATATATACATACACACACACGCACACACAATAACACACATACATATACATACACACAGATATATACATACATGTATGCACATAGACACACATACATACACACACATGCATATATATAGAGACATATGCAGGGGTTCACACATACGCATACATCCATATACACAAATACACACACGAATGAATTTATCCAACCATATATATGCATACATATATGTATATATACACACACATATACAGATGCGTATACATCCACCCACCTATATATATATATATATATATATATATATATATATATATATATATATATATATATATATATATATATATACAATCACACACACACACACACATACATATTCATACACCCATACATTACATATATATTGGTTAAAGTTTTTTTTCTTTCCTAATCCAAGCACATATGCATACATGTATGCAGTCACCCAAAAATAAGTGAACGTACACACACAAACAAGATGGAGGATAGATAACAGATGATATATGTATATACATACACACGTATACACAATCACACATACATATACACACATATATATACATATACATATACACACATATACACACACATATATCCACACATATACATATACGCATAAACATATACATATACGTACATATATACATACACACATACACACACACACACACACACACACACACACACACACACACACACATATATATATATATATATATATATATATATATATATATATATATATATACATATCTGTGTACATACACATACACACGTATAATTTCTAATTGTTTGTTTAGTTTAGGGAAATGGTATTATACTGGATATGGATGTGCGCGCCCGTGAAAGTGTGCGCGTGCTTTATTGTGCTTTTTTTGTTTCGTGTGTCAGGGTGCACATTTACCTAAGTATGCGTGCGTGTAAGTGTATTTTGTGTTTTGCCTATTTATGTGTATAATTATTGAGAGATGCTTAAGGCGGGATTGAATTTTGCTATGAAGTTTTTTTCTTGTGTTAGTAAGTAGAAGTTGTTGTCAGTTTGGAAGATGGGCATTACCTCGAATCTGCCTCCACTGAATGTGTGTATATGTTGTGAAACATGCATGTGTCTATTTTCCGCGATTTTGATGTTGGATCGATGTAGAGCTACTCCATTACTAAGGTTTTTTTGTGGCGCCTATGTAGGATTTATCACATGCTGCACATTTTATTACATAGACCACGTTTTTTGAGGTGCAATCTAGTTTTTAAAAAAAAATTTTGAATGTTTGTATGGGGTTCGTAAATGTGTATGTGTTTCCCTCTAATATTATGTTGCAGACTCCACATCATTGTTTGTTGCATTTTGTGACTCCTTTTGTTGCGTCTTGATTGAGTTTGGATAAGGTAAGAATGCGTTTTAGGTTTTTGGGTTGGCGTTTGCTTTTTATTATTTTTGTTGTTTTAAGGAAGTTGTTTAGTTTGCTGTTTTGGTTAAGTAGGAAGAGATTTTTCGTTATCTCTGTGAAAAGCTTTGGGTTGTTTGTGTTGTGTGTGGAGACGTATGTTAGGATTTGTTCTTTGTTTCGTTCTTTAGGTGTTCTCAAATCTTCTACTGGTATATTTGTCGCAAGTTGGATCCCTTTGTCTATAAGTTGTGGTGGGTATTTTCTTTTTCTTAGATTTTTTTGTAGTTCCTTGAGTCGGATTGTCCGAAGGTTTTTGTCCGTGATTATGGTGCAGATTCTACGTGCTAGGGTGTAGGGAATGGCTTTTATGCAGCTTTTAGGGTGGTGACTTTTAAATTGTAGGTATTCTTGGGTGTCTTTAGGTTTGCGGTAAATGTATGTGATAATATATATATATTATTCCTTAATTGGAATTCATTTTTGAGATGAGCATTATATATATTAATTTATTTTTATTTCGGACTATTAGTCTCATCTTTATTAGTTGTTGTTTTTTTTCATATAAAAAAAAAGATGAAAAAAACAACAACTAATAAAGATGAGACTAATAGTCCGAAATAAAAATAAATTAATAAATGTATGTGATAATGTTATTGTCTTTAATCTTTATCAGTATATCTAGAAAGGGTAATTCTGTAGAGCTTTGTTCTATGGTGAATTTAATTTTGGGGTGTAGGTTCTGGAGTATGGGTAAAAGTCTGTGATATCTAGTTGAGTGAATTTGCATCTATGTGGGTCGGTTCTTGCAGATCCAGGGCTGTTCTAGCAGCTCCAGGGAAGATTGCCCTTTAGAGGGAAAATGCAAGGTGAAATATCGTATACGAAGTGACACTCCCGCATGAGACCAGCGATAAACCAGAGATATACATAGGGATGACGAAAGGGACGTTCAAGCAAAGATTTTACATGCACAATAGTTTCTTCAGGGCAAAGACGAGAATAAAGACGGCTTTAGCCGCCCGAGTATGGCAGCTTAAAGACAAAGGAACACAATTCAGCATCAAATGGAGGATCATTGAAATAAAACCAGCATACTCACCAGCCTCAAAACGATGCCCGCTTTGTGACGCGGAGAAGTACCACATCATAAAAGCTATTAATGACCCTCAAAAGACTTGTTTGAACGTACGCAGTGAGACACTCAAAGGATGTCTGCATAGGAGACAAGCGCTACTAATAAACTGGGAAGACAGAAAAATAAACGAGGACCCCACCTAAAGGAGTCCTCCAAGAGTATTCCAGATGCAGACAACTTAACGCATAAACAGTAAGTGTTGGTAGTGTCCAGTCAGAGTTAAGTTCAAAGAGGGGCCTTTTGGTCCATTTGGTGAATGGTGAATC
>NC_136521.1:12494503-12509503 GCF_053919585.1 Euprymna scolopes | reverse complement strand
ATTCACTCACTTTATTTTATACATGTTTTTAAATAGTAATTGATATTCGTGTTTGACTATATAAGTATGTGCATATGCGCCTATATATGTATGTATGTCTTTATATGGGGATGTGTATACATATATCTGTATATATATGGTTGTATATTGTTTATATATATATATATATATATATATGTGTGTGTGTGTGTGTGTGTGTGTGTGTACATATGTCTGTATGTACATTCCTGTCCATGTAATGCTTAATTATGTTGATGCGCACATCTTTGTGCTGCCTTACATGCTCTTGTATTTTGTTTTATGCTTATATATTTGTATATGTATGTGTATATATATGTATTTATGTGTATGTGTATTTGTATATTCTATATGTATGTATATATATATATTTATATATATATATTTACGTTTATGTGCTTATATGTATATATGGTATGTGTGTACATGTGCACATATGGGTATGTGTGCATGCATGGATGTATGCATACGGGTGCACGTATGCATGCATGGACCAGTGCATGTCATTGTATGCATATACATGTGTATGGATATATATGCGTGCATGTGTGTGCATGCGGGCATTTCTGTTCATGCATATTATTATTTATATATGTATTATATGTATGAGGGGTGCATATATTATATACATATGGTCGTTGAATATGACTGTGCATTGGTATGTATGCGTATATATGGATGTTAATTGTGCATGCATATATATATATCTGTACACTTATGCACATGTTTTTTTTATGTAAAAGCTACTATTGGTCTATGGTTTAAATAAAAATATTATTATTATTTATACTATTATTATTATTATTATTATTATTATTTATACTATTATTATTATATATACTATTATTATTATTATTATTATTATTAATAATAATATTTTATAAATATTGTCATTATTATCAATACACACAGAGTGACTTTTGAGTCAAAAGCACACGCATTTAAGTACCTGCTCTGATATTACCCTCGGTCTGTGTATGAGAATTCCTTCGGGACAGAGACAATTTTCGTTCAGGACCGAGACTATTTGTATTCTCATTTAATTATTAACTAATATTAATTTTATTGATTTTATTATTATTATTATTATTATTATTATTATTATTATTATTATTATTATTATTATTATTATTCATAACTATTAATTACATTATTTTTACCATTTAACAATTTCATTTCTATTCCAGTATACATATTGAAATCAATTGCGTCTCATTTTTTGCCGTTTCAATTAATCGCTTTTACAACATTAAAAGAAACCATTAAAAAGCACAATCTACTTCCACGAACGACTAAAATAATTCACGTGAACTTTTTCGAACATGATTGCAAGGAATGTACGCTGTCCACGCTACAAATCTCCAGTTCTTTCAACGGGTTTCTTTTTCTTTTTCACGTCGATACTTTTTTGTGACCAAGAGCGGAGGTCAGCTTGAAATATTAAATACAAAAAGTAACCTCGTTTTCCATGCTTCAAAAAACCCTCACAACCTTATATATATATATATATATATATGTATATATATATATATATGTACTACTACTACTACTACTACTACTACTACTACTACTAATAATAATAATAATAATAATAATCATTATTATGATGATGATCATGATTATGATGATGATGATGATGTACCTTTGCAGCTTCCGGAGCAAATTTCATTTTTATCAGATCGTTGAAAATATCTTGAAAACCCTCGGTAATTTCATCAACCTGAGCCATCTCGAATGAGGTTTTGCCAGCCATGGCTGAAATCAAAAGAACAATGATTTTAATTGAAGTGCTGGATTAGCCTGACTTCCAACTCCCAACTATAGTTATTGCTGACGACATCACCTAATTAGGAATCTCCATAAGCAAGGAAGACATTATGAACTACTAGTTGAAGTGCAAGATTTAACCAACTCAGCAAGATGGAATAAAAAAAAAAAATGCTAAATTAAGGTTTTATAGCAGCAACGTCTTGTCAACACTGCTATATGGAAATAAAAATTTGGCACCGCAAAAGCAGCCAAGAGAAGAAATTAGATATGTTTGATTCCAAGTGCTTTAGAAGAATTCTAGAGATCAAATGGTCATCGAATTACTAAGAACTAGCAGGTCGTATCTGCAAACGATGTCTAGGCTGGCTCGGATATACCCTAAGATTAACATCGGAGAATCAAGTGCTTCGATGTACCCCCGATAGAAAAACGAGAGAAATGTAACATTGTCCGGGAACCAACACGTTGTAACCTCAGTCGCAAAGTATACAAAGAATAGAAAAGAACTTCAACTCGCTTTTTCTTTGTAATAACGATATTTATTTCCTCAATATTACGGCCCTGACCTCACTCACGTGATTCTCTTCTCGAGCGTCATTCATGTCTCTAACGTGATCTCGAACGTTATTTTCGTCTCTCCCGTGATCACCCTCTTTCTTCTTTTTCATATTTTTTCTTTACCAGTGACGCCATTTCGCATGCATTTGCATATAGCCATCCGTGCTTTGTTACAGGAAGACTAAAATGAACTGGATAGCCGAGAGAGATTTGATTGCAATGGAAAACTTGATCTGTTTCCAATCGAAAACGCTGGTGTACATACTATGCACGTGGTGTTTAGTCTAGCTAGATAACCAATCAAATTTATTGATATTCCATTACCTTTTACGTGTTCATGTTTCTATTAATCAGTGTTGCATTACTAAATTATGCTTTTCTATTTTAGGTCTTGCTTTATTCCAGAAGATTCGAAAGAAAGATTCCCGAGTTCGACAAAATCAACCCGAAGAAGGTCGACCGAAATGTTGTGTGAATAATACTCAAGACGGAAACGGTAGTCCAGAGAATCAATTACAGAAATATGTAAATTCACTTATTTATTTTAAATTGAAATACTGATAAAATACGTTTGAAAGCCGAATTACAGCGCAATATTATGAAAATAAACATGTATTTACTTGTTTAAGATGAATATATTTGGGAGTTATATTCCTGCGCCAGAATGTTATATATATATATATATATATTTTCCTCTCCATAATGTTAAGTTTTAGAAAAACAGTTAATCAAGAGTCCGCGTGATGTTATCTGTGGTGTTGTTTTTGAAACGCCGGAAAAATGCGTTTGGCAACAGGATTTGAAATTCAGAGTAACACGGAAAATACTATCCTGAATTTCAAATTGTGTTGCCAAACTCACTCTTCCGGCATTTCGAAAACAATACCACACATAACAACGAAGGTGTATAACTCCGAAATATAATTATTGTAAATACTTGTTTATTTTAATGATAATGCGTTGTAATTCGGCTTTCAAACGTATTTCATACGTATTTCAATTTAAAACACAAATTCAATCAACGTTTCTAACATGGAAAACACTACCATGAATTTCACAAATTTATATACATATTTAGCTGATTATATTTTATTTTAATTTTCGGTCCTTTAAGAAAAGAAACGAATCATATTCAGTCGATTTCTATTCATCAACAACAAAGATTTTCCTACACACAAAATTGTAAAAAATTGGAAAATAACTTACAGAATTCTCGGGCTAAATAACGGGCGATCGCCATACTCTGCGACAATTGGCCCTCCTCCATTTCAAGTACAGGCATTGCCAAACTGCGCACAGCTAGACGTAGACAAAAAAACAAAACAAAAAAAAAACAAAAAAATGTTGGCTTAGAAAGAAATCACAGTATAAGTCATTGTTATAGAAAACAATTTATAAAACAAGTAGAAATATATATATATATATATATATATATATATATATATATATATATATATATATATATATATATATATATAGCGCCCGTAAAATACGCTTAAATATGATATTTTTATTAATGCAGATTTTGTATTTATTAGTGGGTGTCCGGCGTTGCCCGGGTGTTTAGAGGTGTGTGCTGAGCAAAAAAAAAAAAAAAAAAGGTAGGTAGTACTGGGTTACATGGTACCAGTAGCATATGACATGACCTGACACACACACATACATACATACATACATACATACATACATTTAAACAGACAGGTGATATTTATATAATCGATTATATTGGATCCAATATATAGTAATGAACGGATTTCGGGCTCCTGGGAGGCCGTAGCTGATAGGGTGCTGTAACTGGTGACTTCCAACATGCGGGAAAACAGCCTTATAGGACTTAAGAAGGAAGTAGTGGCAGACATTTTTAAAAAATTGAACATTTCTTCTTTTTTTTTTGTCGTAGGCGTTATCAATGTGGTACATGCTCCTCCCCATCAGGTAAGATGCCGAACAACTCTCTGAAAAGGAGATGAAACGTGGAAAATTCAAGCTGCTCCTCGAATATCAGGTATGGAGAAGAACCAGGATCCGCATATACAACACGCCCTCCGAGCAAGACGTCGAATACCTGGGCGCTTACCTCATCAAGTTTGAAGAAGTAGAACAGATGGAACCTGTAAGATCCTCAAATGGATACCAAACGGTGGACTACGTGGTGGCTATAAGACTGACCAAGGAAGGTTTTCAGGGAATTCTGGCTGTGCTCGTGAACCACGAATGGAACATGACGGTGATCGTAGAAGGCTACTGTCCACAATGCTGGTTTTGCCAGAAACAGCAGCACATAGCCAGGAATTGACCCCAAAATTTAGCCAACAGTCGACTTGCAACTGCAACTTTTTTTACATAGGCATAACCACTTATCAAGGCCCAGAGACCACTCAAGGATAAGGATTAAGAGTAGTAGTCAATTGGACAATATAGTAATCAATAAATAATTACCACAAGCCACTAAAGCTGCAGACACTCCACCACTAAAGTCAATACCAACACCAACACCAAACCCGTCGGCAACCAAACCCTAAGGGGAGGCCAAAAAGGGGTGGCGTACAGTGGTAAGCTGAAAGCGGAAAAACTTCCGCTGCAGTCTCACCACCAGCTCAACAGGAGCTGCAGTGGCAAAGAAAAGCAACAGCCACAGAAATAAACTCAGCCACAGCAGTAGCTGTTGATACAACAGAAAACGAAGCCGGAAACCACAGTGGCAGCAGCCACAGCAGCAACCCCAGTAGCAGAGACAGCAGCAGCCGCAGCAGCTAATGCAGCAGCAGCCGCAGCAGAGACCCAAGCAGCAGCAGACGCAGCAGTAGCAGATGCATCAGCAGCAGCAGAATAAAACATGGTGAGGATGTGTTCACTGCCCACCGTGTGCATGCACCCTCCCAAACACCCAACAACAGCACCACACACACCACCAAAACCCACTCCCAGAACATTGATACTGGCGCACATTCTGCAAGCTCTGGTCCCACCACCAGCACTGGTACCCAAACCCACACTGCACCCAAATCAAACACTGGCACCCACACACCAACCACTTCTCCCCAACCGAAAAAAACTAGGGGAGAGGAAAAGCCAGTCAGCATCTCTCTCTTGCCATACAAAAAGAAACATCAAAATCGTGGGAGGACATATGCAAAATTGACCTCTGTTCGTCGGTACAAACCTCCCGCTCTGGCAGAGAAGAAATTTGAAGCCATTGCTGGACTAACGACAGATAGGGGCCAAAGACACAGAATCCTGCAACAACTTCTCAGATGCCCCCCTCGTAACAATCTTCATTAAGTTGCCTGCTGGCCGCAAAACTCGGTTTGGCTAATAGTAAAGGCTGCGAGGGAGGCAATTCTGGGAACGGAATTAGTTAAAGACAATGACCCTTTCCTAGGGGAACTTTCTACCCAATGCAAGGGAAGAGTCCCAATCCTGATACACCCGTCACTGTACTGGGCGCTTTAACTAACCTACCCGCTGGATGTCGGTGGTATTGCACACAGCAGACAACAAAACACACGGAAGCTGACAACACTAAGCATAGCGCATTACATCGGAGGACTTTGGAACGTGGGCGACACTAAATAGGTGAGTAATTAATCATGGCTCTTAATTTGGCAAGTATGAATGCGAGAGGCTTGAGGTCCTCAAACCGAGTGGCTAATGTCCCTAGAGACCTCCTGTCCCTGGGAGTGAATGTGGCCGTGCTGCAGGAGATGCACTTCTTTTTATCAGTGCATTCTCAGGTGCTGTCGAGAGGCTACAATGTCTTTTCAGCATATGGGAGCCCACGGGGAAAGGGCGTCTCCCCGTTGGTGAAACACACCCTGTCCACGATGATAAACGTTCTTCATAGGGATGATGCAGGCAGGTAGTTGTGGCTGATGTTGCTATCAAAAAGTGTGGTTTGGGTCGTTGCAGTTCATATACCTAGCACCGCTTGGGAGAGGGTCTCCTTCTTCTGCAATCTCTGCGCTTTTATCGCAGGTCCAAAGCATGTAGTTGTAATGGAGGATTGGAATGCCATCCTTGACTCCAGTATAGATAAGATAGGAGGCGAAGCTAGAGGGTTGGAGAGATGCGAAACTAGCCTGGCTGATCTGATGGTTAGATGTGATCTGGTCGACAGGTTCCGTATTGAGCACCCGAGGAAGAGGATGTAGTGTAGACTCTTAACCAAACCCCTACCTGGATTTATTTTATTTTTTATTAAAAACAAAGAAAAAAAAAGACAGAATGCCCACGCATGTAACATGACCGTCCCAGGGAGCGATTAGGCTCCCCACTGGGGGGGGGGTAGAGGCTGAGACTCCCGAAACATTAGAAAATGCCGGTCAGATACGATTGTTTTATTCATTAAGGACTGTTGCATGCCCGGGCGACAGCAACCAAACCATGCTGAAAGAAAGATTTGATTTATTTTATGAAATCGACATATAAATTCCATTGTTTTATAAAACAAACAGCTTCCTGTCACTTTGAGAAGAGGTAACGGAAATTGAGGTTATGAGTTTGACCTTTCGGGGCCTGAGAGAGTTTGCAGTATCGCAGGTGCAAACCTAGGAAGATGGGTCTTCCACTGAGGTGACGTAATTAGTTGCAATTGGTCCAGGCAGTGGGCCGGCCTACCCATCACCTCAATACGAGTCTACATGCCGAAATCGACAATCGAGTCGAACTGAGATTTCTGAGAGAATCTAATACCATCGAAGGGTCGCACCCCACCTCTCTTCCCCGCATCCTTCACCGCTATCTTGAGAGAGAGAGAGAGAGAGAGAGAGAGAGAAAGAGAGAGAGAGAGAGAGAGAGGAACCAATCAATGTTGTTTTTTTTTGGTTCAGTGGAGTCTGATAAACTATGGGCAATTGTATATAAGTATATATTGTGTATATCTATCTTGAATTAACCAGTAGAATAGATAACTGAGTCGTGTCTTTCTTTTGTGTGCATGAGGTTGCTTCTTTCCAGTGTGACAGATCGACGCCTATCAACCCAAAGATGAAAGTTATACCGACCAAATCAATTGACGGGTGCTACTATGCTGAGATACCTTGCAAAGGATCCCCTGCAAAGGACGAGCACAGGTCACATTGGGTCCGTGATAGAGGACTAACTCGTATGTGACAAGGAGATCCCTTATTAGGGATCGCCAACCTTTCACACACACACACGATATGATTTGTGAATCTTAGGTAGGATGACCCCCGGTGTACTTGAGGTATTGTGGTGAATGAGAACTTTAGCTAGGATCAAGCATAGACTAGCAAAGGTACATGGACGACGATGACTATAGACACCCCCACTCCCCCATTTTTTATTGGCCTTGTGTCTAATTTTTTGTTTATTACTGCTTTGTCGTAAACTTTTCAGAGTAAATAAAAAATATATAACTCAAAATGTAGTATCTGCAATAAGATCTTTGCACGAGAGCTGCTTTCGTCAGTGATATATTAGGAACGCTTTTGGGTCCAGGGTACACTGACATTTTCTCGACCTTTGCATTGCTGGCGACACCTTAGCCCCACCTAAGACGTTTTGTCGTGTGGTGTTGGTGATGATGATAACGTCACAAAAAAAACAACAACGCTTGTTATATGTAGAAAAGAACCGGGGGCGGGGCAATCAACACTGCCAGGCGTCTCGATTCTAAGGATGGGACCAAAGGACGCGGATTACTCAACTCGAGGTGATTGTCTTTCACCAGTACCGCCGGCCGACTACCCCCTTACTAAAATGTGCACGGTTTTTTATGATTTCTGTCACGTTCGCCCAGAGACTCCGACCTACACGTAAGCGTAACTCGATCTGCTAGATAATCGATTTCGTTGACATAGAAGGATCGAATATCGACCGAGACATTCCATGTATTGTTCATCTGATTTTTATTTTTAGACGTGAGTGTTTTTTGTTTAAATTAAGAAAGATGGACCTTATTTTGCATGTTTCCACCAGCGCCAATTCCGCTTTTCGGGCCGCACTATCTAACAGTGACCATCATTATCTAACAGTGACCATCATTCAGAATCAAGACGCCTGACCGTGTCACACACCAACCAACTTTGATCTATCTTTCTCTACTCCTCACTGCAAAGGAAGGTCTGAGCTTATAATTACGACCTTCTCGCAAGGGAGGGTTGGACACTCTTTCTCTCTTCACTCCTGTTAACTCCCCACTCACTCTCTCAGTTCTATCGCCCCCTCTTACCTTTTGGCGTCACTTCTTTTTGGTGCCAAATTCCCCCCCCCCCTACTATGGATGCCGTCTCCACGTCACTCGTTTTGGTAATATTCAAGACGAAAACCAACAGACACCCCCAGCCCGGGGACCACCACTATAGATGCCCTCAGCCCGAGGGCCACAACGGAAACAACTGCTACTCCAAAAGATGACTCCCCATAAGGATGAGCAAAAACACCAACAAACAATGGGATGTACCGCCCGGACAAATAATCGATAATGGACGCCCTCCCCCACTTCTGAAGAGGGGAAACATACCAGCAGCTCCCAACGAAGGCGACTCCTCCCGAAGGAGAGAAAAACAAATGTCGGACGGGGCATCCCACTCTGACCACAAAAAAAGAAGAGGCGAAGAGGCAAAGGACAATAAAGAGGACAGTGCTCCCCAGGAGGGCTGCTCCCCCAAAAGGAGAGCAAATCAGGAGAACGAAGGATAATATCGCTTGGACCTCACCAACAAGGAAGAGGCAGATGCCCCAAAGGTCAATAAAGAGGACAATGCCCCCCAAAAGGCCGACTTCCCCAAAAGGGAAGTTGTTCCCGGAAGAAATATCAACCAAGAAGAGTCGGTCCAAAAGAAAGTGGAAAGGGGGATGCCCTCCAAAAGAGTAACACTCCCACAAAAGGATCGCATACAGACACCAAGTACGTCCAAGGATGGAATACTGCTGCCATATCTGGGAAGGAGCTGCAAAAAACAGCCTATCCTGACTTGACAGAGTACAAAATAGACTTCGTGGCCTAGTGGGGGATGTCCTTTTCTCTTCCCTGAAACCTCTCTCTCACAGAAGAGACGTTGCAAGCCTATCTTTGTTTTATCGTTATTTCCATGGCAGGTGCTCGTTTGAACTCCAATCTCTGGTCCATCCTCGCCAATCTTTTACGAAAAACACCCGTCTAGCTGAATCCACTGTCAAAAACTTTCCCCACTCTTTATCTATGTCTAAATCAAAACGTAGATTCCATGAACAAAGCTTCTTTCTTAGAAGTGCACGCCTGTGGAACTCTGTTCCGTCTGCCTGCTTCGCATCGGACTACAACCTGGATGTCTTCAAGTCCAACGTAAACAAATTCCTGATAAACCACCCCCTTAAGTAGACACTTTATTAAATCTCCACACTAACGTACTGTACTTACAATAACCCTTATACCTGAGTGGCTTCCGGGCCTAGATAAGTGGTGACCACCTTGTAAAAAAAAAAGAAGTTTTTATAGCCGGTGATGAGTTGTTTTTAGTGTTCTAAACTTCTTGTACTAAATGAATTTAATTTTAGAGTTGCTATCAATAGGCGTCAAATATCTACGAACGATATTTTCAATTGCGTTTTATTGGATTCTGAAGTTCGGTGTCATTTGATTTTGATAAAATATATTAATGGAGTTTGCATTACGGTGCTGGCTAATATTATTATTAGGGTTTTCAAGGGATTGTAGCATTCGTTTTATTTGTTCATCCAAAATGTAATTAGGAAAATGATTGTTGATGAGTACTTGTTTAATGTTTATTTTTTATTTCAATGAGTAATGCTTTTTTTATGGATGATATTATTTTAGTGCGATTTAATAGATATTTAATTATGGCTATTTTGTACCTTTGTGGGTACTCGTAAAGTTCAGGAGGCTGGAATTTATGTCGTTGTTTTTTTTTTTTATATACAGAGGTGTTGAAAGTATTACTGGACGTATCAAAAAGGACGTCACCTGAAGACGATTCGTGGACGATGGAAAGCGCTCGTTACAGTGAGAATGATGAAACCTTCATTAATATTTTCGATGTCGATATAAAAAAGATTATACGGAAAATCGAACGTAATAGAAAATGCAATGAAAACATGGAGACTGGAATTGACAGCTGATGGACAACACATAACAGAAATTAACATACAAAGTCTTCCAAGGAGACTCGCTATCACCACTACTGTTCATCATAGCCATGATGCCCTTGAACAGTATTCTGAGAAAGTGCCAAGCCGGATACAAGTTCTCCAATACAGAGGAAAAAATGAACCACCTGATGTACATGGACGATCTGAAACTTTTTACAAGGACCGAAAAGGAGCTAGAGGTACTAATTAACACTACCAGAATCTTCAGCCAAGATATTCAAATGGAATTTGAAATGGAAAAGTGCGCATAACTAGTTATAAGAAAGGGAAAACTGTAAACGACAGAAGGCATGGAACTACCCAACCAAACAGAAATGAGGGCACTAGGGAAACAAGGCGACTATAAATACTTGGGAATTCTGGAAGCGGACACCATCAGAGCAACAGAAATGAAAGAGAAAGTTGGAAATGAATTCCTCAGAAGAACAAGAAAACTCCTGGAAACTAAATTATATAGTAGAAACCTAATAAAAGGTATTAATACATGGGCAGTATCACTGGTAAGATACTCTGGACCGTTTATAGGGTGGACAAAAGAAGAACTGAGACAATTCGACCAGAAAACCAGGAAACTCATGACCATGAATAATGCACCACACCCAAAGGACGATATTGATCGACTCTACGTGAAAAGAAAAGACGGTGAGAGGGGACTGATCTCTATAGAAGACTGTGTGAAGGACACGACAAAAGAACTAGAAAAATACATAATGCAAAACACTGAAAGAATAATTATGGCAGCGAGAGACACTGAAAAAAACAAAACAGAAAACAGAGAGACAAACGACAAAACGAGAAAAGAGAAGTGGGAAGAAAAACAATTCCACGGAAGATTCATAAGAATGACAAAAGATGAGAATAATGAAAACACCTGGACATGGATGCGAAAAGGACATATAAACCGAGAAACTGAATCTCTAATAACTGCAACACAAGATAACTCGATAAGAACCAACCATATCAAAGCAAGGATCGATAAAACACAAGAAAACAGCAAATGCAGACTCTGTGGACAAAGAGACGAAACGATAAACCATATAGTAAGCGAATGCAGCAAACTTGCCCAAAAGGAATACAAAAACAGGCATGACCAAGTGGGAAGGGTGGTACACTGGAAATTGTGTAAACGACTGCATTTTGAGCGTACAGACAAATGGTACAAGCATAAACCTGCAACAGCACTCGAAAACGAGAACCACAAAATTCTATGGGACATGGACATACAGACGGACAAACCCATCCAAGCAAGAAGACCAGATGTCGTAATAATTAACAAGAAAGAAAAATCCTGTCAAATCGTGGACTTTGCAGTCCCAGCTGATCACAGGGTGAGTATGAAAGAAAAGGAGAAACAAAGCAAATACACAGAGCTAGCCAGAGAGTTAAAAGGGATTTGAATGATGAAGAAAGTCCAAATAGTACCGATAATAGTAGGAGCACTAGGAACAATCCCGAAAAACTTCGAAAAAAGAATGTCAGAAATTGGAATCAGAGGAATAACTGCAAAAGTACAACGACTAACGATAATGAAAACGACTGAAATATTAAGGAAACCCCTTGAATGCGGAGAATAATACAAGACAATATAACGAATAAGCGTTACATGGAATGAAGAACACCGAAACTGCATATTTACAAGTTCTACACCCCCCATCATGCATTCCCCCCATTGTTTCATCACCCCCCCCCCAAAATGATACCAAAGGGCAGAGAAGGGTCAATAAGGACTGAAAGACCGAGGAGCGAGTGCCAACCAGACCTCGGCTGGACAAGCGCAAAGAGAACTGGGACCTTGGGGAGGCTGAGTGCCACTCAAATTCCAGTATAAACCAATGGCCACTACCAGCGAGAAATCAATGGTAAGCGGCTGTTGCGATGATGCAAATTCATTTGCAAATGCTATCGAAGGAGGTGGAGAGGGCTGGACGTCTGGGGAGACTTGTTGTCACTTAGCTTCCAGAGAATACCACAGGTTTCCAATCAGATCGTTTGTTGACTTGTGTGAAAGCTCCAGGTGAGCCAATAATAAAAAAAATCAATAAAATTAATATTAGTTAATAATTAAATGAGAATACAAATAGTCTCGGTCCTGGAGGAAAATTGTCTCAGTCCCGAAGGAATTCTCATACACAGACCGAGGATAATATCAGAGCAGGTACTTAAATGTATGTGCTTTTCGTTCGAAAGTCACTCTGTGTGTATTGATAATTTAATGTTTGCTTGAATGAAAAACTGCTGCCAAAATATCCCAATATATATATATATATATATATATATATATATATATATATATATATATATATATATATATAGAGAGAGAGAGAGAGAGAGAGAAAGAGATAAAGATATAGAGAAAGAGAGAAAAATACAGAGGAAGAGAAAGCTAGAGAAAGACAGAGATAGAAAGACAAGTAGAGAGAGAAACAGATGGAGTCAGAGTCATACATAGAGAGAAAGAGCGGAAAAAAGAGAGGTGGGGATAGAAAGAGTGATAGAGAGAAAGAAAGAGAAAATGAAAAAAGTGATGGAAGGGAAGAGATAGAAAGATTTCATGTAATTGAGATAGTGGGAGAGCGAGAGCGAGAGAGAGAGAGAGTTCAATTAACATTAATGCATACCAGGGACAGTTTTTTTTTTTTTAACTTCAAACGTCGGTATGTGTGAAATGTGAGATCTTTCATTCTATTGAACTGCCACCCTCAAAAAGAAAAGTCAGACACAAGGTCAATTGAATTTGGAGCACACGGCTATCCCTTGCCCCATAAAAAGGGGTGAATCTTGAATTGGATGCGAAAATAAAATGGATAATTCTGCTGGGATATTGTCATGTATGTGGTTACTGGTTGTCTCATATGACTAACAGTAAACTCATTCCCGTCGCTCACCGAAAAGAGGAGATAATGCCTAGGAATGCCTGTTACGCTTAAAGATCCTATAATTACATTTACCTATTAATAATAAACAAATGCTATTAATAATAGGCTATTATGGTCCGCAGCAATACTCGACACGAGGTCAGTTTATAGTGGGGAGTCAAGCTCCTTAGATAGGGGTGGATCTAAAAATAAAGATAAATAAAAAATAACTTAGATCAGACACGTCGACAGAAGTGAATCGGGCGACCGGAAATAAACCAATCTCTCCATTCCTGAAAGGAAGAGATAATGCCTGGGAGAATGACCTCCAGAGTTTAAGCAACAACATACACTACTGTTTTTAGCCCGAACGCCCGGAAATCTTTTAAATTCGTATGTGTACTAAAAAATAAATAAATAAATAAATAAAAAATAAACGGTGTGCCCCCAATAAGAAGGGGGAAAACAGAAACGAGTAGTCAACAAATAACTGTTACCAAAGGCAATAAAATTTACTTTTCTACTTATGTACCTATTTCTTTTGTGTTTGTAAGCGTGACTCCACAGAAATTCTATTGTGCTTTCTGCATCAATATTTATTATTATTATTATTATTATTATTATTATTATTATTAGTAGTAGTAGTAGTAGTAGTAGTAGTAGTATTTCTTTATTTAAATTTTTATTCAATCCTCACGCAAAAAAAGGGGACATTGCCATTAAGACATCAGAGGCTACTGTGAATTAGGGACCAGATCTATACAGGCATTCTAAGTGGGAAGTTGTGCATTAGGATGCTTGTTCACATTTCATTTAAATTTCTGCATGTTAGTACAGTCAGAGAAATTGAGAGAAGGGAGGGAATTCCAAAGAGAAATGAAATGTACTGTTAGATAACTCGATAATAACCAACCACATCAAAAGAAAAGATAGATAAAACACAAGAAAACAGTAAATGCAGACTCTGTGGACAAGGAGACGAAACGATAAACCATATAGTAAGTGAATGCAGCAAACTGGCCCAAAAGGAATATAAGAACAGACACGACCAAGTGGGAAGGGTAGTACACTGGAAATTATGCAAACAACCGCATCTCGAACGCACAGACAAGTGGTACAAACATAAGCCGGCAACAGTACTTGAAAACGAGAATCACAAAATCCTATGGGACATGTACATGCAAACTGATAAACCCATCCAAGCAATAAAACCAGATGTCGTAATAGTTAACAAGAAAAAAAATCCTGTCAAATCATAGACTTTGCTGTTCCAGCTGACCACAGGGTGAATATCAAAGAAAAGGAGAAACGGAGCAAATACATGGAGCTAACCAGACAGCTGAAAGGGATATGGAAGATGAAGAAAATCAAAATAATATCTATAATAGTAGGAGCACTAGGAGCAATCCCGAAAAAACTTGAAAAAAGAATGGGAGAAATTCGAATCAGAGGGATGACTGGAAAAATACAACGAACAACAATAATGAAAACAGCTGAAATATTAAGGAAAACTCTTGATTGAGGAGACTAACACACACGAACCACAAGCGCAGACAAGACAAACTGCTACAGAGACAAAACATGAAACGCTACACAGAACCAAGAACACTGAAGCTGCATACCTACAAATTCTCTAAGCCCCCCAATCCCCTCCTTACCACATCACTGCCCCCGTCCAAAATGAGAC
>NC_136521.1:12477003-12489503 GCF_053919585.1 Euprymna scolopes | reverse complement strand
GATGCCACATAAAAATGCTAATAGCAGCTATCTCATGTAGCTTTCGAACACGATTTTAGACACATTATGTCGTGATAATAAAATACTCGATTGCACCCTACAAGCGACACCATCATAATCACAACATCGTTAAAGGAAGGGGTCTCTATTTGCCTCTAAAAATATTTAGTCCTACCACTGCTACCAGTTGTCATCGGGACGAATTCTGCACGCTCCACAGATTCTGTGATTACACCGACAGTAACTGGCTCATACATACATAGACCTAACATAATCTATCCAATTTCCGGTTAATAAATAATAAAGGCTCCCTCATCAAAGTCCGTCCACCCTGATGATTGGTTGAGCTCTGAAAATTCTCATTTTCCAGAATCCAGTTCTTCCTTTTATAAACGAACAGTTACTAAAATTAAAATATGGCGCCACTAAGAGACATTATTTCGCCCGGTCTCGTGTTCATTTACTGCATAACTTATGGCAGTCGTGTGTGTGTGTGTGTATGTGTGTGTGCGCGCGCGTACGATACAAATAACTCTAATAGTTCCTTCGTAGCTGTCAGACTGCTATTCCCTATTATTTTTCGTGGTTCACAGTGTGTGTACAGGGGTAACCCCCTTCTCCCTCTGACTGCGCTTATTTCCCTTCGCTAATGGTTCTTATTACAGTCCGTGTGCATGTGTTCCGTTGAACATGCGATACCATTCCTCTTCCTCTTCTTCTTCTTCTTCTTCTTCTTCTTCTTCTTCTTCTTAACTTCCTATTTTGTATTATGTAAATTACCGATTAATTCTTTCTGTAATAAAGTTAGCGTAGTGGATAAAATCTGACGACGTAAACAAAAATTTATTACGGATTTGAAAAGCGGATTCCCTCGCGTTTTTTTTTCTCCAGAAGGAATCGATCTGTGCACAAAAAACAGAAATTTCTTTCGAATGAAAATTAAATTTAGTAATACTTGATACTCTGTAGAAGAGAGTACTCAAAGTATTTTTTATAAATACGTTTACTTAGTTTTATGAATGTATCGCATGTAACTTATTTTTTAGATAAATATGTTTAATTTCGACATATTTTCATATGACGTTAATATACGTCATAGGGCGTATTAAAAATATTTGACATTAAAAATGTAAACATTTATTTGTTGAAAATTGTTCCCACATATTCTCATTTATTATATTTGAAAGCACATTTTTCTTTAAAATGTGTGCAAAATATACATATTTTTGTATAAAAAAGGTGCATGTTCATAATAGCACTTATAATAAAAAAGAGACACAGAAAAATATTTATGATGAACGTACTTATCACTAAACGAAATTGTCATATTCCAAAAAACATGTAAACTGATCAAGTAGTTCTCAGAAAATGAAAATTTACGACTTCTAGCGATTTTACTACTAATTATATATAAGGTTGAGTACCCTTCGAATTGAGTTATCTCCCTCTTATTTATTTTACCAGATTTCATCATGGCGGAGGAAAACACTACAATTCGCTCAGCTGTAAAATGCGATTTTATTGAATTAAAAAAAAATAATTGATCGAATTACGTGAGTTTTTTTTTTTTTAATATTTCATTTTTGTTCAGAGTGGTACGCACATCATACAGACTTTTAATTGGCGCCATAAATGCAAGTCAGAAAACACATAAAAAAAAAAACCAACAGTTCGTTAAACGATTCCTTTTCTAAAACTCGTACAATAACATTTTTCATTCTTTTCTCCCTTTTTAATGAATTATTATCGATCTCCTACTTAACTTCGTTCGTTTACTAAATACTTTATGACTCGTTTAAAATTCTTGTTCCGATACGTCAAAATTCTCCAATGGATGGATTCCCTAACTCAAGGCCAGGTATACCAGTGGGTCTAATGTCACCACGGCAAGGTTAGAGTAAGAAGGCAGCAGCCCTGTGTTTTAATAGCGTCGGCGACCACGCTTCTCCAAATTGTAGAGCCATGCTAATCTCGTGAAGACAAGTAAAGACGGTAGTTTCCCGGTGCTTTCCGTCTTGATTCGTTAATACCTTGAAATTTCTACGACTCGGCGCTATACATACAGCGCCTAGCCTTCCAAAATGGTCACCCATCTGGTACTGGCTAGGCTTATTGTTGCTTAACTTCGGTGATCTGGCGAGAACCAGTGTGGCGACGTGATTGTGCCGTGTAAGAAAAGACACAGAAAAAAAGTAAATAGACCAAGTGTCCAGATTCAAGTAAGGGCAGAGATTAAGCTAAATTTCTCAGGAAAATTTCGCTCAATAAAAGTTGGTGAATATAAGTAATGGCATTTGAGAGACATCGAAATGTACACAAGACTTACGCTACGAACTTGAAACATTGTTGATTAATTTCTGACTATATAAGATCAATCTTCATGAGTGAAAGAGTTCTAGTGCTTGTTTTTATTTTCCTTGCAAGTAAAATCCTTGTGTTATTGTTGTTGTTGTTGTTGCTGTGGTGGTTGTTGTTATTGTTGTTGTTGTTTTTATTGTTGTTGTTGTTGTTAAACACATCACAATGATTTTACTTGCGAAAAAAAAAAAAAAAAAAAAAAAAAAACAGGCAACAGAATTCTTTCACTCTCTGAAGATCGACCTGATATAGTCCTAAATTAATAAAATATGTTTAAACTTAAATAATAATAATAAAAAAAAATGGTTCCTTTTTTTAGTAAAATATTTTTTGCATCTTCAATATGTCCTAAAAATAGTTTTATCTGTTTATTCAAAGTTTTTACATTTTTAATGATGTTCCTAAGAGATTTAATACCAATTATTATATATATCTAATATTTATATATATATATATATATATATATATATATATATATATATATATATATATATATATATAGTGTATCACAAAAGTGAGTACATCTCTTACATTTTTTCAGATATTTAAGTATATCTCTTCGATTTTTCACGGTAAAAAGGACATGAGGCTAGTCCTGATATCAAAATGTCAACACTATAATTTTTAATAAAACTGTTCGGTGTTTAAGGGAAGCCAAAGACAATTATTTTATCTCACCATTTGTCCGTGAGAACTTTAGCCGACCAATAGGTGCCTCCCACGCTCGCCACGGTTTTAATCCCCCAATATGTGACACAATGTAACTGTAATTAATTTAATATTATCATCCTAACTTTTTTATCATTTAAAAAGAAGCTTCAAATAAACTAATATTTGTAAATGATGACGTTGCTATTAATGTGTACAATGCTGACGTTTTACACAACGCAGTGGAGATACTTACCGACCAATATATAGAAAAAAAATAAAGAAAAACAAAACCAAAGTTATAGCCCGTTGATTATCAATTCCTGACCGAATAGGGTTGATTCGGCGTTTATTTGCGCTGTATCCGTAACTTATGGGCTAACTTGCCATAAGCAAGCCGACCACGTCACAATATACTTAATAAATGCGATGTTAGATACAAGTTTGCAAACAAAGAGACAATTACCTCGTTTAAAGTGGTTTACACTGTAAATGTAATGTGAATAAACATCTTGCTGTTTAACTCCCCTTTCCGATCACTCGCGTCAATGCCTGACTCCTATCACAGTACTCTATTACGCTTTCGTGGCACAATTCCTGGTTTTAGGTAAATAATAAAAAAAGAAAGATGACACAGTTTTCAAAATTTATTTAAACATTTTGGTAAATTTAATTGTACACGGAATGCGACAAAAATGCAGCTTAAATTTAGAGATGTCTTGAGATAGGCGTTTAGAACTCGCTGGCTGGGCGATTCTTCAGATATTTGGCAATCTTTGGACATGCTGCAACCCTTTGGCGAAGTGCTACTAACTTTGGACAATCTTTTAAGAGATCTGGGTACGTCTGAAGAGGAGTTTCCAAAGCTACGAAACAATGCAAGTCAGCTATAGTAATCTGGAGGAGACAAAAAAAAAAATCGAAATTATTAAATATTAAAAACCATTAAAAAGATCTGGATCTATCATTTCTAAGTTTTGTTTATCTGAAGAGGACAAAGAAATTATAAAAAAAGATTTGGATCTAATCTAATTGTTTGGAACAATTTATATACATTTTAAAAAATTATTATTAATAACGTGCATATTTTTTTATTGGTTCATATAAATTGTTCAAAACCAGTTAGATTAATTCATCTCTGACGATGAATCCAGAAAGATTGGAAAGTAATCGGACTTACAACAAATATGGCGATTACATGAGCCAGTTTTTGTTAGAAGTGAATACCTTCATTCGGAAGTTGAAAAGTATAAAAAAGAATTAATAGATAAAATTTTATTTAAGGAAATATATTTAAGAGAAAAAATGCTGTGTGTGTGTGTGTGTGTGTGTGTGTGTGTGTGTGTGTGTGTGTGTGTGTGTCTGAACAGCCTTAGAAATATCAAGAAATGACAATTTACTGATTATGTAATATTTTACAGTGAGACTTTTTCGAAGCAAATCTTAAAAAAAAAAAAAAAAAAAAATGGAAGCATTTCTACATATTTTTAAAAAAATGTTTGCAACTTATCACCCCGCTCTGCCCCTTTCTCGCCGCCAAACTTGAAAAAAAAAAATGCTAACGATTACATGTCTCGCTGCATTGGGGTCTCATTTTACGTTAAATTTATGAATGAAAGTGATCCCCCACTCGAGAATGTTAAATTTAATTATTTTTGAAAGCCAGGTAAACTACTGTTAGATCATAAAAAAAACTAACCCAAATATGTTTTTTTAAATATATAAATTGAACATTAGAATTTTTTTTTATTTATTTGAAAACAATCCTTTCTTGGAATAAAAATACAAATAAAATAATCGTAAATAAATAATTTCGAACACGAAAAACTACTTTTATTTAAGCTGACGACAAAGCAATATCGCCCGAAGAGCTCTCTAGTTACTTGTAACTGGCTATCTGAAACATGCCCATGAATGTGTAACATTTTAATGCTTATGCAAAACAAATAAAAGTATATCTTGCCCTTCTTTGGTATTGAGCATTCTTGCATTAACCTCGTTAAAACTTCATTGCTTGCTTTACTTCAGAAAAATTTTAACCTGGAATTATATATATATATATATATATATATATATATATATATATATATATATATATATATATATATATATATATATATGTGTGTTTCTTTCTGTGCATTGATATTTATATTAAAAACCCTATTTCTATTTAACTATTTATTCAAAAAGAATATTCCAAACTTTACAAAATTTTTCAAGAAAAATAATATAAAATGTGGAAATAAAACTTTCCAAATGTGGCATGATGCCAAAAAGGGTGTGAGGGGAAAATGGGAGTCGAGGGTCGTCCACTTGGTCTATTCCCTAAAACTAGTTTCAGTCACCACAATACCGCATTCACTCAAGGGATTGGATCTACTTAAAACCCCAGATGACATGAACAATATATACAATGACTATTTTTTTTTTTTTTTAAACAATGATTTTATTTACAATGAAACAATGAAGGTGATGCGTATGATATATGGGGGATGGAATTGTGATGCGTAACCCTATTTCTATTTAAAAGAAAATACAACTTTGTTATATATGTGTCATGAAATTGCATTCATCTGCAAAAGATCTAACTAATTTGCACATTCTTTTAAACATTCATTTAAATTAATTCTCTATTAGTTTTATTAGTTTTCTTATGGGACGATCATCTTTAGTTAACTACTAGCAGGGGTTACCCGGCGTTGCCTGGGTGATCGGCCCCCTTCCCACTTCGAGGGGTAAAAAAAAAAGTCACCCCTCTGCTTGGTGCCGGCCTCCCACCTTCAGGGAGAGATAATCTTCAACCCCACCTTCAGGGAGGAGGGTGCCTGGAGGCTTCCCCCCCCCCAGAAAAAAGTCACCTCCTCCTGGCCTCTTCGCCCCCCCTTGGGGGGGGGACACCGGCTCCCTCCTTTGGGGGGAGAAACTGCCAAGCTCCCCCCTTTCGGGGGAGAAAATGCCAGGCTTCCCCTTTTGGTGGGGGGATGGTGGCGTGGCCTTCGTTATAAAGATGGCCGGCCAGCTGAAAAAATGACGTCATCGCCGAAGTCCCAACAAGCAAGATATAGTAAACACAAACCTCTTTCTATATATATATATATATATATATATATATATATATATATATATATATATATATATATATATTTGTTTTAAAAAATTTGCCTAACAAACTCCTCTGTCAGTTTTAGGTCTACAGACATGAAACTTAATATATACAGTAATCGAACCCATGTAAAACTTTATATTTAGATTTCAGCCGGGGAAAATCTGTGTAAAAGTGTGAAAATTAAGCACTAGTATGCTGCTCCTCAAAAAGAATTATTCTTGATCAAAACGAAAATAAAAAAAATCCTCAGTGTAGGAGGATATCTATTCAGCTGATGCAATACAGAACAGATAGTACACTTTAATCTTCATCTTAACATCGAGTAAAATCCACTTACCGAATTTCCAACAAAGAAACCATTGCCACTGCTATTGCTAATCAAAACTCCTTCCAGGAATGGTAAAAGTCTGCTATGAGTTTTTTCGAAATTCTTTTTCATTTGATCCTGAAAAGAAAAACAACAACAACAACAACGATAATAATAATAATAATAATAATAATAATAATAATAATAATAATAATAATTAAATTAATAATAATAAAATTAAACTATCAGAAACTGAGGATAGAGATTGGTAGGTTGATGAATAAGAAAGTGACCTAATGTATTGCGAGCGAGGTCAGAAATGCTCCGCTGTACAGCTCAAGCTTTCTATGATCTGGTTTATGACAGGACCATTGCCAGCACCCTCAAAATTCATCGCTGGATTGCCATGAATAGCAGAGATGTGCTCAAGGTGATGAAAACAAAGTTTCCAGCCACGGTTATGGTTTGTTTTAAGTGAAGGCCACACCATGCCACCTCATATCTTCGAAGTCAGCTTGAAAGTCAACAGTAAAGTGCACCTGAATGTGATGATCTGGTGCAATCAGGTGGCCACTGGCAGACCTTGGATGTGGTAGCAGGACTCGGTACCAGCGTACAAATCCAAAGAGACCCAAACTTAGCTTCTGAAAGAGTGCTACAAATATATATCCTTCTCTCACTGGCGCCCCTTCTCCCACGGCCTGAACGTATTCGCCGAGCTGCCGCTGGAACGTGTGGAAAAGGTATCCTATCAGTTCCAGCCCTGTATCGAGTTGATTGAGGCTGAAGGCGACTACATTGAATAGATGTAAGTTCTAATACATAATTAATTTACCTGAATTGATTTTTTTCGATAAAAGTTTTAAAATAAAGCTGTAGTGTTGTTTTTTTTAGGGCAACAGTTTTTTCCATTCTCCTCTGTACACAAGAATTTTGGTATGGAAACTGAGGTTACAGTTCGGAAAAACCTTTCTTAGTCAACCAAAAGACACTGATGCTTCCTTGGGTCGATTTAATGAGCAGGTGTTAGACATTAGACTTGCCAGAATGTTTCTTTACGCATGTTTAAACGTTATTAAATTAAATTTAATTGTTGTGGGAGGTCATGTTGGTGATATTCTCGACATATGACTAAACGAAGTAATCCAGCATGTTCAGGTCGAGGAGGAAGAGAGGCAGTGAGAAAAGGGCACAAAGTTGTAGCACACCTTCTGAAGCTAAGTCTGGGTCTCTTTGGACTTGTAGGCAGGCATCGAGTCCTGCTGCCACCCACAGGGTCTGTCAACGGCCACCTGATTGCACCAAGGATCACAACACTCTTTAGCAAATCCTGGCACACCTTGGTGTTGAATTTCAAGCCGACTTTGAAGATGTAAGGTGGTATAATGTGGCCCTCACTTGAAATCACACCAAAGACTATAACCATAGATCGTCTGATGTGTTGAGCTGTGCCCTCAAGCGTTGACCCATCCGGACTTGCATTTTGAGGGTGCTGGCAATGGTCCTGTTGTCATAACTTTGATCGGTAGAGAGCATGAGTTGTACAGTGGCGCATCTCCAACTGATACCCCCTTGACTTTCCGATATGTGACCGTACCTGTGGGTCCAGGATTGGACTATTTAAACGAACAGAATTACAAAATTACGATGGACAACAAAGAAGAGGAAGAACGCGACGTGTTGTGATAATCTAATAATGATCGTGTATATATACATACATATATATATATATATATATATATATATATATATATATATATATATATATATACTTTTGTGACCAAGAGCAGAGGTTCGCTTGAAATATAAAAAATAACAATAAAAATATTAAATACAAAAAGTAATATCGTTTTTCATGCTTCAGAAACCCTCATAAACTTTATATATATATATATATATATATATATATATATATATATATATATATATATATTATATAAAAGTGTATTTGTCAGTCTGTGTGCGTGTGTGTGTGTGTGTGTGCATTTCCTTACCAAACTACTCTGTCAATCTGTAGTCTACAGACTCAAAATTTGACATAAGGAGTATTGAGATTTGGGAAAATCTTTATAAACCCTGTTCGGTCAGAAATGTCGCTGTTAAGTCCTCAAAGTTAAAAACTTTTACCCTTGAAAACTCTACCAAACTCCTTTCCAATTTTAGGTCAAAACACTTGAAATTTTAAATGTAGGTTACTTGGACATGGATCAAACTTTTTAATTTATTTGAGATCAAAACAATAAATGTTAAGGGGTCAAAATTGGGGTCAAAGTTAAAAAAAAATTGACCTCTGCGGCGTTCGTCAATATCAGGTGCTCCTAGTTAATAGTTAGCGTAAATCAATGCCGGACGTAAAGTGGTCAACGAACAAGATTTCGGATGATTGATGGAGTATCCCAGGCTTGCTGTTGAGTCGGGATTGTTTTGATCCTCATAGCTGGAGGTGTTCTGGTCGCTAGAGAGAGAGAGAGAGAGAGAGAGAGAGAGAGAGAGAGAGAGAGAGAGAGAGAGAGAGCGTGAAATAAAAAGGAACAAACCGAGCTATGTGTTCATCAATGTTTCGTCTTTATTTCGGTAATTTTTCTGGATGAAATAAAGACGAAACGTTGATGAACGTATAACTTGGTTTGTTCTTTTTTATTTTTCTATTTTGTCGGAATACTATTTCCATTATTCTCATTATATATATATATATATACATAATGAGAATAATTGAAATATATATATATATATATATATATATATATATATATATATATATATATATATATATATATATATATATATATATATATATATATATATATAATTATTATTATGACTTACCTTTGTAGCTTCTGAAGCAGATTTTATTTTCATCAGATCCATGAAAATATCTTGAAAACTGTCGGTAATTTCATCAACCTGAGCCATCTGGAATGAGGTTTTACCGGCCAGGCCTGAAATAAAAAACAAACAAACAATGAGTTTAAATGAAGTGCTGGATAAGACTGATTTCTAACTCGTAACTATATTTATTGCCGACAACTTCACCTTCTTAGAAAGCTCCATAAGCAAGGAGGACAGTATGAACTACGAGTTGCAGTGCAAGATTGTTAAGACTCCTGCAACATTTAAACAGCTCTACAAGATAGGAGAAACAAAAACAACTACGCTAAATTAAGATTTTATAACAGTAACGTCTTGTCAACACTGCTACATGGAACTTGGTATCGCAAAATTAGCCAATTGAAGTAATTAGATGCGTTTGATTCCAAGTGCTTCAAAGGAATTCTAGAGATCAAATGGTCATCGAATTACTAAGCAATCAATGATCACACTAACTAGCAGGTCGTATCGTCAATAATCTGCAAACGACGTCTAGGCTGGCTCGGATATACCCCAAGATTATTACGGCCGTGATTTAACCCACGTGATCCTCTTTTCGAGCGTCACTCACGTCTCTAACGTGATCTCGAACGTTATTTCCGTCTCTCCCGTGATCATCCTCTTTTTTCTTTTTTATAGTCTTTTTTTCTTTACCAGTGACGTAATTTCGCATAAGTTTGCATATAGCCATCCGTGCGTTGTTACAGAAAGGCTAAAACGAACTGGACAATCGAGAAAAATTTGATTGCAATGGAAATACTCGGTGGGAAGCTTGATCTGGTTTCCAATCGAAGATGATAGTATATATATATAGCCACGCAAGTCTAAGTTAGTGTTGCTAAATGATCTGCTCTAAACACAAAAATCATTACAGAAATATTTGAATGAATAAGTATAATAATACTATTTGTATATATGCACGTGCGGTTTAGTCTAGCTACATAACCAATCAGATTCATTGATATTCCGTTCTACGTGTTAATGTTTCCATTAACCAGTGTCGAATTAATAAGTCATGCTTTTTTTTATTTTAGATGTTGCTTTATCCCAGAAGATTCGACAGAAAGATTCCCGACTTCGACAAAATAAACCTGAATAATGTCGGCCGAAACATTGTGTGAATAATACTTATAACGGAAACGGTAGCCCGGAGAATCAATTACAGAAATATTTAAATTCACAAATTTATTTTAAATTGAAATACGTATGAAATACGTTTGAAAGCCGAATTACAACGCAATATACTCCTTCGTTAGAATTATATATTTTTCTTTTTTTCCTTACCATGATGTTAAGTTGAAGAAAGAAAAGTTAATCAAGGGTCCGCGTGATATTATTTGCGGTGTTGTTTTTCAAACGTTGGAAGAATGTATTTGGCAACGCGATTTGAAATTCAGAGTAACACGGCAAACATTACCCTGAATTTCAAATGCAATACAACAGATAACGATGAAGGAGTATAATTCCGAAATATAATTATTTCAAACAAGTAAATACTTGTTTATTTTCATAATTCGTTGTAATTCGGCTTTCAAACATATTTCACACATATTTCAATTTAAAATTCAAATTCAATCAACGCTTCTAACACGGAAAACATTACCATGAATTTCACAAATTTATATACATATTTAGCTTATTATATCTTAGTTATTTTATTTTTATTTTCGGCACTTTAAGGAAAGAAACGAATCACATTCAGTCGATTTCTATTTACCAACAACAAAGATTTTCTGACACACAAAATTGTAAAGTATTCAAAAATTACTTACAGAATTCTCGGGCTAAATAACGGGCGATAGCCATACTCTGCGACAATTGGACCCCATCAATTTCAAGCACAGGCATTGCCAAACTGCGCATGGCTATACGTAAAAAAACAACAAACAAACAACAAATGTTGGTTTTGAAAGAAATCACAGTGTAAGTCAATTGTTATAGAAAGCATTTCATAAAATACATGGAAACAGGGATGGAGGAGAACTAGAGTCCGCATATACAACACTCCCTTCGAGCTGGACGTCGAATACCTGGACGCCTACCTCAGCCAGTTTGAAGAAGTAGAACAGATAAACCTCATAAGATCTCGAAATGGATACAAAACGGTGGACTACGTGGTGGCTATGAGACTTACAAAGGAAGGTTTTCAGGCAATTTTGGTTGTGTTGGTACACCACCAATGGAACATGATAGTGGCCGTGGATGGCCGCCGTCTGCACTGCTCGTTTTGCGAGAAACAGGGGCGCATGGCCAGGAACTGCCTCAAAAAGTTAGCCGACAGCCGGCTAGCAAATCCAGCTGCCTTGCTACAAGCCACTAAAGCTGCAGACGCTCTCTAACCAAAGTCGACACTAACACCAACCGCGTCGACAACCAAACCCCAAGGGGAGGCCAAGTAGGGGAGGAGCATGGTGGTGAGTTGAAAGCGGAAAAACACAACCTCTTCCGCATCAATCTCACCACCAGCTCAAGAGGAGACAAAATTTAGTGACAAAACAACACCCGCAACAACAAACGCAACCGCAGCAGCAGCTGCTGACACGGCAGAAGGCGAAGCAACAACCGCAGCTGCAGCAGCCACAACAACCACAGCAGCAACCCAAGCAGCAGCTGCAGCAGCAAATGCAGCAGCAGACGCAGTAGAAGTTGAAGCAACAACCAGAACAGCAGGTGCAGCAACACCAACTGCAGCAACCCAAGCAGTAGCAGACGCAGCAGCAGCAGACGCAGCAGCAGCAGACGCAGCAGCAGCAAGTAATAAAAGTTGCAGTAGCAGTAGCAGCAGCAGCGTAATAAAACAGACGTCCCTGTGCTCAACAAACAGGGGATAAAGAGAAAGACTGAAACCTCCTCCAACGATGAGGAGGTGGTAGGCAAAAGGGAGCCCAAAATTACGTTGCTTCTCCCTGGTCTCCCGAAAAATGGGGGAAAAGAGTAAAAAGTGAAGGCGAGGATATGGACACTGCCCACCGTGTGCATGCACCCTCCCAAACACCCAACAACAGCACCGCTCACACCATCACCAAACCCCGCTCCCAGAACATCGATACTTGCATACATTCCACAAGCACCGGTACCCAAACCCACCCCCACACTTCGCCTAAATAAAACACCGGCACTCACACAGCGACTACTCCTACCTAACCGGGAAGAACCAGGGAAGAGAAGAAGTCTATCAGGAATCTTCCTCTTACCACACGAAAAGAGACATCA
>NC_136521.1:12464503-12472003 GCF_053919585.1 Euprymna scolopes | reverse complement strand
CACTCGCCGTCGACGCGCTCGATTCTCAGCAATCCAGCACGTGTTTTCCGTAACCACTAGCGACGACCTCCTAGTCTTCCAGCTGGATTCCAACCTTCGGCCTGAGACCTACTAGCTCCATTCAATTTCTTTACGGAAATAAAGCTGAATGGATTTATGTTCGTTCACGTCGGTATCCGCTGCTTGCGTGTGTCATCTCTTCTTTGCCGTTCTCGTTTTTCGTATTCTTCTTGCCTGTGTTGTCTTTTAGTTGTAGAGTCGATTGCTGCTGGCATTCGGCCTCGCAGCAGATACGTCAAAATTCTCCAATGGATAGATTCCCTACCCCATGGCCAGGTATACCAGTGAGTCTAAAGTCACCACGGCAAGGCCAGAGTAAGGTGGTAGCAGCTCTGCCGTTTTAATAGCGTCGGCGACCACAACTCTCCAAATTGTAGAGCCGTGATCATCTCGGGAAGACAAGGTAAAGACGGTAGTTTCTCATTGCTTTCTCGTCTTGATTCGTTAATACTAGATACAATTTTGGAAATTTCTACGACTGGGCGCTATATATACAGCGCCTAGCCTTCCTAAATGGTCACCCATCTGGTACTGGTCAGGCTCATTGTTACTTAACTTCGGTGCGTGTCAACGTGATTGTGCCGTACTACATTAATGTTGAAATATCTATTAAAATGAAAATAATTAATTTTCTCACCTCAAATTTATATATCACAAATTGAAGATAAAAGATCAATAAATAAAATAAGCTAATTTAAAACACAAAAAAGAACAGTTATTTTTGACACCCTTAACACAAAACTGCGAATAAAATATAAAAAAAATACTCGTAATTTCTCTTTTTAAAGTGGATTGTTTATTTTCTTTATGGAATATACTTCCAAAATAAATTATTAAAATTGTTTAAAAAATAATATTTCTATTATTTTTTATTTTTTAAAAACAGTGTTTACAAAGTGTCTGCGCGCGTTCATATATCCATTTTTTTACGCAATGAAATCAATTGAATTTTACGAATTAAATTTTTTTCAACTTTTAAACTTAAAAAAATCTATCAAAATTTTTCTATTGGTTCATTTTTAAGATATTTTCAGCTTCAATGAGAAATTTTATACTCTTTCTAATAAACTTAATATAATATTCTAGATAAGCGTTTTTAAAAAAAAAATTACTCCCCATTTTGAAATATCTATTAAAATGAAAATAATTAATTTTCTCACCTCGAATTTATATATCACAAATTGAAGATAAAAGATCAATAAATAAAATAAGCTAATTTAAAACACAAAAAACAGAACAGTTATTTGCAAATTTATATGTAAAGTCCAAAGTTTAAAACATTTTAAAAAAAACACGTTGAATTTTTATTTGTTATATTGTTCAGAAAATTTCGTATAATTACGACAAATTTTTCTATTTCATTTAATGTTTTTTTTAGATATTTAAAAAAAATCACTTCATAAAGAAGAAATAAAATATATTAAATCAAAAACTCATGTATTTCTTTAAGAGAATAAAAAAAAAAGAAAAAAATCGGTCGACTGTTTTTTTAACGGTTAAAACTGATAAGTAAAATGGGATCATTTTTCACCTACGGTGGCCTATATTTACTAACTTTTGTTTACAGCACGCAATAGAAAGAGACATTAATTCTGGCGCTTAAGGCCACCGAAGATTTCAACTCGAAGAAAATCAGACATTTGTCTCTATCTATTTCAACTGTGAAAACATCTGATGTCACGTTTTTTGGAATCCTTGCTTAAAAAAGTATTTTATTTAAAAAGGACATGGAATATAAAATATAAATATGGATAAATTCTTAACAATGAAGAATGGAAGTACTCATTGAATAGTATTTTTTATAGGTACATGATTTTTTGGAATTTATATATGTTATTATCGAATTAAGTTAAAATTCGTTGATTTTCTGGTTTGCACTCCATACATTAGATCCATCCATGTAAAAGTAGTAGTGCGATTACTAGTAATCAGACATTAGGTATAAATAAAATATTATCAAATCTATAAATAAACATGACGCAATAAAAAAACTACCTAAGGCACACCCATTAAACGTTTAATGGTGGAGGGGTGTGTCTTAGGTAGTTTTTTTTTCAATAACAGGTTTAGAATAAAATAGAATACTAGTGAATTGGACTGTTCTAAGATCTTTGTATTGTTATGTCCAAAGGCATGTTGTTGTTGTTGTTGTTGATGATGATGATGTTGATGATGATGTTGATGATGATGTTGATGATGATGATGAATGTAAAAACTTTGAATATAAAACTGTTTTTAGAACACGTTGACGACGCAAAAAAGTATTTTATTCAAAGAAGGAGTAAAAACACGATCCAATTTCTTTCTTTTATTTTTTTATTTTTTTAAGTTGAAATATATTTCATTAATTTCCGACTATATCAGGTCCATCTTCAGAGGGTGAATGTATTCTATTGCCTGTTTATTTTTTTTATTTATTTTTGTTTTTGCAAGTAAAATCATTGTGATGTGTTTAACAACAACAACAACAACAACAACAACACAAGGGTTTTACTTGCAAGGAAAATAAAAGCAAGCACTAGAACTCTTTCACTCATGAAGATTGATCTTATATAGTCAGAAATTAATCAACAATGTTTCAAGTTCGTAGCGTAAAGGCTTGTGTACATTTCGATGTCTCTCAAATGCCATTACTTATATTCACCAACTTTTATTGAGCGAAATTTTCCTGAGAAATTTAGCTTAATCTCTGCCCTTACTTGAATCTGGACACTTGGTCTATTTACTTTTTTTGTGTCTTTTCTTACACTAACTCACACCATTAAAATATTAATAGTGCAAAATATTAATAGTGTAATAACGGTAGCAGTTGGTCTATTTACTTTTTTTGTGTCTTTTCTTACACTAACTCACACCATTAAAATATTAATAGTGCAAAATATTAATAGTGTAATAACGGTAGCAGTTGGTCTATTTACTTTTTTTCTGTGTCTTTTCTTACACTAACTCACACCATTAAAATATTAATAGTGCAAAATATTAATAGTGTAATAACGGTAGCAGTTGGTCTATTTACTTTTTTTCTGTGTCTTTTCTTACACTAACTCACACCATTAAAATATTAATAGTGCAAAATATTAATAGTGTAATAACGGTAGCAGTTGGTCTATTTACTTTTTTTCTGTGTCTTTTCTTACACTAACTCACACCATTAAAATATTAATAGTGCAAAATATTAATAGTATAATAACGGTAGCAGTTGGTCTATTTACTTTTTTTCTGTGTCTTTTCTTACACTAACTCACACCATTAAAATATTAATAGTGCAAAATATTAATAGTGTAATAACGGTAGCAGTTGGTCTATTTACTTTTTTCTGTGTCTTTTCTTACACTCATTCACACCATTAAAATATTAATAGTGCAAAATATTAATAGTATAATAACGGTAGAAGTGTCAGAAATCGTCATTAAAAATGCGTGATAAAAACTTGAATAATTCGACCTCCTATCTTTCGAACCTTATAACTAGTTGAAAAATGTAATTCAAGCCCTAATTTCTTTTCAATTAAAGGTGCTGTCATTGAAAATAAAAAAAATATCTATGTAAGGTACACCCCTCCACCAGTAAACGTGCCTTACATAGATTTTTTTTTTCAATGACAGGTTTGGAATAAAACAGAATACTAGTAAATTGGATTGATGTAAGTTGCCACTTAGTGCCATGCTCTAATACCTTACCTTATAGTGTTTGTAGATTGTGGACGCGCTCGAGCGTTGAAAAATATTCTTTCGTCTAATGTCTTGTGATCGTTTTCTGAAATAAAAGTTTCATGCATCTCTGTCTCATGCGTCATGCTAAAGATAAAAATTTAAATACAAACACATGTATGGTGTGTGTATATATATATATATATATATATATATATATATATATTTATTATACTATAATTATATATGTACAGTAATTTATAATAATAATAATAATAATAATAATAATAATAATAATAATAATAATAATAATAATAGAAGAAACAGACGTTAGAGAATAAATAGTTTTTTGGCGGCCATGACACCTTAGACTTAGACCTTAGATGTGATAATATTTAGTCAGAGTCTGTCAGCAATTCCTCGCAATACATTACCAATGTCTGTAAGGACTTTGTATGTTTGTGTGTTATGTGTATGCGTGTGTGTAGTTCTTTGTCCCGTATTAGTGTGAACTCGTTTTTTTTTTGTTTTTTTTTGTTTTTTTTTTGTTTTTGATCGTCATTCTCCTTGTCCGAGTAGTCGGAGTCCGAGATGACGATCGTTTCTGGTACCTGTGTTTGCAGTGGCGCTGACGGTGAGTTGCTGGGTGTCATCAGTTCCTCTAGCTCCGAGTCTGTGAATGGCAGCGTTTCCTCGGATCCATTCGGCGGTGTGGGGCAGTTTATGGGATGGCCGTGTGATATGCATACTTGGGGAGGTTGACTCGGGTCCAGCATGCATTGCTCGTTTAGTTCAGGTAGCAGGTTTCGTTTGATAGCGCGTACCCGTAGTTTTTTGGACGGACTGTGCTCGTCGGCCTCCTCCCATGTGTAGCGTGTGGACGGTTTCGGTTGTGTTGTAGTTTGTGCTGCCTTTGGCACGTAACCGTCGTGTTGGTAGTCGATTATATGTCTGCGCCATATGGTCAACCACATGAGCGGATTCTCTTGTCCACGCAGCTTCCGAACGTGAAGTTATCGCTGGCCTGGCATCGCATTCGGCCCGCGTTCATGAGCCCGTTTCGGATGCTCCGCAGAATGTATGATTTTCCAGAGTTTGATGGTCCCGTTATGTGGAGCGCATTTTTTTTGGTCTGATTTTGTGGCAGACTTCTATGTGGTGGTACTCGAGCGATTCGTCGTATATGTCGAGTGACCTTTGTACCGGCCAGTATTGATGCGTCATTGCGTAGAAGAGCTCGTGCTTCTCTCGGATCTGTTCATGTATGGGTGTGACACGGCTCTGTATCTGCACATCTGCCGCAGCTGCCGCAATAATGTTGCTCAAGTTTGCCGTATTTTTATGTATACTCTCCCACGTCTGTTTTGTGGACGGTTTTGCAGTTCGGGCGCAGTACAGCATCAAGTCGCCGACGTCGGTGGAGTTCGCCTTCTTCATGATCTTTGTGAGGAAGTCGTATTTTTGGCCGCGTAGGCTGTCTGATTTATTCGCCAGACGCGTTTCCTCGATCTCTGGGCTGGGCTCCCGTATCGTTTTGTCGATTAGACGTCGCAGCAAGCCAGCTGCCTATCTGTTACCAAGTTACCCGCTGATAGTACCGTTCGTATTGATGGGTCGGTGGTGAGGTATGTACACAATCCGTAAGGACTGTATATCTTTGGGCATGCCATGATGTATCCCTGTTCTCCTCTGTCCTGCAGTGTCTTCTTCAGTCGGCTGAACCCGTACTCGCCGGTAGGATGCTCGTAGTGCCAACTTATTATGTAAAAGTGGTCAACATCTGAGCAGTTCTTCAAGCGGCTTGGTCCGGCTTTATGGTATACGACAATGTTTGGTCTTTGCTCAAGTATGTTTGCTAAGAGCACGTTTTCTCTGTCGTTCTCGTCGTACGTGCAGGATCTCTTGAAAGTTGGTATGTGTTGTTGTTCTGGTCCGAGGGTGAACGAGTTGGTTCGTCTCCACCGGTATACACATATGTACGGTGTGATTTTTCGGCCGGCGGTTGTGTCTGATAAGACGTAGTCGTTGAATCGCATCTTCTCCTCGTGTTGTGTCGTAGCCTCCATCGTCGTTGTCTGCTGAGGCGGTCCCACGCTGCTCTATTTATAATAATTTTATGCTTAGGTCTGCATATTCCGGTGATGGTGTCAGATTTCGCTGACTATGCCGAACGTGTAAGTGCGTCGTTGGAAATGAAATTTTGCCGACGTTTTTTAATTTGATGCCGAGGTTGCATTTTATCGCTCCACCCTGTCGTGGGCGTGTCCCTTTACTTATTGACGAATTTGCCGTAATTGTAACCAATGTTAAGCCCTGTTGTTGTGTCTTTTGCTATGTAGGTCCCGTGTCCATGCAGCATCCCTTTGGAGATCTGTCCGCGCAGATGTCTGTTGGGTGCGACTATGTTATGTAGATTGTAGAGCCAGTCGTCGTCCACTCCAATTAGTGCCCAGTTGTGGTCGTTTACCGGTAGCCGTGTCGGGTGGTTGTATGATTCCTACCATATTTCGAGTTGCAACATGTATGTTAATTCGAACGTTTATTAATAGCATTTGCGGTGGATCCTCTGATGTGTAGAGTGATTTGTTTATTACAGTTCTGTTTGCTACCGTGAAGCTTCCGCCTGTCTGAATGTAGCCTGTTCGCGCATCTGCGTAAATGTCTTTGTGTTTACTGCGCTGCTTTGGTTTCTCTTTTGGTGTAGTGTTTGCTTTTCTTCCCTTCATGTGATCGAAGTGAACGTCTGCTATTTCTGTTTGTACGAGGTCCTCTTGTACCTCGGGTCGCCCTCTTTTTCTGGCCCTTCGTGTGCTAGGTTGTCCCCTGCGTGTTGGGCTTGCGTTCTGTAGCATGGTGCTGTCGCTGCAGCCACTCCTCCGTCCCAAGCTGTTTTTATTCCGTTGTTCAGTGTGTTTTCTAGTAAGCTCGCCCCGGACATTAGGGCACCCTGTATGGTGTAGTTGCCCTCACTCATTATGTTTGTTAGTGGCCGTCTGAGTAGACTGGGATTTTCCCATTTGTGTCCGAAACTGTCTCCTTGTCTGATTTTGTGGTGAGGCTGGTCTCGCCAGTCATGTAGTAAGTACATCTTCACGTCGCAGCTGTGGTTGTTCGCGTCTATCTTTTTGCTTACCGGTAGTTTGTTTAGCATCCGGACTGGTATCCCGTAGTTGTATATGTAGTGAGGTAGTTCCGCGTTTAATCCGTTCGAAGGCTGTATGTCTTTGAACGTGTTGTTAGGTGTACTGGTCAGGCTCTCTAGGTTACCGTACCCTATGTACTGCCCTTTGTCTATGTATATCTGGAACCATGGTTGAGGGTTTGGAACGAAGACTTCCTCGTTGTTCTTTGTTAACCATTCTCCGCAGATGACGTTTGTGATTTCGCATCCGATGCTTTGCACCCGATATGCTGTTGCTGTGTTCATCATTGATTCCCATCGGTTTTGTTTTACCCATGTAGTTAGGAAATACGGCACTATGTAGTCTTTTGAAGTTGGTTGTGCCCAAGCGTATTCCCCGATGTCCGCGTACTTTCCGTTTGTTTCGTACTTATGGAACGTCGCTTTACAGTCGTTCATGTTTGATGTTTTTATTAAATTCCTGAATGTTCGTTTGACTGTGTATGTTCGTTGGACTTTCCAGTTTCTGTTTGGAGATGCGGGCCGATGTGGATACCCTCCCATCCGTTTGATCCCGATTCCGACGACGGATCATTAGTACCCTCGTCTATTTGCGTCCTAGGTATATTGTCAGTGCTATCAGCAGCACCCACGGTGGGATTATCTCGA
>NC_136521.1:12407003-12462003 GCF_053919585.1 Euprymna scolopes | reverse complement strand
GTATATATATATATATATATATATATATATATATATATATATATATATATATATATATATATATGGAAGCATTATTAGAAATTTAAAAACTTTGAATAAACAGATGAAACTGTTTTTAGAACACGTTGACGATGCAAAAAAATATTATATATATATATATATATATATATATATATATAGCTGAAAAAATGCGAAGCTCGCGGTTTGTTTACAAACAAAATTTTGAGCACTTTACGAGTGGCGGACGGATGTTTATTTAAATAGACATTCAGACAGATTAGTTGCGGCCACCGCTTCCGTAGTCAGGGGGTAGAACTGCCGACTTTCATCACGACGGTTATAGGTTCGATCCTCGGCTTGGGATAGGTGTTAGTCTAGCGGCACTGATGAGTTGTGAAACAACGAAACAGGACTGTATGTCGATGACTAAAATGTATTTTATATATATATATATATATATATATATATATATATATATATATATATACACGAATAGATACCTCCAATGCGCGCTTATATGTAACACGATGTAATTGTAATATAATTGAGTATTATCATCCTAACTTTTTACCATTTAAAAAGAAGCTTCAAATAAACTGTTAATATTTTTTTAAATGATGACGTTGCTATTAATGTGTACAATGCTTACGTTTTACACAATGCAGTGGAGATACCTACCGACCAATGTATAGAAAAAATAAAGAAAAAGAAAACTAAAGTTATAGCCCGTTGATTTCCAATTCCTGACCGAATAGGGTTGATTCGGCGTTAATTTTCGCTATATCCGTAACTTATGGGTCTGGCTTGCCGTAAGCAAGCCGACCACGTCATAATATACTTAATAAATGCGATATTAGATACAAGTTTGCAAGCAAAGAGATAATTACCTGGTTTAAAGTTGTTTACACTGTAAATGTAATGTGAACAAACATCTTGCTGCTTAACTCTCCTTTCTGATCACTCGCACCAATGTCTGACTCCTATCACAGTACTCTATTACGCTTTCATGGCACAATTCCTGGTTTTAGGTAAATAATAAAAAAAGAAAAACGACACAGTTTTCAAAATTTATTTAAACATTTTGGTAAATTTAATTGTACACGGAATGCGACAAAAATGCAGCTTAAATTTAGAGATGTCTTGAGATGGGCGTTTAGAACTCGCTGGCTGGGCGATTCTTCAGATATTTGGCAATCTTTGGACATGCTGCAACCCTTTGGCGAAGTTCTACCAACTTTGGACACTCTTTTAAGAGACCTGGGTACATCTGAAGAGGAGTTTCCAAAGCTACGAAACAATGCAAGTCAGCCATAGTAATCTGGAGGAGACAAAAAAAATCGAAATTATTAAATATTAAAAACCATTAAAAAGATCTGGATCTATCATTTCTAGGTTTTGTTTATCTGAAGAGGACAAAGAAACTATAAAAAAAAAAAAGATTTGGATCTAATCTAATTGTTTGGAACAATTTATATACATTTAAAAAAATTATTATTAATAACGTGCATATTTTTTTTATTGGGTCATATAAACTGTTCAAAACCAGTTAGATTAATTCATCCCTGACGATGAATCCAGAAGGATTGGAAAGTACTCGGACTTACAACAAATATGGCGATTACATGAGCCAGTTCTTGCTAGAAGTGAATACCTTCATTCGGAAGTTGGAAAGCATCAAAAAGAATTAATAGCCGAAAGAACGATTATTTTATTTCATGGAATATACTTAAGAGAAAAAATGCTGCATGTGTGTGTGTGTGTGTGTATGTGTCTGTGTCTGTGTGTGTGTGGGGGGAACAACCTTAAAAATATTAAGAAATGGCAATTAACTGATTATGTAATATTTAACGGTGAGACATTTTCGAAGCAAATCTTTAAAAAAAAAAAAAAATTAAAAGTCCCCCCCCCGTTTTGAAGCATTTCTACATATTTTTTTTTAATGTTTGCAACTTATTACTCCGCCCCCACTCCTTCCTTCTTCTGCCCTATCCCGCCGCCAAACTTGAAAAAAAAAATTTCTAACGATTACATATATCGACATGTCGTCAAGAAGTGGGGTCTCATTTTACGTTAAATTTATAAAGGAAAGTGATCCCCCACTCGGGAATGTTAAATTTTAATTATTTTTGAAAGCCAGATAAACTACTGTTAGGTCGTAAAAAAAAATGGACCCAAATATATATATTTTTTAATATGTAAATTGAACGATTAAAAAGACATATTTGTTTTTTTTTTTTTTAAAACAATTCCATCTTGCAATAGAAATACAAATAAAATCATCGTAAATAAATAATTTCGAACATGAAAAACTACTTTTATTTCATCTGACGACAAAGCTCTTTAGTTACTTGTAACTGACTAAGACGTCAGTTTTTTTTTTCTCCTCCTTTGCGTTACGGGTTCGAGTTTGCCTATCTGCTACCACTTTTTTAACACCTCTGTTTACTGTTGTTTTGATTCCCCCGCCCCGCTATTACCACTTTTTTTACACCCTCTCGGGGTTCCTTACTACACCAGCTACACACATCCGGGTACCCCAGCTACTGTTGTCTTGAGCCTCCCCGGGGGTTTTTACTACACCAGCTAAACACTCAGGCAACGCCGGGCACCCCCGCTAGTCTATAATATAAATCTCACCTATCTGTTTAACTGTATGTATGTATGTATGTATGTCTGCCTAAAACGTTCGACAGAGGCGACGGATTTTCACTAAATCGATATCGTTTTGAAGCTCGATCATTCAGACGACAAATATCGAAAAATTTGTTAAAAACTATAATTCCTTCACCCTCAACTGGGCACTTTCTACAGGGAGGGGTCGCTTTTTTCCCAGATATTTTCAAAAGTCATCCCCTCTTCTTGATTGTCTAGCCTTAATTTTCAACCTACGTCACTTCCGGTTTAGCGAGGGCTGAAACAGCAAAGACATCACGTTTTTTTTCACGTTCGTTCCGAGCCTGCCTGCCTACTACCACTTTTTTTTTCTTTTTTGCTCAACACACACCTCCAAACATCCGAGCAAATCTTTATGAAATGACAGGTAAGACCTTTCTATATGTTTAAGAAAGATGAATTAAGCCCCCCCCCAAAAAAAATGATGGAGATGATAAAGATGAAGTTTATGAAAATGGAGACGATGGAGACATTAAAGAAGATGAAGATGCTTTAACAGTGTAGATATTCTGTGTAATGTTTGTTTTAAATGTTCGAAGGAGAACCTAGTCAAAAAGAGAGAACTACTGAAAGGAGCGTAATAAACCAACCAATTTTGTAGTAGTAGTAGTAGTAGTAGTAGTAGTATGGTGCTCCTCCAAAAAATTCTTCTTGATCAAAACAAAAATAAAAATTTCATCAGTGTAGGAGGATATCTCTTCAGCTGATGCAACACAGAACAGATAGTACGCTTTAATCCTAGCCTTAAATCCGGGCAGAATCCACTTACCGAATTTCCAACAAAGAATCCATTGCCGCCGCCATTGCTAATCAAAACTGCTTCCAGGAATGGTAAAAGTCTGCTATGAGTTTTTTCGAAATTCTTTTCCATTTGATCCTGAAAAAAATAAAAAATAAATAAATAATAATAATAATAATAAAAAGAAGAAGAAGAAGAAGAAGAAGAAGGAGAAGAAGAAGAAGGAGGAGCGCGGACCAGACATGAAACACCACATGAAACCAAGTACATTGAAACCGCATATCTATAAGTTCTGTATCCCCCTCCATTACCACATCACTGACTCTTCCCCCTAAAAAAAAAAAAAAAAAAAAAAACTGAGACCAAATAGCCAAGTAGAGTCAATGAGGAAGGAAAGACCGAGGAGAAAGCGCTGACCAGATTTACGCTGGATAAGTGCGAAGAGAACTGGAACCCTGGGGAGGCTTATTGCCACTCACATTCCACAATGCTAATAGACGTTGCCAATGAGAAATCAAATGCAAGCAGCTGTTGCGATAATGCAAATTTATTTGCAAATACTACCGAAAGAGGTGAAGACTGCTGGAAATCTGGGGAGACTTGTTGTCAGTCAGCTTCCAGGCTGTTTTCAAGGAGAAATCATTGATAACCTGTGTGAAAGCTCCTTGTGAGCTAATAATAATAATAATAATAATAATAATAATAATAATAATAATAAGCGGGGCCTGTGGAAATTCCATAGGGGACCCAATCATATGTAATATACTGATGTTAGTATTCTGTAAATGTTCAGTGTAAATGGAGACACTGATATTATTGTAGTTCTTTTGTTAAAACTGCAAAAGTATTTATCTAAGCTAGCATGAATGCACGGGAAAGCCCGGCTGTAAAGTACGCTTAAATATGATATTTTAATTCTTGCAGATTTCGTATATATTATTATAGAGTTAATGTTCTATCGATTTTTATATATTATAAGATTGCGATTTCAAAAATAAAAAAATATATATCCATATGACTTGGGTGCATTAGCTTGAATCGAAACTGAAATAAAAACTTATAATATATATATATATATATATATATATATATATATATATATATATATATATATATATATATACATACATATGCTCGAGTATTTTTTTTTTACTTACAAGTGAGCTGTTTAGAAAAAAAAACATAATATTCGCATGCATGTTTAAGTTTCTGTATACATTATATTTATGCGTATTTTACAATCGGGGAACGCCGGGCAGCCTACTAGCATATATATATATATATATATATATATATATATATATATATATATATATATATATATGTATGTATGCTTGTGTGTATATATATATATATTTTCCAAAGGGCGAATGAACTCTTTTGCTGGGTCAACGGCCAACTAGCACAGTGTATATTTGTGTGTGTGTGTGCGCGCGCGCGTGTGTGTGTGTGTGTGTGTGTGTGTATGTGTATTGGGGTGGAGAGGGCTCTCGTAAGCCGTGGTGAAGGCAACCTTTCTAGGAGAAGCAAATCTCTGATTTAAAAAACAAAGCGGGAGACCAGTACCCGCATTAAGCTGGTCTGCAGTTTAATTTGTTGCTGGCTATCTTGCTCTTGCTTGTTGCTGGATCTCAACATTTTGAACCGAGAGAGAAACTTAGCTGTCGTACAAAGCTAAAACTCTGTAACATCATCTTTGTATAGATACTCCCTCAGGTATTTGGGCTCATGGATTTTAAATGTCTGAGGGAGTGGCACTCGTCTGACAAGACGTTGCAATCATCAATCATCATATATATATATATATATATATATATATATATCAATTACGTATAATGATATTCATGCAGATATTCTACATGCTTTATACTTGCGTAATATTTGAGTAAATAGTAAACATAAACGGCTTTCTATATATATTTATGTATGTGTATATTTGTTTAAAAAATTTTGCCAACCAAGCTTCTGTGTCAGTTTTTAGTCTACAGTCAGGAGACTTAATATATAGAGTATTCGAACACATGTAAAACTTTATGTTTAGGTATTTTGGTTTTATTCAGGCTTTATAAATGGTGAAAATCAGTGCAAAAGTGTGAAAACTAAAAAAAAAAAAAAAAAATGGAATATACGTATGTATGTACATATATATATATATATATATATATATATATATATATATATATATATATACATATATATATATATGTATAGAGAAATAAAAAGGAACAAACCGAGTTTTGTGTTCATCAACGTTTCGTCTTTATTTCGAAACTTCCTCTGGATGAAATAAGGTGAAACGTTGATGAACACACAACTCGGTTTTTTCCTATTTATTTCTCTATTTTGTCGAAATTCTATTTCTATTATTATCGGTCATCATTAGAATCAATTACCTGTGCTATTCTACAGGCAAAACAATTAAGTTTAATAAGGTAAAATGCATTCAAAAGAAGTCGTTTTTTTGGCACGGAAGAAGCAGGGAGATAGCCTCAGTACCATAAAGATCGCCATGGATTTTAAGCTGTCGAAATCAACGGTCGAATACATCCTGAAGACAAACTCCGAGCGGAAAAAGAAGAGAGGTCGGAAAAGATCAATTGGCAAGAGGACTGAAAGGAGAATGAAGAGAACTGTTACACGGCTTTTAGCATCTGGAGAAAAAGCTACAGCAAGAAAAGTGAAGGAGAAATGTGAATTGGATGTAAACATCCGAACAGTACAAAGAACGCTGTATAGGATTGGTTTGAAGTGTGCAAAGCTAAGAAAAAAAATACACTAACAAAGAAACACAAAGGAGCAAGACTGGAGAGTGCTAAAAGGTGGTTAACAAAGCATGTTGACTTTAAGAAGGTTATATTTACTGATGAGAAGCGTTTCAAGTTTGATGGGCCCGATGGATGGTGTACTTGGTCGAAAAGGGGTGAGCCTCTTGTACTGAACAAACGACAGATGGGAGGAGGAGGAGTTATGGTTTGGGGTATGATCTTTGCTAATGGAAATATATGGTTGGAGTGGCTGAAAGGACGACTGAATAGCGAAAGCTACAAACAGTTGCTGGACGAGAAAGCCCTACCAAGGAAAAGAAGAGAGATGGGGAATGATTTCGTTCTACAGCAAGACAATTGCAGCATCCATGTGTTAAAACTCATGAAAGAATGGATGGCTAAATGAATGGCCTGCAAAAATCCCAGATCTAAATTTAATGGAAAATGTTTTGGAAATGCTTCTGCAACTTGTCTATGATGGACCTGAAAGAGTGGAACGAATACTAGATGCAAAAAACAAACAAACAAACAAACAAAAACAACTAATAGAAACACGTAGAGATGTCCTTGTGCACATGTTTGATTATTATGAAGAGAGATTGATAAGAGAGGTGATATTACAGACTATTAACAGTTTTTCAACGATGTCCGAAAAATAATGTCGCGTGTGTTTTGTAAAAAATGATGAAAATTAAATATTTTCCTTACATAATCGATTTTCTTCCATTTTTATATCAGGTATTGTCTTTATAATGTTTATGCTATTCTATTGAAGGAATTTCGCCAGTCTATGGTTCTCGGAAAGTCGAATACTAAAGTGTCCGAAAAATATTGTCGGGCGCTTGTATATGTATGTATATATATATATATATATATATATATATATATATATATATATATATATATATATATATATATAATTATTATGACGTACCTTTGTAGCTTCTGAAGCAAATTTCAATTTTATCAGATCGATGAAAATATCTTGTAAACTCTCGGTAATTTCATCAACCTGAGCCATCTGGAATGAGGTTTTACCGGCCAGGCCTGAAATTAAAAAAAAAAAAATAAAACAAAAAAAAAATGATTTTAAATGAAGTTCCGGATTAGACTAACTTCGAACTCCCAACTATAGTTATTGCTGACAACTTTACCTGCTTAGAAAGCTCCACAAGCAAGGGAGACAGTATGAATAAGAAGTTGCAGTGCAGGATTGTTAAGACCCCAACAACATTTAAGCAGCTCTGCAAAACAGGAAAAACACAAACAACTACGCTAAATTAAGATTTTATAACAGCAACGTCTTGTTAACACTGCTACATGGAACTTGGTATCGCAAAATCAGCCAAGAGAAGAAATTAGATGCGTTTGATTCCAAGTGCTTTAGAAGATGCAAATGGTCATCGAATTACTAAAAAGTCAAATATCACACTAACAGGTCGTAGCGTCAACAATCTGCAAACGACGTCTAGGCTGATTCGGATATATCCTAAGATTGGTTCCAGAGAGAATTGCCAACCAAGTGCTCCGAAGTACACTCGATGGAAAATGGAGAGAAATGTAACATTGTCCGGGAACCAACACGTTATAGCCTCAATCGCATAGTATACAAAGAATAAAAAAGAACTTCAACTCGCTTTTTCTTTGTAATAACGACATTTATTTCCTCATTATTACGGCTGTGACCTCACCCATGTGATCTTCTTCTCGAGTGTCATTCACGTCTCTTACGTGATCTCGAACGTTATTTCCGTCTCTCCCGTGATCACCCTCTTTCTTCTTTTTATATTTTTTTCTTTACCAGTGGCATCATTTCGCATGCATTTGCATATAGCTATCCGTGCTTTGTTACAGAAAGACTAAAATGAACTGGGCAGTCCTGAGAGATTTGATTGGAATGGGAATAATCTGTTCGGAAACTTGATCTGGTTTCCAATCGAAAACGATAATATACATAGACACGCAAGCCTTAGTAAGTGTTGCTAAATGATGTGTTCTCAACACATGCCGCAACAAAATCATTACAAACATATTTAAATAAATAATAAGTACAATAATACTATTTTTGATACATGCACGTGGTGTTTAGTCTAGCTACATAGCCAATTCCCTTCTACGTGTTAATGTTTCCATTAACCAGTGTCGAATTAATAAGTCATGCTTTTTATTTTAGGCGTTGCTTTATCTCAGCAAATTCGGCAGAAAGATCCCCAAGTTCGACAAAATCAACCTGAAGAAGGTCGGCGGAAACGTTGGGTGAATAATACACAAGACGGAAACGGTAGTCCGGTGAATCAATTAAAAAAATATTTAAATTCACAAATTTATTTTAAATTGAAATACATATGAAATATGTATGAAATACGTTTGAAAGCCGAATTGCAGCGCAATATTATGAAAATAAACATGTATATACCTGTTTAAGGTGAATATATTTCGGAGTCATAGTCCTACGTCAGAATGTTATATTTTTTCCTCGCCATAATGTTAAGTTGAAGGAGAAAAAAAGTTAATCAAGAGTCACCTGATGTTATCTGTGGTGTTATTTTTGAAACGCCGGAAGAATGAGTTTGGCAACAAGATTTGAAATTCAGAGTAATACGGAAAATACTACTCAGAATTTCAAATTGCGTTGCCAAACTCACTCTTCCGGCATTTCGAAAACAATACCACACATAACAACGAAGGTGTATAACTCCGAAATGTAATTATTGTAAATACTTGTTTATTTTCATAATATTGCGTTGTAATTCGGCTTTCAAACGTATTTCATACGTATTTCAATTTAAAATACAAATTCAATCAACGCTTCTAACATGGAAAATACTACCCTGAGTTTCAAATCGCGTTGCCAAACCCATTCTTCCGGCATTTCGAAAACAATACCACACATAACAACGAAGCTGTATAACTCCGAAATATAATTATTGTAAATACTTGTTTATTTTCATAATATTGCGTTGTAATTCGGCATTCAAACGTATTTCATACGTATTTCAATTTAAAATACAAATTCAATCAACGCTTCTTACATGGAAAATACTACCCTGAATTTCAAATCGCGTTGCCAAACCCATTCTTCCAGCATTTCGAAAACAATACCACACATAACAAAGGAGTATAACTCCGAAATATACTTGTTTTAAACAAGTAAAAACTTCTTGAATTAATTTTGGAATTATTTTGGAGTTGAGTAAATTTGTATAATTTATTTTATTTAATTATTTGGACTATTATTCTCATCTTCTAGTTGTTGTTTTCACGACGTTTCGGCCAACTATTCCTCTGGCCTTCGTCAGGTTAACCGCAACAGGATAGGAATGTCGAATTCTCCAACTACATCCACAACAATTACTGCTTTCAATAGTTGTTATCTTATTGCGTTGTAATTTGGTTTCCAAACATATTTCATACGTATTTCAATTTAAAATCAACTGATCCTCTGACCGACTTTGAGTGGAATTGAAACCGCTACCTCCTGACAATACTCACTTGGAATCATAGATATTCCGTATCTCTATCCACTGCACCAAGGGCCTCAAAGGGCAATCAATGTTGGATTTTAAGGTCTTATAAATCCACAATCTCTGAGTATTTGGGTTACAGAGTTGAAATTTTATATATAGGATATTTAGACGTAGCACACTTTCGATTTATTTTATAGTATGTAAAAATAGCGACTAAAGGATCTAAATTGAAAAAGAAATACAGTTGATCTTGGTAGAGGTAAATCAACTATCTTCTGAGCATTGTGTGTGTATTAAAAAGACCTTGTCAGTGTGTGTGTGTGTGTGTGTGTGCAAAAATCTTTACCAAAGTCCTATCTGAGTTTATTTTATTTAATCATTTGGACTATTATTCTCATCTTCTAGTTATTGTTTTCACGACGTTTCGGCCAATCATTACTCTGGCCTTCGCCAGGTTAACCGCAACAGGATAGGAATGTCGAATTCTCCAACTACATCCACAACAATTACTGCTTTCAGTAGTTGTTATCTCACCACGGTTTGGTCAATTAATCCGCTGACCGACTTTGGGTGGGATTGAAACTGCTACCTCCAGACAAAACTCACTTGGAATCATAGATATTCCGTATCTCTATCATTCCTAACCCGTTGCGGTTAACCTGACGAAGGCCTGAGGAATAGTTGGCCAAAATGTCGTGAAAACAATAACTAGAAGTTGAGAATGATAGCCCAAGTAAATACTTGTTTATTTTCATAATATTGCGTTGTAATTTGGTTTCCAAACATGTTTCATACGTATTTCAATTTAAAATTCAAATTCAATTCAAACTTCTAACAAGAAAAAAAAATCTACTAAGAATTTCACAAATTTATATCCATACATATTTAGCTGATTATATTTAAGTAATTTTATTTTTATTTTCGGCCCTTTAAGGAAAGAAACGAATCATATTCAGTCTTTAATTCATCAACAACAAAATTGTAAAGAATTGAAAAACTACTTACAGAATTCTCGGGCTAAATAGCGGGCGATCGCCATACTCTGCGACAATTGGACTCCATCGACTTCAAGCACAGGCATTGCCAAACCGCGCATAGCTATACGTAAAAAAACAAAAAACAAACAAAAATGTTGGTTTAGAAAGAAATCACAGTTAAGTCAATTGTTATAGAAAGCATTTCATAAAATACGTGGAAACAGGGATGGAGGACGTCGAATACCTGGGCGCCTACCTCAGCAAGTTTGGAGAAGTAGAACAGATGGACCTTATAAGATCTCGTAACGGTGGACTACGTGGTTGCTATGAAAGGTTTTCAGGAAATTCTGGCTGAGCTGGTGGAAAGCCGCCGTCTGCACTGCTAGTTTTGCTAGAAACAGGGGCATATGACCAGGAATTTTCCCTAAAATTTAGCCGACAGCCGGCTAGCGACTCCAGCTGCCTTGCCATAAGCCACTAAAGCTGCAGACCCCCCACCAACACTAACCCCGTCGACAACCAAACCCTAAGGGGAGGCCAATGAGGGGTAGAGCACGGTGGTAAGCTGAAAGCGGAAAAAAACACAACTCCTACCGCTGCAATGTCACCACCAGCTCAACAGGAGCAGCAGCAGAGGCAGAAACAACAACCGCAACAACAAACACAGCCAACCACAGGTGCAGCAGCCACAGCATCAACCCCAGCAGCAGAGGCAGCAGCTGCAGCACCAAATGCAGCAGCAGACGCAGAAGCTGAAGCAACAACCATAGCAGCAGATGCAGCAGAATCCACAGCAGCAACCCAAGCAGCAGACGCTACAGCAGCAGGCACAGCTGCAGCAGACGCAGCAGCAGACGCAGCAGCAGACGCAGCAGCAGCAAGAATCTCAGCAGAAGCAGATTAATAAAACAGACGTCCCTGTGCTCAACAAGCAGCGGATTAATAGAAGGATTGAAAACTCCTCCGACGATGAGGAGGTGGTAGCGAGAGGGAACCCAAAATTACGTTGCTTCTCCCTGTGTCTGTGTGGGGGAAGACCGCAGAGAAACAAGTGTCCCCTCAAGAATACAGAGGCCTGCACTTGATTAAGTACGAGCAATACATTGAGGGGACTGGGAAACAATAGAGAACAAGGTCCTCTCCTTCATCACCTCCGACCTCCAGGAAAACCGTCTCAGATGTCGGAAAAAGGAGATGAGGGAGCTCCTCCAAAAGCTGAATGTACCTATCAAGTATATAAATCAGAGGAGATTTGCAATGTAGGACATACATTGCTCCCCAACAAAGACGACGTTGAGAGACTCTCATGCAGGAAGCTTAAATGCAGGAGTATCAAGCTGCTACAGAGTACCAGGGTAGACAGAGGACCCGGGTACAACTTTTCAATGCTCCATCCGACCTACACACAGAACTTCTAGGAGCCATCCTCAGCAAGTTCGTGGATGTGAAACAGGTAGATCTGAAAATGGTGTCCGCCTGGGCAGCTACACAGTTGAGAAGAGGGAGAGCTTCCTAGGCAAACCAGCAGCCATAACTTTCAAGGAGTCCAATATGACGATGGTTGTTGAAGGTCGACGCCCTCATTGTTGGGTCTGTCAAAAACAGAGCCACATGGCGAAGAACTCCCCAATAAAAAGCGGTTTCAAGCCAACCAGCGCCACACAGCGTAAGGAGCGGGGGTAGCGACAACCAACACTGACGTGAAAGAATCGCCGATTCCAGCCCGAGAATCAAAAAACCCAAGCGAGGAGAACAAAGATCAGTATAGTTTGGTGGCGGAGCGTAAACAGAAGAATGCGCTCGTCTCAGCCACAAGCAGCGGTAACAATGACAGCCGCAGCTGCAACAAGAGCAGCAGCAACAAGAGCAGCAGCAAAAGCAAAGGCAGCATCAGCAGCAACAGCATAAGCAGCAGCAGCAGCAGCGAGAACTGCAGCAGCAGAAAGAGCAGCCACATCAGTAGAGGAAGTAGCAGGAACAGAAGCAGCAAGGGCACCAGCGACATCTCCATCAGTAGTAGCAGCAACAGCAGCAGCAACAGCAGCAGCAGTTAGAGCAAGAGCAGCAGCAGCAGCAGCAGCAGCAAGAAAAGCAGCAGCAACGCCAGAAGAATCAGCAACATCAGCTGCTGCAGTAGCAGCGGCAAGAGTCTCCCGGCACTAGAGAGCACACAATTATGGAAGATACCACAGTAACACCTTCCAATAAGGGCAAGCAAAAGCTTCCAGATTCCTCAACCGAGTCAGAAGAAGGGACAGTGTCTGAGGAGGAGGTAAAATCCGACATCTCGGCTCAGGTTGAGAAAAAATACAAGAGGGAGAGGAAGAAACATAAGAAGAGCAGAGAGGCAGCACCCAGCTCACCCCTACCGGAAGACTCAATAGAGATTTCCAAGGAGAAAAAAACCTCAGCCCCCGAACACCTCAGAAGCTGAGAAGGCCATCCCATCCCTTACTATAACCACGCAAGACTCTTCACTAACGCTTTCCAAGGATAGCCCTCCAGACAACAAAAAAAAAACAAACAAACAAAAAAAAAAACAGAGCCGGAGAGACCTAAACCCACCCCTCCAGGCCGTACGGAATGGACAAAGAAACCCCTGTACCTGCCGGGTTACAAGTTGTATGAGAAAGACCCTCTGCAAAACTACCCAGACTTTAAGAGCGAGCAGAAGGTGTCTTACAACAAACTAAGAAACTTCGTTCATGCCTGGGGAGATAGCATGATGGACTCTACAAAGTTTATGGACGCCTCGATGCTGACCATTTTTGTGAGAGGACGGAGGGACAACCGAACCAGGGCCTTGTGGAGCATGGTGGAGGAGGTCGTTCCCGAACCAGAAGCTGGTGGGCGAAGAGCGCCTGTCGCTGAAACAGCTGGCTGTTAGATGCGAAGTTCACTCTTTATTTTATAGGGCACTAAAGATAACGTTTCACTTGGACGGGGGATTACGTCCGAACTGCTTTCAGGCAGGCTCGGTTAGTCGAGTGAGGACTCCCGAGGACTTTAGCCCGTGTGAGACACTGTTTTAAACTGTTGATGGCTACATGTAATGTGAGAAGCATGAGATGTCTCGTGAAATTTTCGATACTCGTCCATTTTAGAATGAAAGCTATAATATAAATCTCACCTGTCTGCTTAAATGTATGTATGTATGTATGTATATATGTATGTATGTATGCCTAAAACTTTCGACAGAGGCGACGGATTTTAACGAGATCTGTATTGTTTGAAAGCTCGGCCCTTCAGACGACAAATATAGAAAAAATGGCTAAAAACATTAATTCTTTCACCTTCAACTAGGCACTTTTCTACAAGGAGAGGTCGCTTTTCTTTTCACCGGTATTTTTGAAAGTCATCCCCTCTTTTCGATCGACTAGCCTTAATTTAAACCCTCGCTACTTCTGGTTTGGCGATAGACGCAACAGCAAATACGTCACGTTTTGTTTTTTTTACGTTCTTTTCCTCCTTCGCGGTACGGGTTCGAGCCTGCCTGCCTGCTACCGTTTTTGATTTTGTTTGTAACCCCCTCCCCCCTAAAAAAAACACCCAGGCAACGCCGGGCACACAGGTTAGTTACATATAAAGTGCAGTTTCCGTAAAATATATGAGGGGAAATATTTTTATTGCGTCACACCAATATTTATTTTTCGAAATTTGAATAAAATATATTTAAATTAATCGAAATTTCTATTTATTATGAAACATAAGAGTTCAAATAAGTAAAAAATATTTATTTTTTAAAAATTTAAATATATATTGAACAAAAACTTACCTAGAAGAATTAAAAAAATAATCTAAATTTAATATTGTTAATTTAAGTTGAATTACTAAGAGAACGAAACTTACTAAAAAATTAATTGATTTTTAAAAGATTAAAACAATTGAAATTCCATTATTTCAAAATGTTCCGTTACAACATAAATTGTTAATTAATGGCGTTTAATTTTTTTTTCAATATTAAGTTATAATATAAACATGACTCTTGCCAGCTATTTTATCGCCAGTTTAAAACCGATTGAAAAAATATTGCACAAAAATAAGCTTTTTGTAGATGACTACGATCTCTAGTTTGTATCTTTTTACAAAATAAAGTATGGAAACCGGTAATTAACCAAATGAACAATCGTACATATTCTGTAAAACCGTATTTCATATTTAATATAGAAATGTTATAACAGTATTAATTATTAAACTGTGTAAATCTTAAACCCAACAAAACTATAACAAAGATGAATTATTAATTGTAGTTTGAAGAAAATAAAAACGGTTTTAAAAAATCGTTAAGTCGCTTTTGCTGATCCATACTTCGTAGAGTTACCACAAGCCTGACGTCATAGAATTATATGCTTTGTTCTTGATATTCGTTTGGCAGTACCTAGTGTCATGTGTAAGAAATGCAATACAAATGAACTCTATAATTTTCTATTTAGAAAAGGTTTGATTTTCTTTATTTTTGTGATACAAATGCATAATATTATTGTCATACAAAACCCAAAGTCTTAAACAATAAAAAGGTATACATACATACACATTATATAACCAATTCTTAATGCTGCAATATTTTAAGTTATAATTTAAAAAAATATTTTTTTACTAGAATATCCTTTTTTTTTGCCAGTTTTTAGAACAAGTCCTTTACTTTTTCCATGTGAAAGCTTAACCATATTACTTTTCATGTTCACATTTTTCTTTTGTAATCCATGATTTTTCCAGGCTTCCAAAAAATTTCACTCGTTCTTTGTCTAATTTCAGTCTTACTTTTTTGCCCTCATAAACGTAACATACACATATGTAATAACAATGTACGGCACTCGTCTGCTTTCAATAAAATCCCCCAATTATCCCCCTTTCATTCTTTCATTCTATCTGTTTCACTTGATACTTCTCTTTTCGCGACAACAGTGAATTAGCAGCAACACTAGTCGTTGAAGCGACGTGGTTGCTATGGAAACCAGTCATAAAAAACGTCGCTCATGATGACTACGAATTAAAAAAAACAAATGAAACCCTTCATCTGTATAAGAGCCAAGTACGTCCAAAAATGGAGTACTGTTGCCACATATGGAGAGGAACTGCTCGGCTCGTCCTATCCTGTCTCGATAGAGTTCAAAACAAGCTTCGAAACCTAGTAGGTGATTCTCTTATCTTTAAAAGTTTTCATAAAATAGCACTTGACTGGCTACAACCATTACAAACGATTTCTCCCACTCTCTATCAGTGCCTAAATCTAAACGCAGATTCCATAAACAACGCTTCTTTCCCCGAATTGCTCGCCTGTGGAACACTGTTCCGCTGGCCTGCTTCCTTCAAATCTAATGCAAAAAAGTTCTTGTTGAGCCGTCCCCATAAATAATCAGATTCCACCCAGTTTACACTATCAACGATTACTACACTAACACTTTACATTCATTAATACTTATCCACGAGTGGCCTTCGGGCCTTGATAAGTGTTGAAGCCCACGTAAAAAAAAAGAGCGGTAAATGTACATAAAGCCGAGGGAGTCAACGATGGAGGAAAAGTTGAGAATGGCTGCCTTAGCGCATTATTATTATTATTATTATTATTATTATTATTATTATTATTATTACAGATAATACTACCCTCCCAGTCTTTAATAAAGATCAATATGCGTATATGGACTCTCTCGTTGATTTCGATGTATAAGTTTCACACAAAAAGACTAATAGTATTTTTTTTTCTTTTCATCTTCACACTCACCTTTAAAATGACAACTATTATAGGTTTTTGAATATGCTGTAAACGAATATCATATTCAAATTTTGCACAGAAAAATATTTTTCTTGATATTAAGGCCATTATTATCACATGTAACCTATTATGTTTTTTCTGGTGGCTATGTTTCTTCTCATGCGTGTCACAAAACACGCCCTCCTCCCTATGTTAAGAATGGCGAACGCTATTGACATTTATAAAGTAATACATTAGAAAAATATTTCTTCATATCAAGAAAAGTACTTGTCTACGCAAAATTTAAATCCGATATTCGTTTTCAGCATGCCTTAAAACCCATAAAAGTTGTTTAAATGGGAGTGTTAAGGTGGAAAGAAAGTTAAAAAAAAAAATTACCAAACAAATTTGTCCGAAATCCAGACAGATAAGTTGTTTATAATGGTGAAACCTTTGTGTAGAACCATCCGCACAAGTTGCAATAACTGCTGATCTCAGCCGGTGCAATTGATTGCCATGGACAAAGCAGAGAGTAGACCTCCGGTTGTAGATCAGAGTTTTCCTTCTCTTAGATGCAGAAATGGACAGTAAATCACGTAGTAATGAAGTAGGGCGATGTAAGGTGAAACTGAACCCCCTTCTTAAATTCTTGTTTCAATTTTTTTTTTTTTCTAATATGATACTTAAGTTTGCAATCAATGATAATCGTAAAAAAAATGTTTAAAAAAAATGTGTAAAACACGCATTTTTAGGAGTTGGACATTCTCGTAAAGGTCCGCCAAGAGGTTTATTATTTTTAGTTATGCAAGAAAAACGTCTTAACACGATATGTCTCACAGTTTATGAATGCTAGCGACTCTGACCCAACGGGTCAGATGTCTTCTATATGAATGAAAATGTTTTCACTTACTGCTTTTTTTGTTCGGCCAATCCGCAAACTCGGTTCTAACGTCATTAAAGTCTTCACCGTGGGCTGCCAACAAAACACGGCAGAGTTCCGCACGGCCCTTGGACGCAAAATAATGCAAAGCGTATTTCGGCATCTTTTTCTTGCGATGACAGATATGTTACACTATCTTACTGGGTGGGTCTACGACAGCTAACGGCGACACTCAGCGACAAATTGGTCTGATACTGCTTTGGTTTCTATATATATGTGGAGGGGTGTCAGTCACGTAGCCCTAACGGGTCGGGTACGTGTGTGGAGAGAGAGAGAGAGAGAGAGAGAGAGAGAGAGAGAGAGAGATCCGATAAAAAATAAAACAATAGAGGGAGTGGGTAAGACGTCCTTTTTATCAAAACCCTCCTATTTAGTCCCTAGAAAATTCACCTCCTACCACCATCTTTTTGAATGAGATTCACACAAGCATGAATGTGCAGTTTTTTATTTACTTTTATTTAATCTTTTTTTTTTGTAGTTTCGATTTATTTTTGTATTCATTGATTTTTGTCAAGCCATAACCAGAATTTCAAGATTTGACAAGCTGTAGGCGTTTATCCACTAAAAATGACCGTAAAATATGTTTCGCGCTAACTACCAACGGATGGATCCTCTAACTCAAGGCCAGGTATACCTGACATGCAGAAGTTCAAGTGTAATGTGGACGGACATCTCACTGCTCAACTCCCTACATGGTATCCGTTCACCTTATGTCCCCGATAGTAGCCCCCTACATTAAAGTGGCACTGTGGCTTGTTTGGGGTTAAACTGGAATATAAAAAAATAAATAAATAAGGGCAGAGATTAAGGTAAATTTCACAGGAAAATTTACCTCAAAGTAAGGAATATAAGTAATGGCTACTAGGAGTTTGGTAGAGTTTGAAAAGGTAAACTCTTTCAACTTTGACCCCTTCTCAGCCAAAATTTCGCTCAAAACTGATTAAAAAGCTTGCTACTGTCTGAATACCTTTCAAATGTTTAGATCCAAAATTGAATAGTTTGCTAGAGACCGCAAAGGTCAAATCTTTTGAACTTTGACCTCAGCAGCCAAATTTTCTGCCAAAACCCGATTGAAATTCATGCCCTATGTCTGAATACACTTTATGTAAAATTTCAAATGTTTAGATAAAAAATGATGAGTAATTTACGAGACCGCAGAGGTCAATTTAAAAAAAAAAGACCCCAATTTTCACCCCTTAACATTTATTGTTTTGGGCTCAAATTCAGTTAAAAACTTTGATCCATTTCAAAGTAACCTACATCTAATATTTCAAGTGTTTAGATTCAAAATTAGCGGAGGAGTTTGCTAGACACCGCAAAGGTTAAATCTTTTTAACTTTGACCCGTTCGCAGCTCAAATTTTCCACCCAAATCGATTAGAAAGCTTGCCCTATCTCTGAATACGCTTTATTTAAAATTCCAAGTGTTTAGATCAGAAATTGGCTTATTAATTTGGTAGACACCGTAAAGGTCAAAATAGTTTTACTTTTGAACCCAATTTTGACCCCCTTAACATTTATTTTTTGGCGCTCAAATGAATTTAAAAAGTTTGATCCCCGTCCAAGTAACCTGCATTCCAAGTAACCTACATTTAAAATTTCAAGTATTTAGACCCAAAAATGGCGGAGGATTTTGGTAGAGTTTTAAAAAGTCAACTCGTTTAACTTTGACCCGTTTACAGCGAAATTTGTGGCCAAAAATCGATCAAATTTTTTTTTCCAAATCTCAATACGCCTTATGTCAAATATCGAGTCTCTAGACCAAAAATTGACAGTTATTTGGTAGGGAAATGTACACAGACACACAGACAGATAGACATTTTCACTTTTATAGATATACTAGCATGGATCCGCGGCGTTGCTTGGTTGGATATGTTGAGCAAAAAAAACAAGTGGTAGTAGGAAGACAGGCTCGAACCCGTACCGCGAAGGAGGAAATGAATGGGGGAAAAACGTGACGTCTTTGCTGTTACGACCACCGCCAAAGCTGAAACGACGTAGGTTTAAATTAAGGCTAGACAATTGAAAGGAAAGGATGACTTTCGAAAATATCGGCAAAAAGGCGACCCCCCCTTGTAGAAAAGTGCCCAGTTGAAGGTGAAGAAATTAATGTTTTTAGACAATTTTTCGGTATTTGTCGTCTGAAAGATCGAACTTCAAAACGATACTGATCTTGTCGAAAGTTTTAGGCAATTTTCATACTCTGTATATCAAATTTCGAGTCTGTAGACTTAAAATTGACAGAGTTATTGCGTAGGAAAATGTACACAGACAGACACACACACAGACACTTTTACTTTTATAGATATACTAGCATGGGTTCCCGTCGTTGCCCGGGTGTTTGGAGGTGTGTGGTGAGCAAAAAAAAAAAAAGTGGTAGTAGGAAGGCAGAGGTCGAGCCCGTACCGCAAAGGAGAAAAAGAACGGGGGAAAAACGTGACGTCTTTGCTCTTACAACCAAACCGGAAGTGACGTAGGTTAAAATTAAAGCTAGACAATCGAAAGGAGAGGATGACTTTCGAAAATATCAGCGAAAAAAGCGACCTCGTCCGGTAGAAAAGTGCCCAGTTGAGGGTGAAGAAATTAATGTTTGTAGCCAATTTTTCGGTATCTGTCGTCTGAAGGGTCGAGCTTCAAAACGATACTGATCTTGTGAAAATCAGTTGCCTCTGTAAAAAGTTTTAGGCAGACATGCAAACATACATACATTTATATATTGGTAGCTCATATTTTCGACCCAAACCAGTTAAAAAGTTGTAAAATTTCAAATGTTTAGACCAGAAATTGTCTGAGTAATTTAGTAGAGACCGCAGAGGACACATTTTTGAAAAGTGTAACCCCTATTATGACCCATTAACATATATTTTTCTGAGCTCAAATCAAATTATTAAGTTAGATCCATGTCCCAGAAACCTATATCTAAAATTTAAATTGTTTATACCCAAAATTGGTGGAGAAGTTTGGTAGAGTTCTCAAAAGTCCAATCGTTGAATTTTGACCCCTTAGCAGCCAAAATTCTGTCCAAAAATGGATTACAAAGATTTTCCCAAATCTCAATACCCTGTATATCAAATTTCGAATCTCTAGACTGAAAATTAACAAAGTTATTGTTTAGGGAAATGTACACAGACAGACTCACAGACAGACAGACAGACAGACAGACAGACTGACACTGTCACTTTTATAGATATATAGACTAGCTGTTCAGCCCGGCTTTGCTCGGGCCCTATATATTGTTCATAAGTTGCCCTACGTGTGAATACACTTTATGTAAGATTTCAAATTTTTAGACCAAAATTTGTCTGAGTAATTTCGTAGAGACCGCACAGGTCATTGTTTTAACCTTTTCCCCTAATTTTGTCCCTCTTAACATTTGATTTTTTTTTTTAGCTCAAATCAAATTAGAAAGTTTGATCCATGTCCAAGTAATTTACATTTAAAATTTAAGTGTCTAGAGCCAAAATTGGCGGAGGAGTTTGGTAGAGTTTTCAAAGGTCAAATCGTTGAACTTTGACCCCTTGAAAGCCAAATTTCTGGCCAAAAACGGATTAAAAAGATTTTCCCAAAACTCAATACTCCTTATGTCAAATCTCGAATCTCTAGACCAAAAATTGACAGAGCTATTTGGCAGGGAAATGTCCACAGACACACAGACAGACATATATTTTCACTTTTATAGATACTAGCATGGTTGCCCGGCGTTGCCCGGCGTTGCCCGGCGTTGCCCGTATGTTTGGAGGTGTGTGTTGAGCAAAAAAAAAAAAAAAAGAAGTGGTCATGCTCGATTCCGTACCGCAAAGGAGGAAAAGAACGTGAAAAAAATGTGACGTCTTTTCTCTTACGACCACCGCCAAACCGGAGGTGACGTAGGTTTAAATTAAGGCTAGACATCCGAAAGGAAAGGATGACTTTCGAAAATATCGGCGAAAAAAGCGACCCCTCCCAATTCAGGGTGAAGAAATTAATGTTTTTAGACAATTTTTCGGTATTTTTCTTCTGAAGGGTCGAGCTTAAAAACGATAATGATCTTGTGAAAGTCCGTCGCCTTTGCCGAAAGTTTTAGGCAGACATGCAAACATACATACATAGATTCATATATTTGTAGCTCAAATTTTCTACACAAACCGATTTAAAAGTTTGCCCTATTTCTGAATACCCTTTATGTAAAATTTCAAATGTTTAGACCAAAAATTGTCTGAGTAGTTTGGTAGAGACAACAGAGGTCAATTTTTTAAAAACTTTGACCCCTATTATCACCCCTACCAACAGAAGTGAGTTCACCCCTATGAAACTACACACCTAAATGTCCAAATTGTATACTGCTTGTCATTTTCCATCCAAAATGTCATGTGACTCATTAGTGTTGTTAGACCCACGTGTTCATAGGTAGCAGGCGTGTTCATATTTGTAGTAGAGCTGTTAGATAATAACACTGTTAAAAGTTAAATCAGTTATCTATCTATCTATCTATCTATCTATCTATCTATATCTATCTATCTATCTATCTATCTACCTATCTTTCTTTCTATCTATCTAGTGATATTGTTAAAATATTTTATATTAGGAGTTATTTATTGTTTATAGAATAAAGTGTAGCAATGGGTTTTAACTGAGGATGTCTACATAAATTAGCAAGGTTAAATAAACAAACTGACCTTAAGCAGCCGTACGTGGAAAGGTCGCACGTTGGAAGACACGTGCTTTTGAATGATGACGCAACGGAACTGAGGTCAAGAGGTCGGGAAGGTTAGAGAAAGGAGTTGCGTTTTAGGTTGGTCACGGAAGTGAACAGACGTGCTTCAAAAAGTCAGGAAGCGGGCTGTAAAGAACAAACATGGAGACACGTAATGTAAACTCCTTGTGAAAACCATTTGAGAGAGCTGAAATAAATTTATATTTTAAAAAATATAGTGTTGTTCTGTGGTTTTATAAAAGAAGAAAGAACAGAGGTCTGAATTGGTTATGGTGTTAGTCATTTCATGCTTCATCACAGAGTCCAGCAGTGAAGAATGAAGAATTCTTGGAGAAATAAAAGTATGAAACATATATTATTCTTTTTTATAGAAAATGATATCTTTATGTCAATATGAACTGTAATATTTACCTGTGTGATAACTGTCTGATGCAGCACGACTCAGTTATACGTCGATATCATATCCTCTGGCTAAACAACAATACATGCAATTCATACGTTTATCTGGTGCCTTTGGGATACAATATATATCATCCTCCTATCCCTGACTATGTAACACAGCTCTCACACTCTATCATACTGGTCACTGAAAGTTCCAGCATGGCACCACACAGCAAATACCTCTCTGAGGATCTAAAAAAAAACGTATTGTAGCGCTATATGAAGATGGCTAACGCTACAAGAAGATTATCAGCAGCCTGAAACTAAGCTACAGCACAATGGCTAAGATCATCCAGCATTTTAAAAGAGCAGGGTTCACTCAGAACACGTCTCCGATAGGTTGTCCAAACATGCTGAATGTACTACTGAGCGTCACATCATAATACTTCTTTGAAAGATCAGCATAGGAGTGTTGTCAGCATTGCTACAGAGATTGAAGATGTGGGCGGTCAGCCTGTTAGTGCTCAGACCATACACCACACTTTACATCAAATTGGTGTGAATAGCTGTCCACCCGGGAGGAAACCTCTTCTAAAGACGATATAAAAGAAAGTCTTAAAACAGATTGCTGAAGATATGTCAACAAAGCACATGGATTACTGGAACCATGTCTTATGATCTGATGAGATGAAGATTAATTTGTTTGGTTCCGATGGCTTCAAGCATGTGTGGCGGCGTCCAGGCGAATAGTACAAAGACAAGTGTGTCATGACTCCAATCAAACACGGGGGTGCGAATGTCATAGTTCGGGGCTACGTGAGTGCCGCAGGTGTTGGAAAGTTACATTTCATTGAGGGAAACATGAACTCCAAACATGTACTGTGAAATACTGCAGCAAATTATGATCCCCCCTCCAAAAACTCATTTGCAGAACAGTGTTCCAGCATGACAATGACCGCAAACACATCCCCAAGATAACCACTGCTTTACTGAAGAGGCTGACGGTTAAGGTGATGGATGACTACATACTAGATCATCCGTGAGGGACCCTCAAGTGGAAGGTGGAAGTGCACAAAGTCCCAACAACTCTCTTGTCTCAACAAGGCTCTGCAACGTCGTAATTGAAGAGTGGAAGAGCATTCCAATGTCTACCTGTGAAGCTCTGGTAAACTCCATACTCAGGCGAGTAAAAGCAGTTTTGGATAATGATGGTGGCCACACAAAATATTGACACTTGACAGTTGATATAGTGTACGTTAATATAGACAACTTTCTCTAAGGGGTGTACCTACTTTTGTTGGCAGGTGTTTGGCTTTTAATGCTTATATTTTGAATTATTTTGGAGGGGAAAATGAATTAATATAACTATTAATTAATAAGCTGTTCACATACTACTTTTCATGGTCAAAGTGTCATTTTGTCAGCGTTGTCCAATGAAGAGATACACTTAAATATCTGCAAACATGTGAGGGGTGTACCCGCTTTTGTGATACACTGTATAGATCAGAACGCAATGGTATAAAAATATATTTGTATATGCATCGGCCACAAGGTGTTTCGTATGCACATAATCTGAAACCAGAACCAATCCCTATAGAAAAAATATCTTTACAATTCAATGGCTGACACTGCCGTCTCATATTGAAAGGTAAAACGAACTGAACTTTCTCGCTCTATTTCTCAGCAATTTTGTAAGCAAAGTACAAAGCCTGGAGAGTAATAGGAGCGTCGAAATCTAATAGCAAATACGGACTATGTTGTCAGTGACGTCAGAATCCGAATCTCCGTCAAACACATCGTCTTCATTTTCGCAACGAAACTATTGGATGCTTGTTGGGTTTCACAGCATGTCAACTTTGCGTCAGGCCACTTTACACTGACACAGGACGCAGCTCCGGCATGACTGCTTCCTTTTCTCACTACTTTGCACTTGCACCCACTGAACAATGATCAGTTAGGGTGGAACAATAAATATTTTCGCTCTAAAAAACAACACTACAGCTTTATTTTAAAACTTTTATTGAAAAAATCAATTCAAGTAACTTGATTATGTAATAGAGCTGACATCTATTCAATGTAGCCGCCTTCATCCTCAATCACCGCCTCGATACGGGTCCGGAACTGGGAGCATGCTTTTTGCACAAGCGCTGGCAGCGACCACCTGATTGCACCAGGGGATCACCATACTCTTCAGCACTTCCAACTACACTTTGGTGTTAACTTTCAAGCCAATTTGAAACATGATGTGGTCCTCACTTGAAACCACACCAAAGACCATAACCGTGGCCGAAAACTTTGTTTTCATCCTTGTTATTCATGATTATATATGTTTTGGGCACCTTTCTCTTCAACGGGCTTATAAGAGTAGTCGTCTATGAGCAGAAACCAGATACTCATAGTATCAACGCTGGCGTCCCTCAGGTTTCCATCCTGATCCCCAGTCTCTTTCTGATCTTCATCAATGATCTTCTAATGCACAGAAAAACTCTTCCGAACTGAAGAAATAGACTGAGAGGAACAAATCTCGGTGTCGTCTGTGTACTTTCGTAGTACGCCATTTTTGTGCTTGGTTGTATATTCTGTTCTGTTTCAGTATATTTTACTCTTCTGTTGGAGACACACCCCTATCACTAGGAATAATGAACTATTCCATGACGTCATTCCGTCCATGACGTCACTTCGAGAAGCAGTTTAAGAGAGAGTCGGTGAGAGACACGCGAAGCGGATGGTCGTTCATAACTAGTCCTGCCATGAGCAAAGATATTGTTCGATTACCTCTTTTATGTATTTTTGAGTTAATACATATTTATTTGATTGTTCATGTGTCTTTCTTGTCATTTATTCAACCACTAATACCACAACAGTCGGATACCTTCTGAAGCAGTAAAATGTCGTAACCATAATTTCTTAACTTTGGCGTTGGTTGATAAAGCAGCCGAATCAAGCAGTTACGGCTGCTGTTGCTGCTTTTTTTGTTCTTGAACGAATCGGACGTCTGCACATAAAGAGCACGCATTAGAATTATCTAGTCTGCATGAGGTCCTCATCATTGGTTAAAAGATTGCAGGAATTTATTTAGAGGCCCCATAGCAGCAAAGCACAAGAGTTGCAGACAGAGTCAGGGAAGGTTTAACCCTGAACAGTTGCATTTGTGCAAAAGCTGCATTGTTATCTTCGAACCAGGGATTTTTGGTTTCTTGCCACAAATGCTTTTGTTTTTTTAAAATTTTTTTTTACTAAGGTGTCACCACTTATCAAGGCCCAAAAGCCACTCGAGGATGGTCGTTCACCACTAGTCCTGCCATACCATTGTTCGATTACCTCTTTTATGTATTTTTGTAATTACATATTTATTTAATTGTTCACGTGTTTATCTCGTTTCAATTCAACCACTAACATCACAACACTTTCTAACCAATATCCGTATCCGTGTTTTTCCTGAAATGTCTGTGCAGTGCGGAGTTTTATCAGAGATGAGGATTGGTTATTCGTATTATTTATATTCATCGGATTACTTTTCTTATCTTAAGTATCATTTCTACAACGTTTCGGTTGGTATAACCTCCGACCTCCTTCAGGTGTATCCTTGTCAAACTCGGGAATGTTTCTGTCGAACTCGGGAATTTAGGCACCCTTTACTTACTTCACGGATGTAACATGCTCTCGTTCTGTCAGCCATGACTGGATAAAAGTCCTAAGCAATTCGCATTTTTTGTCGGTCGCCCACACTGAGAATTGAACCTTCAACTTTCAAGTGACGATCACTTCTACAATTGTTTTTTTTTTCGAGTACTTTAACCACTACACCACAGGTTCTTGCGGAAAGGATTCAATGTAAAATGAATCAATTAGGGCCTAATTATAAACTCCTTTCTCTCCAATAGGCTTATAAGAGTAATCATCGATGGGCAGAAATCAGAAGCTCATAGTATTAACACCTGTATCCCGCAGGGTTCAGTCCTGGGGTCAACTCTCTTCCTGATCGTCATCAGTGATCTCCCAAATCACAATTTTGATCATTCGACACCACAATCTATGGCAACACTTCAAAGGCCAGCAATGACCAAGATCTTTATGACTCTCTCTATCTTTTGATCTTTAATACAAGATGCAATGGTGAAAAAGGTGGCTTATTAATTTTAAGGCAGCTAAAACGAAGCTTCTCTCTTTTCACCATAATCGCTCTGACTTCCATCAGGTCCCAACTGAAATGAATAACTCGTCTTGGGAAAGATCGCTGGAAAAAGCTTGGATCATTCTACCGCTCTAGTAAGTATCTCACTGCAATCCTTTATCTCTATAAGAGCTAAGTACACCCTAAAATGAAGTACAGTTGCTACATCTAGGCAGGAACTGATTGGCGCGCCCTATCCTGCCTTGATAGAATTCAAAACTGGCTTCGAAATCTAGGTGATGCCGTTTTCTATTCCCTATAACCTTTTTCCCACAGAAGAGATGTTGCGAGCCTGTCTCTATCGCCATTTTTATGGCAAGTGCTCGTTTGAGCTCCAATCAATGGTGCCCTCTTGCCAGACTTTCACAAAAACGCTTGACTAATTACAACCACTATAAACAATTTCCCCCACTCTGTATCTGTGCCTAAATCCAAATCCAGATTCCATAAATAAAGCTTATTTCCTAGAACTTCTCGTATATCGTAGTATTCAAGTTCAATGTAAACAAGTTCTTGTTGAACCGTCCCTTTAAATAATCAAATTCTACTAAACTCACACCATTATCAATTATTACACTACCGCCTTTTAAGCCTAAACTTTTACCCTCGAGTGGCCTTCAAGCCTTGATAAATGGTGATTCTCTTGTAAAAAAGAAGATTACAGAAACAATAAATCTAGCCCTATATTAAAAATCAAAAACCCACCAACTCAGGTTTATTATCTTTCTGTTTACAGATGCTATGTGCAACGAAAGTCAACCTTTGTAAGCTCGACATTGTCTCTTTCATTTCGCTTATTTTCTGCGGTGCTTAAAGCCTAATTGATCCTAAAAAAGGTGATAAGATTGATTCTTAGCCATTGTCTCTAGCATCTAGAAGTAATATCAACTTAGCAAACCTTTCCAGTGATCTTGAGATCTAATTAAACTAGTCAAAACTGCCATTAGATGCCTTCTTTGGTTTATGTTATGAAGAGAATATCTAATCGTAAGTAAAAAAAAAAAATCTATCAAAGGCTTACTGCAATTGTCAATGTCGTGCCTATGTAAAATTGGGCCTTTTCATAGTTAAACTACATAAAAAAAAACGCGTTGCAAAATTACACAACACTAAAAAAAATGGATCAATTAAGTTTGAAGGATCACAGGAAAAAATAAATATTTCCCTATATTAAAAATCAACCTTGGGACGAAAGACCAAACAACTCGGGTTATTTATTTGTCTGTTTCAAATGTCGTATGTGTCAAGCGTTAACTAGTGTAGACCCGTAATCGTTAGCAAGCCTTTCCAGCTATCGTGGGATCTAATTGAACTCGTGACAACTGCCATTAGACAGATGACTAATTCTAAGAAGAAAAAGTGAAGCTTGCATGGTCCCCCGTGAATGCACTGTGAACGAAGCATAAAAAAATGACTAAGTTCAGCATCCCCCTCCTCATTCAGCCCCAAAAGTCCCCAGGGGACGTAAAATCCTGGTGAACATAAACAAATGGTGCAGTTTTAGGCCATTGACATATGTAATTTTGAGTTCTGCACCATGCAAAAAAAGAAATGACTAAATCCATTATTTGCATCCCCCCCCCATTTAGTCCCAAAAGTCCCCAAAGCCTTAATATATTTAAATTTGAGTTCAGCACCGTGCAAAACTACTGAATAGACATACATAAAAAATTTGGGACAAATATGGTAAAATAGTCTAAAAAAATGGATGTTTTTATTAACCCTAAAAGAGCCCCTGGAGCACACCCAAGAGTTATCGCGAAGTATAGACAAACAAAATTATATAGAAATCAGTTAGTTACAACTTTTCAGAAAGTTTTATAAAAATTCCAGGGTATCAATTTTTTTAATAAGCAAAAAAGTGTCAATTTTAGCCATTTTAACCTGAAAGGCACCTCTGGGGGTGGGGGAAACTGGAGTTTTCCCTGAAAATCCGTTCGGTTACTTTTTTACTCATATCATATTTAATGTTTGTACAAAATTTCAAAAAAATCCAAGGCGTAGTTATTGCGAAAAGTGCGGACAGACGAACGGACGAACGGACGAACGAACAAGGTTTAATTTGCAGGTCCACCATCCTTTTGTCGCCCCCCCCCCAAAAAAAAACTATCAAAGTCTTAACTATGTTAAATTGTTTTTTTTTTTTTCTGGCTAAACTACATAATAAAAAAAAAACGTGAAAGACTAAGAAGATTTAAGAGTGCAGCCTACTCATATTTGTGGGCAACAAATAACGCAATTAGGTAGATACACAGGTTCTCGGTAGATAACCGCAGTTAAGCAACGTTAAGCATGGTCAATGCCAAATGGGTGAACATTTGGGAATACTATGCGCTGTATTGAAGAGGACGTCATCTTCCTGCAGAACTAAAAAAAAAAAAAAAAAAAAAAAAATCTAATATCGTCGTCTCCTCTGACAGGGATGTACATGTGACTAGGGACCACTGTATATTTGATATTCCCTAAACACTTCCACCTTCGGGAAGCTGGCGCAACCAGCCTAGAGTTAATGCAGCTTTAGTACGGGAATATGGTATTCGAATTGTTTTCGATAATAATAATGGTGCGTATGACTACAGATACTGGATTGCCGAACCCATTCCATTGTCCGCGAGAGTTGCAGTTAAGACAATGAAATCTACGGCGTGTGTGGTGGTGGTTGAAAAGAACGCGTTTCACTTGACGGCTTCAAACGTCACATGGACGCTCAAAATACAACGGAGCAAGAGCACGTGCTGATGAGCTGCTGCACACAATTGTAATATTTGTTATAAACACTTATTAGAAAACGCATACATTAGGCATTATCTTCCACTTCTCTCTCCCTCCTCTCTCTCTCTCTCTCTCTCTCTCTCTCTCTCTCTCTCTCTCTATATATATATATATATATATATATATATATATATAATAAATTCCACAGCCAAACAACGTCGCAGCTCACAAAAGCCATGGCAGTGAACGAACCGGAAGTCCAAGACTCGAGTTTCGCCCTCATTTGGGCTCATCAGTTAGACACATCCGAACTCAGGATTTTGGTAGAGTGCTTGCCTCTCATGCAAGAGGCTCGGGTTTCGAATCCTGAGTTCGGATGTGTCTAACTGATGAGCCACAAATGAGGGAGAAAAAACTCGAGTCTTGAACTTCCGGTTCGTTGACTGTCATGGCTCTTGTGAACTGCGACGTTGTTTGGCTGTGGAATTTATTATATACAATCTCTCACATTCTGAAAATCATATATATATATATATATATATATATATATATATATATATATATATATATACATATATATATATATATATATAGAGAGAGAGAGAGAGAGAGAGAGAGACTAGACTAGACTACTCGTGACCTGTTGGGTCAGTATGTTATATTAGCTATGGAATTCATGTATGAGCGTGACACTTGTGACGTAAAGAAAATAGTTTTTTTTTTTACATAACAGAAACATTTCTATGAAAGTATATTAAAATGAAAAATCACGGACGGATCACTCAAACATGAAAAAAAATCCTCCCTATTCGTTTAAATTTACCCATTTTTCCGAATAATCGCTCAAAATCGAAAATTAAACATGATTTTCCTACGAATCGAACGCCGACGAAAGTCATTTAGCAGCAAAAACGCACATGAACCTACCGATGAGAAATATAAGAATGAAAAACCTATATTGGAATCCTTCAACCAAGTTATAGAAACTTAAAATCTAAAAAAAAATAAAATAAAATAATAATAAAATAATAAAACCTGAAGCAAAAAAATAAATAAATAAAACGTAAATAAATAAAATAAAATAAAACTAATATTGAAACAGATTTGTAAATGTGGCAACAAATTCACCGTTCTCACACAACCATTTTGTATCTAGAAATGTAAACAAAAAATAAAAAAAGAAGGAAGAAAGGAAGGAAAAAGGACGGATAGAGAGTAGTAGTAGTAGTAGTAGTAGTAGTAGTAGTAGTAGTCTTGGCTTTACTGCAATTGTTTTTATGTTTGTCAACGGGTTAAAGTTGTTTAGTTGTAAGAAAATAGCAACAGTATAGTTGTAATAAAGAATAGTTGCAAAACTCTCCCACTCTTCCCATGTTAAATAATAATTTCGAGATAATAACGTTAGTATTTCAGTGCACAGGTGAAAATCTGCAAAAGAAGCGATTTTTGTTTATTTGTTTACGTTGTTATGGGTTAACGTTTATGCGTACATGCACAACCGGGTGTCGTAAACTGGAATGTGGGTTACATCACTCGTTACAAGGTCATTTGAGTTTTATAATTATATAGATATATTAGGTTCACAAGTCCTCGCGAAATTTTTAATTTTGATTTCAAATGATGTATTTTCAAATAAGTTTTCGTTATAATTCCTTTACTTTATATATTTAAAGTATGTTTTTCACTTTAATCGTTTAAATTACAATCGTTTTAAAACAATTATGTCTTCTTTTCAGAACATTGAAAAAACGATTGAAAAAAGCAAATTTGCACAATTTTTTTTATTTATGTCAATTCAAGGCAGGCCGAAAAATTGCTGAAACAGCTCCCAGTATCAACAAAGTATTTGACCCAGCAATATATATATATATATATATATATATATATATATATATATATATATATATATATATACTACTGAACAAACAGCACAATGGTGATTTAAGAAATTTCATGACAGCGGCGAGTCCTAAAAATGATGAGCATAGTTGTCGGCTACCGGATGCAGACAACAATCAATTAAAGCCTTAGTCGAAGCCAATCCACACACAACTGTTTTAGAACTTGCTTTCGAATTAGACGTAACGTATACGACGATTTCCAACCACATTAGAGAGATTGGAAAGACAAAAAAAAAACTTGATAATTGGGTGCCTTACGATTTGAATGGTAACCAAAGGAAACGCCGTTATGAAGTGTCATCTTCTCTTCTTTTACGCAACAAGAACGACCCGTTTCTTGACCGGGTTGTGACTTGCAATGAAAACTGGGTTCTTTCCGACAACCAGTGACACTCAGCTCAGTAGTTAGACGCTAACGAAGCTCCACGAACTTTCCCGAACTCAGAGTTTCACCAAAAGAAAGTTATGCTGGCTGTTTGGTAGTCTGCGACCGATATCATCGATTACAGTTTTTTTTTTAATGCAGACGAAACCATTACGGCGGTGAAATGTTGTCAATAAATGGATCAGAAACTTCGACAACAACACCCAGCATTAGTCAACAGAAAAGGTCTATTCTCCTCCACGAAAGTGCTAAACCGATCCTGTAAAAGTTGAACAAATTGTGTTACGAAACTGTTTTATCCGCTATACTCTCCAAACCTCTCACCTACCGACTACCTCTTTTTCAAGCATTTCAACAACTTTCTGCGCGAGAAATGCTTCAAAACCCTCAGCGATATCAAGAACGTCTTTAGTGATTTCATCGCCACCAGAACGCAAGATTTTTACGTTACTGGCATAAATACACTTGCGCTGGCAAAAGTACGTCAATTCTGATGATATTTATTTCGATCAATAAACTTTTGTTTGAGTCGAGATAAAAAAATTAAAAACCACAGGAACTTTCTTGTCAAAATTATATATATACTACTCGCCTGATCGCCGCCACACATGCTTAAGGCCATCAGAATCAAACAAATTAAATTTCGTCTCATCAGACAATAGGATATGGTTCCAGTAATCTATGGGCTTTGTTGACATGACTTCAGCAAACTGTTTGTGGGCTTTTTTATGTATTGCCTTGAGAAGAGTCTTTCTCCCGGGTGACAGCCATACACACCAATTTGAGGAGTACAAAGATAAGTGTGTCATGCCTACAGTCAAGCATGGTGGTGGGAATGTCATGGCCTGGGGCTGAGTGCTTCAGGTATCGGAGAGTTACATTTCACTGAGGGAAACATGCACTCCAACAATGACCCAGAACACATATCTAAGACAACCACTGCTTTATTGAAGAGGCTGAGTGTGAAGGTGATGGACTGACCAAGCATGTCTCCAGACTTGAACCCAATAGTACATCTTTGGGGTATCGTCAAGCAGAAGATGGAGGTGCACAAAGTCTTAAATATCCACCAGCTCCGCGACGTCGTAAGTTAAGAGTGAAACACCATTCTAGTGGCTACATGTGAAACTCTGGTAAACTTAATGCCGACAAGAGTAAAGGCAGTTTTGGATAATGATAATGGCCACACAAAATATTGAGAGTTGACATGTATGTTAATATTGACAACTTTTCGTAAAAGAGGTTCTCACTGTGTTGCCAGGGATTTAGTTTTAATGGCTATATTTTGAGTTATTTTGAAGCGAAAATAAATTAACTCTATCATATATGCTGCAGACAAACTACTTTTCATTATATCAAAAATAATTTTTTCAGTTTGTCCCATGAAGAGATATACTTAAATATTTGAAGAAATGTGAGGGGTGTACTCACTTTTGTGATACACTGTATATATATATATATATATATATATATATATATATATATATATATATATATATATATATTATATATATATATATATATATATATATATATATATATATATATATATATATATGTGTGTGTGTGTGTGTGTGTGTGTGTGTGTGTGTGTGTATGTATACATATATACTAGCAAAAGTACCCGTCGTTGACTGGGTTCAAAAACAGCCTACAGAAAATGGACTCTGATTTATAAAAGTATGATAGGTTATGAAAAGGAAGGATTGTAAAGAGATGGCTTCGAATTTGGGGGTATCAAAACCAAAGAAAAATACGATGAAAGTAAACATAAAATAGATAAACCCCATAATTTATTATACCACACCTGTTCACACTGAAAGACTTATCACAATATTCTGTGGATCTATATTAAAAAAACCTTGTCAAACTTTGTGACATATTTCCATTCTATAGAGGTCAGGTGCGAACGAACACCCCATAATTTTATTATACCATATTTCTTTAAACTGAAACATAATTATGAAAGTATACTTACGCAGATAGATATGAAAAGTCTTTATTAAAGTTTGTGCCTATTTCCATTCTATGGAGGCCAGGCGCGAAAGCAGACCCCGCAATTTTATTATACGATCCCTATTTAAGTTAAAACATACTTATCAAAGTATTATTATGTACATCTATATCAAAAACAATTGTAAACGTTTCTTTTTTTTAATTTTAAAATTTTTTATTTCCATACTTTGTGTTCTGGGCGCGAACGTAGACCCCCCACAATTTTAATGAACTACTGTTCTGTCAGATCAAACATACCCATTCCTGTGTCTCGATACATCTTCTATCATTATATGTAATCAGTTTTTTTAAAATAGTAAACCATATAGGAGCCTATTCGTGACCACACACACACACACACACACACACACACACACACACACACACACACACACACACACACACAGATTCAGCTTTATATATATATATATATATATATATATATATATATATATATATATATATATATATATATATATATATATATACGTTAAAAGTATCCCAGAAAATGTAATAGTGAGGAGAAACATTCTCTTATCGTTTAGATTACTTGTAGCATTGTCTAAATCACCTAAGTTCTTTTAACTTTCTTGAAGTTTTACATTTGGATTTTACCGTCACTGGATTTTTTTTATCTTTCACCAGACTATCCATTCATGTGTAATCACCTTTTTCTTTACCATATTCCCTCTGCTTAACTTATTTTGTTTTAAAGTAAGATCTTTGACTTACTTGTTGTTTTCATCAAATCCGATCCCGCATTTTGCTAATTCCTACCCTCTGATGAGAAGGAGAGTATTTCTTCGAAACTCCGCGGATTAAGGACTATCCATTTATCTAGTGTTTCCTTTTCAGATTAAATATGTTTTTAACTCATTTCAAAGTGTTTTTTAACACATTTTATTAACTGTTTGCTCATATATATATATATATATATATATATATATATATATATATATATATATATATATACATATATATATATTATAATTTTTTAACACATTTTATTAACTGTTTGCTCATATATATATATATATATATATATATATATATATATATATATAAAAGGAATACAAAAAGTATAAAAGTTTATTACTTTTCTTTATTCGTTTTCAGTTGGTGACGTCCAGGAATACAAAACATTATTATGAAAACAATGTTTTTAACTTTTTTTACAAGTACATACTTTTCGACCGAACCTTCAGTCTTCATCAGTGTTTATATATCATTAAAATTATTCTTATATATATACGTTAAAAGTATCCCAGAAAATGCAATAGTGAGGAGAAACATTCTCTTATCGTTTAAATTACTTGTAGCATTGTTTAAATCACCTGCAGTTTTATAAAAGATGCTGGAAGTGCTCCCTGTTGATATCTATGCATTTAACAACGTTTGCCTATAAATCTTCTCCGGTAATTCGTCTGATTATCGTCAATAATGTTCCCTTTAAGTTGGTCAAGATTGTGAGGATTATTTGCAAAAAATGTTTGGTTTAAAGACCCTCAAAGAAAAAAAAAATCACATGATGAAAAGTCTGGGGAACGTGGTAGCCATAACCCTTTTCTTATTGTTCTCTCTCCCATAAATATGTCATGAACTCGTGTCAGTGATCTGTGAGGTGTGTAGCGCCATCTTGTTGGAAAAAGAATTTCAGTTTGTCTTGTGGTGTCAGTTGGGTTGTAAGATAAAGATTGTGAAGATCGGGCGTTTTTAAAGAGGATCGCTTAATCTGAAACCTAAAATAATTAGAGAAAGATTGTGGGGACGGGGCTACTTTTAAATGGGCCACACTGCATTGTTAATAATATAAACAAGACTCTATCAGATGAATATATACACACGCACACACACACACATATATATACATATATATAATAATGTATATATATACATAAACATATATATATATTGGAATATACTGGACTCGTCCCATCACTAATATATATATATATATATATATATATATATATATATATATATATATATATATATATATATATTATGGCAGATTTCGTATTTACTACTATACTTTTTCCGGGTGTTTGGAGATGTGTGTTGAACAAAAAAAAAAAAAAAAGGAGGGGAAGTAGGCAGGCAGGCTCGAACCCGTACCGTGACGGAGGAAAAAACATGAAAAAAAAATCACGTGACGTCTTTGCAGTGGCCAAACCGAAAAAAAAAACGTGACGTCTTTGCCATCGCCAAACCAGAAGTGGCGAAGGTTTAAATTAATGCTAGTCAATCGAAAAGAGGGGATGACTTTCGAAAATATCGAAGAAAAAAGCGACCCCTCATTGCAGAAAAATGCCCAGTTGAGGGTGAAGGAATTAATGTTTTTAGCCACTTTTTCGATATTTGTCATCGAAGGGTCGAGCTTCAAAACGATACCAATCTCGTGAAAATCTGTCGCCTCTGTCGGAAGTTTTAGGCAGACATACAAACATACATACATACATACATACATACATACATACAAACATATATACATCCATACATTTAAACAGACAGGTGAGATTTATATTATAGATTATATTGAACCTAAAATATAATACTGATTTAAAAAGTTAAAAAAAAAATTACTCGTGCGCTACCACCGAGAATCGAAACCGAAACGTTTAGCTATCAATTTATTTTGTCCTCTGCCGTTGATGACTGATCTATGAAGACATATTTGCCGCAAGGCTAAAAATTAAAACGTGAATCAATAGCTACTACGTTATGCATACATATTCGAAATGCTATCGTTTGACCAATTTAATTTTTAAAAACTTTCACACATACCATTTTCCCGGGCTAAGATCCAAATATAAAGTTTTGCATGAGTTCGAATACCCTATATATTAAGTTTTATGTCTGTACACCAACAACTAACAGAGTTTGGTAGGCAAAATCTTTTAAACATATATATATATATATATATATATATATATATATATATATATATATATATATGTATGCGCATACATAAATATATATAGGAAGAGGTTTGTGTTTACTATAAACCTTTTACGCAAATATTATGCAAGTATAAACCATGTAGAATATCTGTATGAATATAATTACACGTAATAGTTAACTAAAGATCATCATCCCATAGGAAAACCGAAAAAACTAATAGGGAATTAATTATAATGAATGTTTAAAAGAATATGCAAATTAGCTAGATCTTTTTTCAGATGAATGCAATTCCATGACTTATATATGACAAAGTTATATTTTTTCTTTTTTTAATACATAGAAAGAAGTTTTTTTTTAATATGAATATCAATACACAAACAAATATATATATATATATATATATATATATATATATATATATATATATATGTTAACCGTACATATTCTTAAACTTTTGTTCTGGTGATTAATCTCTTTAGAATCAGTTCCGCCAGGCTTTGCTCGGGTCCTATGTACTGTTCATAAGGTTATGTGCATATGTATATATTAAAAAGTGTGAATATGTAAAGTAATGCCTTTCTGTATAATAGTCTTCCTTAACTACCATACAGAAAAAACAGACAGACATTTTCACTTGATATATATATATATATATATATATATATATATATATATATATATATATATATATATATATATATATATATATTTAGATTGGATGCAATATATAGTAAAGATTAAAAAAAATGTATAAAAAAGACTCATGCACCACCACCGAGAATCTAAACCAAAACGTTCAGCTCGCGATTTATTTTGCCTCTGCCGTCATGAAAACATATTTACTGCAAGGCTAAAAATTAAAACATGAACCAATAGATACTACGTTATGCATTCGTAATGCCGGCGTTCGACTTTCACCTGGCAAATTTCATTTTTTTTAAATTTTAACACTTTTGCACCGATTTTTCAGGGGTAAAACCCAAATATAAAGTTTTGCATGGAGTCAAATACCTTATATATGAAGTTTCATGTTTGTAGACTAAAAACTCTAGGAGGGGTTTGGTAGGCAAAATTTGTTAAACAAAAATATATCTGTATAGATAAATATATATGGAAACAATTTTGTGTTCACTATAAAGTTTTTACGCAAATATTATGCAAGTATAAATCATGTAGAATATCTGCATGAATATAATTACACGTAATAGTTAACAAAAGATGATCATCCCATAAGAAAACCGAAAAAACTAATAGGGGATTAATTAAAATGAATGTTTAAAAGAATATGCAAATTAGCTAGATCTTTTGCAGATGAATGCAATTTCACGACCCATATATAAGAAAATTGTATTTTCTTTTTAAATAAATAGAAAAGAGGGTTTTAATATAAATATTAATACACACACAAGAAAAACGAATTTATAGGAGTATAGATAGATATAGAAGATAGATAGATAGATAATGTTTTGTTTGAACTGGACCGAAACGATGACGTCGATGTTGGGTTTATTTTGAAGGGATAACAAATGCATGTACACTAGGGGCTTCAAACGACGAGAGCAGACAATGCTCCATTGATGGAGAGTTAGAAAAGTGATATATAATAACAACAGTGAATATAATAGACATAATGGGTAAATATTTAAGAGTCAGAGAAACAATCGGCATGACAGTAACAATCGGGGTGTTCTTTCGGAAGAGGACACCATAAAAGTTATATTTTATAATAACATGGGTGCCTGGCGTTGCCCGGGTGTTTTGAGGTGTGTGTTGAGCAAAAAAAAAAAAAAAAAAAAAGTAGGCAGGCAGGGTCGAACCCGTATTGCGAAGGAGGCAGAAAGCGTGAACCCCCCCCCCAAAAAAACATGACGTCTTGTCCGTTACGTCCATCGCCAAATCGGAAGTGGCGAAGGTTTAAATTAAAGCTAGTCTTTCAAAAATATCGTCGGAAAAAGCGACCCCTCCATGCAGAAAACTGCCCAGTTGAGGGTGAAGGAATTAATGTTTTGAGCAATTTTTCGATATTTGTCATCCGAAGGGTCGTGTTAAAAAACGACATCGATCTTATGAAAATTCGTCATCTCTGTCGAAAGTTTTAGGTAGACATACATACATACATACATTTAAAAAGACAGGTGAGATTTATATTATAGGTAACATTTATTCACACACCGTGTCAACATTTTGGAGAATACAACGTTTTAACTTCCAGAAGTGTAAGCTATGTTTAGTTTCAGAACAGTTTCCTATGGTTCGTTGTTCTACACAAGTCCTGAGAGGTGACTGGTTTGCAGTAGACAGTTCTCGAGTTGGAATCCACAGAGCAAAAGATTCTTTCCGTGTTGAGACGGAGAAAACATATGCAATTTGCTACAGCAATTCTGGTTTCTGATTGGTTGGTAGCAATACGTGAATTAATTCGATTCGTCTGTTCCTAGCAGCATCGTTTATAAATAGAATCCCCCGATTATGCGGGATCATACCCCCATTATCGTCCAAAAATATTGTAACACATTTTGAATCTTGATTTCACAGGGTTCCACTATGTTTTCTCCCCTGATTCTCATCTGACTTCTTCAACTGACTTTAAACTAGCAACTACTGTCTATGACATATTGAATTAATTCTTTGTGATTACCTAATTTGCACGTCCACAAGGAATCCTATCAGCCGACATCTGTATCACATATCTAGATATTATTATTGTTAACTCACATTCTTTTCTTCGGAAACACATTTGTTTTTATTCATCTAAAATTCCTTCATGTTAGTGTTTATAGTATCTAGTCAAGTTAAATTCCTTAAACGTCATTAACCATATTTGTCCTACACAAAGTTATATTTCATGTAACATTTATTCATATACCGTGTCAACATTTCGGAGATTACAACGCTTTGACTTCACATTTTTTGTTCTTAGCTTCCACGATGTTTTATCCCGATATCTTTGACCAACTTCGGCTCCCATCCTTAACTCCTTTTGATTCTTCTTACTAACGCCCGTGCATATATTAAAACTATTTCTTTGTGATTACATCATTTGCACGCCCACAAAGAATCCTATCACTCGACACCTGCATCACCTGTCTAGTCATTATTATTGTTAACGCACATTCCTTTTTCTGAAAACATATTTGCTTTTATTTATCTAAAATTCCCTTCTTGTTATTGCTTATAGAATCTACTCAAGTTAAATTCCTAAAACGTCATTTAACTTAAGCGGACTTGATCTCCCAAAAGGGCAGTTCAACAAATATTTGTTTATATTAGAATTGAATATCGTTAGATGTGCATTTTCATTCAACACGTCTGTATACTTTTAAATACGAAATGTAAACATATTCTAGAATCGTTATATGTTAATTTTAATTTTAAGACGACGTAAAAGTGATGCAAAACTATTCGGTTTGGGGGAATTAATTTTACCTTTCCTAGGACGGGTATTCTTCTTGTTGAATATAAAATGCAAATTGATATTTAACTCAAAGTATATAGTCGATCGGTATGTCGGTCGTTCTATATTCTTCCATTACTGAACTGTTAAGAGTAACTTCGTTACAATTCTATCAAAAAACAACAACAAAAAAAAAAAACACACACACACAAACCCAAAAATAAAAACCAACAAAACGAAAAAAGAAAACAAAAAGGAAACAATATAAAACAACAAAAAATACAAAAAAATCTAACAAAAAACAAAACAACTGAATGAAGAAATACTATCTTATTTTTTTGGGAGAGTTGTAATTTAAGCCGCCATTAATGTTGTCTGGTATTCAGGAAACCCGGGTCAGGAGATGCTAATTGTCTCCCTTGCCATGATGGCCGGATGCTTGTGACTTTCAGACAGCCGCTTATGTTGGCGAAAAAAAAAGACTCGAAAAGAATCACGGTTCTTTCAACACGCTCAGCGTGAGAAGCAAGGACAAAATACTAATAAAAAAATAAAATATATAATTTACAAAAATATAATAAAATACAATAAATTTCGACTAATAAATAAGTTGTCAGTTCAAAAATTGCATAAAAATTCGTTTGAGTTTCGAATCTCAGCATGAATTCACTTCCTGCATCAGTTTTGAATCTTCCTCGAATCATCTTTATTGAATGAGCAGAAAAGTTGGCGAATAGAATATAAAAAAACAAAACAAAACAATAACAAATTTTCACTGATACACATTGAACAGGACAGAACTTGAATTCCTACTAGAGAGAACATAATGCACCAACTAAAGAGAACACGAATGCTTACTGTAAAGAACTTGAATGCCTACTAGAGAGAACTTGAATGCGTACCAGATATCATTCCTGAGTGCCTCTGTACCTAGGTATGTCAGGTTAACCTGGCATGAAGATACTCTCTCTTATAAGTAAGCACTGATCAACTATTCTAAAAAAATACAGTATTCGCAGATATCCTCATACTAGAAATGGTGCAGCTTCTACAAGTAATGTTATCTATGCAAACAAGACTAGGCGGGATACTCCACCAGACTAGATGAATTCAGAGAGAGAGAGAGAGAGAGAGAGAGAGAGATTTATATATATATATAATTATATATATATATATATATATATATATATATATATATATATAAATGACAAAATCTATATTCCAGATTTCAATATGCTGACCATCTTACCGTTTATTTTTATGTTAAATTCTTATATATATATATATATATATATATATATATATATATATATATATATATATCCAATTCTTACACACACACACACACGCACACACACACACACACACACACACACATACATATATATATATATATATATATATATATATATATATATATATATATATATACAGTCCCTCAAAATTTTACAATGCACATTTGAAACTGCCAGTTTTTGTATTTCTAATTTCTAGCTACCAAATGGTAATGAAACTTTTTATAAACATAGAAAATACATTGAATCCAAGACAGGAACAGTGGGAAAAATAAAAAATAACAATTTAACACAACGTGAAGAAAAAACTCAATAATTAGCAACGCAAAAGTTTACAACACATATCAAATTCATTAGATTTCTCAATAATATTATGACTGTTTATCATGGTAAAATGCTTAGAAGCTTCTAGAATTTTCAGGAATATGCAATAGTGTTGTGAGATCGGATCTCACCCCATAATGGACTTGTCCAGATCCTATATAATCAGCTCCTAAGTCTAGTAAGGTGGAGCGAGATCTCAATGAATATTGTACCTCGGGGAGTGAGATCTTACTGATACCTGCAACTACTACTATTCTCTTTATCTTTCTCTATAAACTTGTATTTTTCCTTAATACACTTGTAAATCACCTACTACGTGTTTCCCCGTGTCGTTCCTATGCACCCAACTGAGCCCCACAACAAATAGACACCGAAGTAAGCAATTAGTTAAAGTATTGCGTCATTCTTTATCTAATAACCGTATTGTAAGCAACCATATCATGGGAAAGAATAAACAGATTGGTCAAGAGCTCAGAAAACGAATTTTAAGTCTTCATCAAAGTGGATTGGGATATAGAACAATATACAAACAGTTGATGGTTCCATTGAATTCTGTTGGAACAGTAATTCGGCACTGGAAGTCTCACAAATCAACCTTTCCTTTGGCTAAATTAGGTCGTCCTCGAAAAATAATCAAACGTGATGAAAGGTTAAGAAGGAAGATTATGAATTCGCCTAGAATTACTCTTGGAGAGCTGCAGAAGGACTTAGAAAACAATGAAATTAAAGTTAGCAAGCAAGGAAAACTCCCCTTCTTAAGCCAAAGCATGTTCGTGCTAGGCTTGATGTTGCAAATGAGTATGCAAGAAAGCCTCTAGTGCTTTGGTCAGATGAGACCAAACTTGACTTGTTTGGCACTCCAAAAACACCGAAAGTTTGGAGAAAAAAGGTACTGAATACCAATAAAAAAAACACCCAACAACGGTAAAATTCGGAGGAGGATCCATTATGATCTGAGGTTGTTTTAGTGCAGGGGGTGTAGGAAAAGAGGAAATAATAAAAGAAAAAAATGAATGGATCACTTTATAGGAGTATCTTGGAGAAAAACCTTAAAGAAAGTGTGAAGTTGCTCAAATTAAAATCAGACTAGATCTTTCAACAAGATAACGATCCAAAACACACTGCGAAACTCACACAAAATTGGTTTAATTCAATAAAGTGAATGTTTTTATGTGGCCTAGTCAATATCCTGATCTCAACCCTATAGAGAATTTATGGGTAGAATTGAAATTACAGGTCCATCAAATCTGTGAGAATTGCAGAGAATTTGTGTGAAAAAATGGAATAAAATAACGCAAGACACATGTAAGTTCGTAGGAGATTACTCAAAACGTCTGCATGCTGTAATCAACAATAATGATTATGCTACAAAATACTAGACATTATTTTGTAAATGTGTTGTAAACTTTTGCGTTGCTAATTAGTGAGTTTTCTTTTTGTTATGTTAAATTATTATTTTTTTTATTTTTCCCACTGTTCCTTTTTTTTTTTTTTTTTTTTTACATAGACGTCACCACTTATCAAGGCCGATAGGCCACTCAAGGATAAGGGTTAAAGAGTGTAGAGTAGTCAAAAGGACAATATAGTAATCGGTAGTAATGAAAGTTCGGTAAATTTGTTAACCTAAGTGGAACGGCTCATCAGAAACTTGTTCACGTTGGACTTGAAGACAACCATATTATAGAAAGCTGGAAAGCAGGAAAACGGAAGACAATTCCACAGGCGTGCAGTTCTAAGGAAGAAACTTTGATCATGGAATCTATGTTTAGGTTTAGGTACAGATAAAGAGTGGGGAAAATTATTGATAATGTTTTCAGCTAGTCTAGTGTTTCTTGTGAAAGTTTGGCGAGGGGGGACCATAGATTGAAGCTCAGTCGAACACTTTCCATGAAAATAACGATAAAGCAGAGACAAACTCGCAACATCTCTTCTGTGAGACAGAGGTTGCAGCGAAGAGAAAAGGACATCTCCCACCAAGCCCCGAAGTCTATTTTGAACTCTATTAAGGCAGGACAAGTCTTTTCTAGCAGCTCCTGCCCATATGTGGCAACAGTACTCCATCCTTGGACATATCTGGCTCTTATATAGATAGAGAATTGCATCAGCAGTGAGATATCTACTGGATCGATAGAAGGATCCGACCATTTTTCCAGCGGCCTTGGCAACAGATTTGATGTACGTATTCCATTTAAGATCAGGAGTAAAGGTCAAGCCCAGAAGCCTGTCAAAACTTGAGGCCTCCCCAAGACGAGAGCCATTCATTTCAATTGATGCCAGATGGGGATCAGAACGTTGATGATGTAAAGATAGAAGCTTGGTTTTAGATGCATTAAAAGTAACCAGCCACTCCTTTCCCCATTGTACAACGTGATCAAGATCAGAGGAGAGAGAATCGGAGAGAACTTGGTCGTTTACTGTCTTGGATGTGCTACCATAGATGGTAGTGTCATCAGCATAAATGTCTACGAATGATGTAAGGATGTGATTTGGAAGATCATTAATGTAGATCAGGAAAAGAGTTGGGCCCAGGATCGACCCCTGAGGGACTCCAGCATTTATACTGTGAGCTTCTGATTTTTGCCCATCAACTACTACTCTTATGAACCTATCAGAGAGAAATGATTTAATAATTGAGAAGACATTTCCAGCTATACCATAGCTGGAGATCTTGGGAAGTAAACCTTTATGCCATACCCTATCAAAGGCCTTTGATATGTCAAGAGCAATTGCCCTAGAAAGGTTGCCTCTGTCGAGAGATTCGCTAATCCTATGAGATATAACTGTAAGCACATCTGCTGTAGATCTAGCAGAACGGAAACCATATTGTGTGTCACTAAGAAGGTTATTTATGCTGAGATGGTTGATTACTTCTCTATTTAACACAGATTCCAGCAACTTACTCATGACGCACAGGAGACTTATTGGCCTGTACTGAGAGGGGGATGAACGATCACCTGAATTCTTAAATACAGGGCATACTGATGAGATTTTCCAGGGTGATGGGAAGCAATTCTCCTTAAGACAACGTTTAAACAGTTTTGTAAGTATGGGTGCTAGTTCTGGTTGAAGATTTTTGAGTACTATAATTGGAATATCGTCAGGGCCGGTTGCTTTACTGGAATCAAGGTTTTTGATTAGCTTGGCAACATCACATACAGATATTTGTATATCACATAGTGTATTTTCTGATACAGGAGGAAATATTGGGGGTTGGCAGCCTTGGTCGCAAAGGGTCGAATTAGCTGCAAAGTTCTTGGCAAAGAGTTTGGCTTTGTCTGATGCTGACGAGATTACCTCAGGTCCATTGATGATAGTTGGGATGGAGCACACACTTCTGTTCAAGATTCTGTTTGCAATTTGCCAAAACTGGTGGGAACCAAGCCGCTGCTCAGCTACTTTGGACTTGACGGACTGAGCATACAACTCTCTTGCGTTCTTTATTACTTTCTTACAATTGTTGCTGGCAGTCCTGAAAGCGGCTTTAGTTTCCATACATCTATTACGTTGGAAGCAGTGGAAAAAGTGATTTCTGTGCGCAATAGCAGCAGCACATTCTGGAGAAAACCATGGCTGGCTGTTAGGTTTTTGCTGGAACTTTTTCGAGGGTATGAAATTGTCTATACCTACAATTAACCATTCTGTCAGGTCTGATACTATAGAAGACACATCCTTTTTAAACATGGAACGCAGAGGAAGATCCGATATAAATGTACGGAAACTATCCCAGTCAGCCATAGTGTATCGATATACTGTACGATGGAGAGGTACGTCAGAGGACTTATTACATTTCATTTTTATCTTAATTGATACCACTGAGTGGTCAGAAGATCCAAGAGGAGACAGAACGGAAACTGAACATAGTTCAGGGCAAGTTGTGAGAAAGAGGTCTAGGAGACTTTCATACTGGCCGTCATTGTCGGGCACACGGGTGGGTTCGTGAACAATCTGAGTGAGGTCATATGCAATGGAGAAATCATGACAGAATCTCCCCTCATCATCGGTCTTGTTTGAGTGGGTCAACCATTCCACGTTGTGAACATTGAAGTCTCCACATACGTGAATGTTAGCTGAAGGATATGCTAATAGAACTTGGTCAATTTTCTCAGATATGCTTTTAAAGATATAGTTCCTATCTTAGTTTCAATACATTTTCTATGTTTATAAAAAGTTTCATTACCATTTGGAAGCTACAAATACAAAAACTGACATTTTCAAATGTGTATTGTAAAATTTTGCGGGGCACTGTATATATATATATATATATATATATATATATATATATATATATATATATATATATATATATATATATATATATATTGCAATTAGGAAGGGAAGACTTTTCTGGTTCATGATTAAAAGTAAATTTGTATATATATAAATATATATATCTTCTCTCCAAAAAGATGGGAATGAAGGGGGAACAGGAGAGGAAAGAAACAGGAATGGGGAACCAGCTGACCGGTTTCGACCCTCGCTTCTCAAAGCTGTATCGAGGGAATTTTTTCTTTTAAAATAAAGAATGAAAGCGATTAAAATAGAGTTTTATTAAATTTACGGGGAGAAAAAAAAAGTGGGAAAACGATTAAAATAAAACGACGTTATGGACGAATACCCTAGAGATTAATCACGTTCAAACCCAGGAGGAATTATATATATATATATATATATATATATATATATATATATATATATATATATATATATATATATATATAAATGACAAAATCTATATTTCAGATTTCAAGATGCTGACCATCTTACCGTTTATTTTATATATTCCATTCTCATGATGTCAAAACATTGTAAATCACTTTTTATATATACAAATCCTCAGTGTGATTACAGAGCATATAATAAATAAGCGACAAAAGTCTATATTCCAATTTTAATGATGTTGACCATCTTACAATTTATTCTTTTAATTACATTGACATGCACAATTCTTGATAGTATCTGTTTCGTAGCGCAAAATCATTCATTTAATTATTATATCAATCAATGAATTGATTCTGCTCTTAACTCATCAGAAGATATAGCAACTATAAATCCCCCTAAAGAAAAGAAAATTCATTTGGGCGTAAATACAAAATTTGAAAATTGGAAGAGAAGTTGCAATTACCTTATTTTCAGCTTACATTACACCATTTTGAACTTCAAAATTTCCACTGTTTATAAAATAGTGCAAATAACAAATAGAGCTTTATTATAGTATAAATTCCGTTATTTTTTTATAACAGTAAAACATGTTTTATCTTATAGTTTTTTATCCTTGAAGAGTGACAAAACAGAGATAATTAACAACAAAGGCCTTTTAATTCAATACAAATTTTATTGATCCTTTGTTGCAAAAAAGGAATGCCCATCTTTTTGCCTCTGAAAAACAGAGCTGGTATCAACCTCGTAAGGTGTTAGTTTTTATTTTCAACAAGAACTGGAAGCAGGTTCATTCTGTCTTCGAAGATAGGTGTTCGCAGCCGTGCATTAAAATGATGATCGACTGTGGTACATCGGTACAGTATCAGAATGCGAATAGTGGTATCATGTGTTCGATCTTAACCTATGCTGACGAAGGCTAAAAGCTAGAAACACTTATGATGTAAAGGATCCAATAGTCGCACTGTCAGCATAGTGCACAACTCTATTATCAATGTTCATGTTAATTCGGTAATTATTCCAATAAAAGTCTCTTAACGGACTTAATGGAGAGGTGTCTATATTTAGGCATAAAATAAGCAGATTCAAATCTCTAACGGACATATAGTTATAAGCCTAATTATTTAGGCATAAGATAAACTGTCTGAAAGAGATGAAAGTCAGAGGTTCCATGCCTCCTGCAGGGGTTGAGTTTCTTTAGAGTTCGGCTGCTTTAGGTGATTGGAACGAATTTCCTGCGTCCGTCCAGGTCAAGTTCTTAGCTAAAGCCTTCTGAATACGTGCATATTTATAGAGTTGTTTTTTGGATGAACTAGGATTATGCTATACATATATGTACGTATTAGTGTTCAAACGATTAATCAGAATCACAATCGGAAAAATCGGAGCTTTTTGGGGTATCGGAATCGGAAAAATTTGAGCCTATTTTCCGATGCCAAAACCGATTCCTTAAATTATCTTCTTTATTTGATTTTGTTTTAAGAAACATCTTCCACTGTTTGTAGAAAAATAAAATAGAATAATTTAAATATTAAATATTTATTGATTTAAACTTCCAGTAAGACTAAAATCTTTAGAATACCTCATCACAAGTGTGGCTTTTACGTTTGAGAAAATATAGACACATTCAAGATGTGTTTTTACGGTAATCCGGTCAAAATAACACTTTTATTAGTTAAATAATTAGAGATTTATAAAAAATCGGAATCGGAATCGGTAATTGCACCGGAATCGGGAATTTAGTACGGAATCGGGAAAAATATTGGAATCATCTCACCACTAGTATGTATGTATGCAATTAGTGATGTATATCTTAACGAATGCTTGTACCTGCTTCAGACTGAGAACATTAAGAAAACTAAAGTCATGTACACTCCCGCTCCTGATGATCTGTATGCGGAACCTGATATTTTCGTCTGTGGAAAGCGCCTTGAAGTCGTAAAAATATTGTCTACCATGGTAGTACCTTATCAAATGATGGCACTCTTGATGCGGAAATAAGACAGAGAAAGGCATCAGACGCATTTGAAAAGGGTAGTGTCATCCCTACTCTATGTCCCTTAATTATGGACTGCTCGAGAGGTTTCATCAGCACGGCCTTAGATACATTCTTGGTTTTAAGTGGGATAGCTTTGTCCCTGATACATATGTCTTAAATGAGGCCAAAACAATCAGTATTGCTGCTATTGTTATTAAGAACCAGATGCGTTGGGCGGGTCATCTGTCCGTTTGATGGCTATCGACTCCCAAAACAGTTGTTCTATGGTGGGCACCTTCTTGGCACAAGCCCAAAAACCGTTTTCGTGATAGCATCAAGAAGAGTCTGGTGAGCTTTCATATTCCTGTTGACAGTTGGAAATCCCTAGCATTTGATCGCAAGCAGTGGAGGTCACTGATATACAAGGGCGCAGAACACTTTGAAGCAGCCCAAATAGACCGAGCGAAGCTCAAGAGAGCATGTAGGAAGCGCTAAACCTTACCGATCAATCATGAAGATTTTTAAGGTGTGTGATCGAACTCTGTTGTCTAAAGCAGGTCTTGTTAATCACATGAAAGCGCTCGATGATACAGGTTCCGTCACTGTTAATTTTATCAAAACCAATAAACTTTTTCAGTTTACTGTCTGTTATTGAGGGTGTGCAAGTCGCTAGCAGGACTGAAAAGTCATATTCTGGCACATGGACTTTCAGTGATTGAGAAAGTGGCACTCGTCTGATAAGACGTCGCAATCATGTATGTATGTATGTATGTATGTATGTATGTATGTATGCATGCATGTATGTATGCATGGGGTGGAGAGGGCTCCCGTAAGCCGTGGTGAAGGCAACCTTTCTAGGAGAAGCAAATCTCTGATTTAAAAAAAACCATAAAGCGGAAGACCATTACCCGCATTAAGCTGATCTGCAGTTTAATTTGTTGCTGGCTATCTTGCTCTTGCTTGTTGCTGGATCTCAACATTTTGAACCGAGAGAGAGACTTAGCTGTCGTACAAAGCTAAGACTCTGTAACATCATCTTTGTATAGATACTCCCTCAGGTATTTGGGTTCATGGATTTTAAATGTCTGAGGGAGTGGCACTCGTCTGACAAGACGTGGCAATCATCATGTATGTATGTATGTATGTATACTTTATACTTAATTATATGTTTAATATCTAAAAGCGTACCATGATTTCATATAGATGAATTTACTTTTTATCACTTATCCGTTAAAAATCCATTAAAAATCCATTAAAAATCCATTAAAAATTCACTGACTGACGAAATGAAAACACACCATTTCGTGAGTCACTGATGGTTTTAAGTCATATGGTCCAAATTATTTTATCCATTTGCATATATCTTGACTAACATCGACACACACACACACACACACACACATTTATATATATAACGTCTGGTTTGTTACTTTTTGAACAACTAAAAACCATCGAACCGATTGCTTCGACATTTTGGTATAGTATTTTCAGTTTACTAATGCCTGTTTTTGTATTTACTTTTTAATTATAACATTATACTTATTTTTTATTCAATAAATTAGGTGGTTTTATTTGTTAAGATCTGGCCATTTTTTTTTTATTTGGGGAAAAATCACATCATCGCCCACCGTCACGTGACATCACTAAAAGGAACTTATCGTCTCGATTCATAATGTGTTTACAATATGGGTAAAAATCACGTGATTATTGAAAATGTAATCATGTGATTAGAATTTAATTTAAATTAACCACATGTGGTCGCTTTCCTGTCAATTATTCATCGAAAATGTCGACATATCCAATGTGAACGGTGAGTTGGACTGATGTAAAAATACTAAAAGGTTATACCAATTTGATTTTTTCATTTAAAATTCAATTCTTTGTTAATACAATTTCATTTTTATAAATAAAAATAAATAAAGTACGATTGTTGAATGTTATTCTTTCGATCAAATTCGTTTTTAGGGGTACAATTAAAAAAAACGATCAAAACAGAACGAAAAAAAAGGCGCGCGTTAGCGAGATTGCCCACCTGCTAAATTCCACAGGTTTCACTGTTTTTAACAACCCTTTTCCTGTTAATATCTTATAATTTCTTATCGTCTGAATCCTCGGGTCCAATTATGGTGAGGGCTAGGTCAGCAATTACCGGATTAAGCCGATCGTTCTTCAAATGTTGAAACACTAAATCGACATTTTTTTTTGCATAATTAATGGGGGTGTGATAAAAAATAATTTGTACATTTTCTTGATAAAAATGCTGTACTTTCACCTAACAATTTACAGTTTTCATAAAAAGCATTCATCTTTTCTTATAATAAAAAATTATTTGTTAAGAGGAACGTTTATGACAATTTTCTATAAAAAATGTAAGTTTTCTTGGAAAACATTCACCTAACAATTTACGGTAAAAAAAAAATTTTTTTTATAAAACAATTGCGAAATAAAAATAACCAAATAATATAAAATTTGCAGTAGGTTTTTGTTATTTTATATTAATTGTATTTCTATTTTTTCCAGTTTGTTTGTTTTGACATTCGTCTGAATCTGTTACTTTGCTCGGCTTCTCCGGTGACTGCCGGTCAAACCCGAATCATAATTGACGAAAAATCCCGAGGATGTGGGTCAAGTTATGCAAGCGTACCAAAAAAATTTTCATTGTACATGCCTGCTGATAAAAAGAGCGCTTCTTCATTATTGTAGTGAAATCGGCCAGCTGAAAAGTTGATATTTAATTTAAAAAAAACAACAAACATGATAACTCCTAACATTGTTTGTCAATCGCAACAATAACCAATGTAATATACCTAATTGTCGTGTCACAATTATTTCGATCTTCAATGATTACACGAAAAAATGATTGCGGCTATGTTTGTTTGGTCACGTGACATGTGACGTAAACACAAGGGAAAGAGCTAACATTTCTAATTTCTTAGAAAACTATTTCATTTAATCATTAATTTCTCCCTCGTCGTTTTTCGTAAGTTTTGGCTATTTTCATTACTGTGAACTGGCAATTCAGTAAATCAACATTTCGATTTGTGAATTAGAAATAAAGAAAAAGCACCAAAATGTTTACGCATATTCTCATTAATTATATTTGAAAGCAATATATATATACAACAGTTTACCAAACTATTTCTTTTCTTTGAAAATTTATCTTACAACATTTTTGCATTCTTTTCATCTTTTTTTCTTTATTCTGAATTATCAATGGTCTCCCACTTACTTTGTTGATTTATTTTTTTTAAACGGTTTTCCTTTAAATTTTTCCATCGGTTTATCTTTGATAAAACACTATACTTACACACAAAAAGAAAATCGGCTAAACTTTTTTTACTTTTCGAGATTTTCCAGTGCGTGTTCAAATACATGTCTATAGTAAAATTAAACCGTCATGTTTTCCCTTCTGTCAACGGTCAAGAAGAACAGGCAGTGAACGTACATTGTATGATTTTAATTAAAAATATTGTGCTTCACAATTCGTTTGGCGTTTGCAATAACGATTAACACGGTTCCGGGACAATTTTTACATTTGTGTGACTTACATCTACACCATGACGTCTTCTCACATGGACAAGTATCTGTTACGTATACTACAGTCGGAAAATCAGACAATCTCTACATCTGCACAGACAAAAGGACACCTCAAAGTATTTTGCATCCAAAAATATTGTGAACATAAACATAAGACATATTATATATATATATATATATATATATATATATATATAAATTTTTAACGGTTAATCGATTTTCTTACAGCAAATTATGAATCTTTATTAGTCGTTTCTTTTTAATTCATTCTTTAAACATTAAAGGCACGCCTTAAAAAAATTTCCGACCTATTTATTTTTACACATGTGTGAATCCATGCATATTATTCAGTTCATTATTATCAAGGCATAACGATATCGTTTCAAACGCTTGATGGACTTCTTTAATGAGGAAAGCTGTCATATATATATATATATATATATATATATATATATATATATATATATATACATATATACATATATATGTAAATATATATATATATTCAAATGCTATACAATTACTTTAAACATATTGACTAAAATAACAATGGATTATGTAAATTATAATTATAATTAAATTGTAATTTTTTTAGATGTCACTCTTAAGTTAATCAACAATACGTATGAATCATACCATAAACGCAATCAAACATATAATGACTATAAATCAAACCACTCACTCTCAATGAAGAAAACCATTACCCCAGCCTATAAAAAATATCCGTATTATCTCATAGGGATCATATATTTAATAGCATAAAAAGGATATTAGCTAGATGATCTAGATACAAAGGTGAAATAAAATATGTTAAAAATAAAAATGATAAATTACTTGAAGGAAAGGGAACAAAACCGAAACCATCACATGCTATTTCATACAATGCGGCATTCAGGTAAATCTAATTATAAAATTAATAAAAAAATAAACTTTGTAAAATAATTTGGAGGAAAACAATATAAGATTCTCTTTAAATAATATAGAAAAGAAAAATTAAAGAAAAGAATAGATGTAGAAATTGAATTTGGTTTAATCCGCCTTATAGCGGCCACATAAAAAATAATTTGTGGAAAGAATTTTTTCAAATTATCGACAAAAATTTTCCAAATGGAACTAATGTAAGGAAGATCATAAACCGTTATCTTTTTCTATTACTACTAACTCAGAAATCAGTTCTAACAGTGCAAAAAAAAAAAAAAAGATAAAGAGATTAATGAAGGGGGTTTCCTTACTAATCAAATCATTGAAGAGAATTTAATTTGCAACTGCAGGAATATTGATGAATATCCGTTAGAAGGTAAATGTCTCATTTCAAATATAATAAATAAATGTGAAGTAATAAAAAATGATAGACCAGAACGTACACTGGGGCCACTGTGTTGACTTAAAGATAGATTTAACAACCATAACAAGCATCTTTTAAAATACTACCAGTTAATAATAATAAGAAAATAAGTGAAGCATGCATGGTCCCCCCCACAGTGAACGAGGCATAAAAATGATTAAGTTCAGCACCCCCCTCCATTTAGCCCCAAAATTCCCACGGGGACGTCAAATCCTGGTAAAAATGAACAAACGGTACAGTTTTAAGCCTTAACATATGTAAATTGTAGTTCTGTACCAGGAAAAAAAAAGAAAGAACGAAATTCATCATCCCCTCCCATTTAGCCCCAAAAGTCCCCAATCTATAAGAGAGTAAAGCTACTTTTAAGATCGAATTTTTTCGGTTTTCGATAATTAACGGATGGATTTCTGTACAAAATATATCTAAGAACACTGCCAGACATATAAATTAGCTTTGTGTGAAATTTGCAAAAAATAGGCTCAGCTGTTTCGGAACCTATGAGAAAGGAACTCACACACGCACACAAAGTGGTTTTTATATAAGACAGAGATAGAGATGGAGATATGTGACAGGTTGTTGATACTTTTAATGGACTTGTGATCAAAACGTGAAAAGACTTAAAATACTAGAAGCGCTCTATATAATAAAAGAAACAACCAAAAATAACGTTTAGTATGAATTCAGACGAAATATTATAAAGTTCGTAAATGATTATAAATATACGAGACAAAAAAAAAAGTGAATCATGCATGGTCCTTTGTGGGTGCACAGTGAATGAGGCATAAAAAATAACTAAGTTCAGCATTTGCCCCTCCAATAAGGCCCAAAAGTCCCTAGAGGTCATCAAACCCTGGTGAAAATGAAAAAAAACGGTGCAGGTTTAGGCCTTTATTATGTCCATTTGAATTCTGCACCATGCAAAAAAAAAAAAAAAAAAAAAAAAAAACACAAAACAAAACAAAACAAAAAAAACGAAATAACTAAGTACATCATTTGTACCGCCCCATTTAGCCTCAAAATTTCCCAAGGCCTTAACATATGTAAATTTGAGTTCAGCAATATGCAAATCTGCTAAATAGACATACACAGAAAATTTTGGACAAATATGGTAAAGTATTAATTGAGATTGTCGGACTGACTTCCTCATCTTGGTTGTTATTGTCACAACGTTTCGGCCGTTTTGCCCTCCGGCCTTCACCTGACGAAGGCCGGAGGGCAAAACGGCCGAAACGTTGTGACAATAACAACCAAGATGAGGAAGTCAGTCCGACAATCTCAATCAATGAAAACAACTCATCTAAAAAATACAGACAATTACTATGGTAAAGTAGTCCCAAAAATGAAGTGACCTATGATGCGCCACCATCAGGTCCAAACCGGAGCATTGGGGGAGAGAGAGTTTAGAAACAACCAAAGGCTCAGGCGCCAACGAAGAAGACAAGAAATACCACCGAATGAGCCTACCTTCAACAGATGCAATCGCCTATGCCGCTCATAGATAGGCTTAATCAGCCATCAAAGAAGCTGTAGACCAACCTAGTGCGCAATTGGATATGGTTGCTCAGCAACTGTCAGCAATTATCATCATGTATGTATTTATGTATGTGGGTATCTGTGTGTATGTGTGTGTATGTCAAGTGTGAGGAATGGGCTGGGCGGAGGGACAAGCAGTGGTATAATAAAAGGGAGCGTGGAAATGGAGTAGAGGGAAGAGAAGATGTATGTATATACAGAGAGGGGAATTGGTTAGACGGAAAAGAAATAGGGGAGGGTAGAGGTAGTGTGAAAGAGAGAAAGATCGATAGAGATAAAAAGATAAAAGTTTTGATAAAAGCATGTTACCATTTTGTTCCGGGCAACGCCGGGTAGCCATGCTAGTAATAACAATTGTATTTAACGAGGCAGCGGCGAGCCTGGGAGTAAGTGGGGTCGTTCACGCGGCAATACGCTGTAAATAGTAATTAAAACCTGTTCTACAAATTATTGTCGAGAAGAAAAAAGACAAAAGAGGTTTGAATCGGACAGAAAAAAATGTGCGCAATGCTACGCAGGTTCTTTCCGAAGTTTTCTCCCTCTC
>NC_136521.1:12394503-12402003 GCF_053919585.1 Euprymna scolopes | reverse complement strand
CCAGGCTAAAATGGGCATGTGGCAACGAGAGACATTTTAAGTGGTGCCGAAAGTAACGGTGATAAAAACGCTTTGTAAAAAAGATAAAATGCCGACCCGGATTTTTCTTTCTTTCTACTGTATGTAACGGCAACGCTACAATACAAAAAAGGAGAACATATTTCGCTCTTTGCTTCATCTTCCTCTTTCTTCCTGGCCGTGATTCGTTATGAGTGTTGCTAGACGAATTAAAACTCTTTTTCATGCCGAAAAACCTCGACAGTCTGCCCCTATTAAAAAATATGGGGGTCAGTCTTCTCTATCTCAGTATAGACCAATCAGCATACTGAGCAAGTTGCTTGAGCCCGTGATAAATAAAACAGTTACCAAGCACCTCAGCAAAAAAAAAAACAAACAACCTATTCACCGACATGTAATATGGCTTCCGTTCTAAGAGATTAACAACCGACGCGCTAACGTTAATATCAGACAAGATTTGTGAATCTATTGACGAACGATTCGTCTCTAGAGCAATAACGCGTGACTAAGGCAGCATTCGACTTCTTCGTGTTCAATTCTTGACATATCTACGACAGCTTTCGACTTCTCCATGGTCAATTCTGAAAAAGCCTGACAGTCACTGTCCTTGTCCAAAGCCTTAATAAATTTCTTGATTAAACCGAGATCGATACGCAGCGGTTATAAGAATATTCTGTCTCTTTCCACCAGACGGTAGTTGATGACGGCCTTTTCTTTGCAAGGTACCAATTCCTCCCGCAAATGCCAATCCTTTTTCGTGTATGCTGAGGGCCAAATTTTGGAAGATTTCGAGGTTTTATGAATCCAAACTGATCCCTTTCGACATAGTCACCTAGAACTATCAGACCTGTATAATTTCCATTGAAAACATTATTTTATCCCCAGAAACCTCTTCTAAAATCCCCCACACGTGCGTACATGTGAACAAAAACATTAAAAAAAAAAATGTGGTCATGCGAACCATGAATGAGCTAAATCAATGTGATTACTGGATTCAGTGCGTCAGATTTCTCGTAAATCAACTGAAAGAACGCAGACAAATTTGCTTTAACTAACAAAACTGTTATTACATATATCATATATAGTTATTATATCATTAATAGTTATTATATCATTAATATTATTATTAATAGTATTATATCACATATAGTATTAATAGTTATCTATATCACTAATATTATTAATAGTATTAATAATAACAAAATAATAAAAATAATAGTAATATTATTATTACTATTATTTTTGTTATTATTAATACTATTATACTATCATTATTACTATTATTATTACTATTATCATTGTTATTATTACTACTATAATTACAATAACCTATGTATTAATATCGTAGTACCTTTAACGTACGTACATGTGTCACCGTTCCCAGTTGATAAATTCTTCAATCGGGAGATCCTATTTATTAAAAAGGAGAATGAACATTATACAAACATCATATTAGTAGGAAGATACACTAATTTAATGTTCCTAGTATATTATCACCTTATAGCCTCCTATAATAAATAGGATCTCCTGATCACCGAAGAAGCAATGTAAAAAAAAAAGTAAATAAAAATAAAATGATGTTACTTTTCGGCCGTACCTGAAACAAAAATCTTGGTCTTCTGGCTAGAATCCAAGAGTAGTATCTGCTTTGTCTAAAGATTGTATAATGTTGCCATAAGGTTTCCGTTCGCGCCAGGCGGCCATGCAATGGAAATATGTCACAGACTCCTATAAGAATATTGAAGATGAACTGTAATAACCAGATATGTTCTGACGCTACATTAACTAGATTATTTAGATAAATACTTTTACAGTTTTAACAAAAGAGCTACAATAATATCGTGGGGTCTCCATTACGTCCACAGAATGCCCAGTAGCAATATATTACATATAAAAGATGCCACCGTAGACTTTCCACAGGTCCTGCTAGTAACTTTTATTATTAGTATTTTCATTATTACTATTTTTTACTCACTATGGGTTTTCACACAAGTTATTTTCAAGTCAAATGTAAACAAATTCTTGTTGTGCCGTCGTCTTAAGTTATCAAATACTTCCCAGTTTAAACTAGAGAAATTATCCTCGAATGGCCTTTAGGCCTAGATAAATAGTGACTGGTTAGAACATAGAATACACTCCATCTCTTAGAAATGCATAGTTAAATTTTAGATACAAATTTTCCCTACAAAAGAAGAAGATAATGCCTGGGAGGTCGATCATATCTAGTTAAAGAAGGCTTGAAAAAGGGGTATTGAGATTTGGAAAAATCTTTTTAATAGTTTTCGGCCAGAAATTTGGCTGTCAAGAGGTCAAAGTTCAACGATTTGACCTTTGAAAACTCTATCAAACTCCTCCGTCAATTTTCGGTCTAAACACTTGAAATTTTAGATGTAGGTTACTTGGACATGAATAAAATTTTTAATTTGATTTGAACCCAAAACAATAAACTTTAAGGGGTCAATGCATAGTTAAATTTTAGATACAAATTTTCCCTACAAAAGAATATAATGCCTGGGAGGTGGATCGTATCGAGTTTAAAAAAGGCTTGGGTCACTTTGACCGACCGAATTAATTAGTCAAGTAATTGATTTCAGAGTGATTATAATTGATTCATTTTTGGCACCACTAACTTTCCTCCACCCCGTTCCAAAAATACATAATATAATTCTTTTTTTTTTTTAGCAATGTCTTTGTTTGAAAAATATTAATGTTGTTGATTTCTTGGGGTGGTAGCAGTCGGAGTGGTTGTTCCTATATTGTTTCTATAGACGCTCGCAAAAAGTGACACTCGGTCGTAATTATAATTAGTCGTAATAGACAAACGGGATGATTATAGGATATTGTTTACAATTCAAGACGTAGTGACTCCATTTATTATTTACCTAAAACATATCGTATAGTAAAATACTAATATTGACTAGCGGGACCTGTGGAAATTCCACAGTGGACTCTTTCATATGTAATATATTGATGTTGACATTTTTGTGGATGTTCAGCGTAAATGGAGACACCCTGATATTATTTAAGTTCTTTTATTAAAACTGCAAAAGTATATATCTAAGCTAGCAGGGACGCCTGGCATAGCCTGGTCGTAAAATACGCTTAAATATGATATTTTAATTTATGCAGATTTCGTATATATTATTATAGAGTTAATTTTCGATCCATTCTTATATATCTTAAACTTGTGATTTAAAAAATAAAAATATATCCTTGAGCGCATCAGCTTGGGTGCATCAGCTTGGGTGCATCAGCTTGGGTGAATTAGCTTGAAACGAAACCGAAACCAAAACTTATGAAGAAAAAAAGAATGTATGTATATATAACTTCTTTCAGCTATAATCGAAACCGAAACCAAAACTGATGAAGAATTCTTGGTAAAATTATTTATTACAAGAAATGGAAAGGCATAACAATTAAACGACAGACACTCGAAAGAACAAAAAAAAAAAATAACAGAAAATAACACGCACGCTATCGTATTAATATATAGATTAAAATATTTTATGTAGCAAAATCAGTTTTTCATGAAACTGTTTTAGTTAAAACAATGTTGTAATAAAATTAAGTTGGTCAATCTCAAGTTTCTTTCCAACTCCTAAAAAAACTTAAAATGACTTTAAAAGGTTTTCGGTGATGCTGAAAACGAATATCACATTTAAATTTGGGGCAGATAAGTACTTTTCATGATATGAAGAAATTACTTTTTCAAAAAATGGGGGATCACTTTCCTATATAAATTTAACGTAAAATGAGCACCCACTTTCTGACCACCTAGTAATTTCTTCATATCATAAAACAAATTTTACTGCGATATTCGTTTTCAGCACCCCCGAAAACCGGCGCTGTTTTTTTTACTAAGAGATTCGGTCATTTTTTCATCTCCTAATTTAGGACGCTAATTATGCTCTCAGTAAGTTTACAAAAACATACCTTTGGTTTTTCGTTCTTTTTTCATTATAAAACTTGTATAGTTGTTAACAGGTTCTTCTGCAGTATAATATTTCACAAAAATTCTGTTTACAGGCGGGCCGCCACAACACCACCCGTTCCTTCACCGCCCCCTAATGTAAACAGAATTTTTGTGAAATATTAAACGATTCTGCTTTAATGGTTTAATGGTTAATGTCAGCACGTTACTTTCGGAAAAAAACGGTTAATTAAACTACAGAAGCACCTGTTAAAAACTATACAAGTTCTATAATTGAATACACACCTAAAATAACCCCGAAAAAACGAACGAAAACAACTATATTTTTGTAAACCGCCGTGTAAGCTTACTTATTTATTAGCGTTCTAACATGAAAAAATGAACGAATCTCTTAGTAAAAAAAAAAAAAAAAAAAAAACAGCGCCGGTTTTCGAGGGTGCTAAAAACGAATATCACAGTTAAATTTGTTTTATATGAAGAAATTACTAGATGGTCAGAAAGTGGGTGCTCATTTTACGTTAAATTTATATAGGAAAGTGATCGCCCACTTTTAGAAGAAGTAATTTCTTCATATCATGAAAATTACTTATCTGCCCCAAATTTAAATGTGATATTCGTTTTTAACACCACTAAAAACCTTTAAAAGTCGTCATTTTAAAGTTTGTTGAGAAGTTGGAAAGAAACTTGACATTGACCAAATAATTTATTTACAAAAAGGAACTGTCATTTAATATATATTTATATATATATATTTTAGATTTAATGTTTTCATAAAAATATTTTATGTACAAAACAAATTTCGTTTCGCTAATAACGTACCGCTAAGTTCGAGGCTTCTTATCTTGGTGTTTGTTTACATGTTATTGTAGTAACAATAATATTTTATTAACGAAAACATCAGCGTCTCTCTCTCCCTCTCTCTTTCTCTCTCAACGAACAAATGTAAAAAAATAATGAAAAAAAATTAAAATAAATAAATAACTGTTCAATTTTTTGTCCCCGCCGGCCAAGAGATGTGTGTTATAGGTTTTTATTACGGAATAACTTAAAATCAATTATTTCTTAACAACTTTTGACAGATAGCACCCTAAATGTCATAGAATTAAAAACAAATACAGTGGCGAGAACATGCTAATCGAATAGAACCTAGAGCGTTCGTAAATGTGTATTCTGAAATTAAATGTCTATTCCAGAATAAAATTTCAACCAATCAAATTTGCTGGAAAGCGTGACACACAAAAGAACACACATGCTATCGTATTAATATATAGATGATTGTTATAATAATAATAATAATAATAATAATAATAATAATAATAATAATAATAATAATAATAATAATAATAATAATATGTGCAGACTGTGTAATGAAAAGGAAGAAACATTAACGCATATTGTATGAGAATGCCATATGCTAGTTCAACACCAATATAAAAAAATGGAGACACAACAAAGTCGTTCAGGTCCTACACTGGAATATATGCAAACTCTATGCATTAGACCACAATGAGAAGTGGTATGAGCATAAACCAGAAGTGGTTCAGGAAAACGAAAATGTCAAACTTCTTTGGGATATGCGTATACAGACTGATAAGATAATTGAATACTCCAGACCTGATATAATTTTACTAAATAAAAACAAGAGAACTTGCCCAATTATTGACGTAGCCTGCCCTTTCGATAGCAGAGTGTGAGAGAAAGAACAAGAAAAATAATGAATAAATACCAAGATCTAAAATGGGAATTAGTTAGACTCTAGAAATGTAAAGAAGTCAAGGTGATTCCCATTATGATTGGAACGCTTGGGACCATAACAAAAAGCCACCACAAATGGCTTAATCAGATTAGCAAGACAATTTCTTTTACAATCTTACAAAATGCTTGACTGTTGGGAACAGTGAAAGTGTTAAGGTATAGCTTGAATATTTAAAAAAATAATTAAATAAATAAATAAAAAATAAAAAAAGTTAAAAAATAAATAAACAAAATTAAATAAACAAACAAAAATAAATAAATAAATAAAAACAAAAAATGTCATAAAATTAAGAATGTTATGAAACAATGATAATATATCAAAACCTCAAACTGCATGACAGTCAAGGTGATTTCCATTGTAATTGAAAAGCTTGGAAACATGACAAAAAAGCCACCATAAACGGCTTAATCAGATTGACAAGACAATTTCTTTTACAATTTTGCAAAAGGCTTGCCCGTTGGAAACGACGATAATGGTAATACAGTTTGAATGTCTAAAGTCAAAGGAATTGACCTGATGTTTAAGAAAGAAAATCCAACTAAAAACATCCAAAAGTTGAGACTACTACTACAATAATAATAATAATAATAATAATAATAATAATAATAACTAGCGAGACCCGTGGAAATTCCACAGGGGCCTCATTCATATGTAATATAATGGATGTTGGCATTCAGTGTAAATGGAGACGCTCTGATATTATTGTACCTATTTACAATGTCTCCTCACGGGACAGAGTTAGACATCAGGGTCGTTTTTTAAATGTCTCAGTCACTGAAAGAGAACAAGAAATGGAAGTGCAGCATCTGAAAAACAGATACTACACTTTGATCTTGACCAAAAGGACTGCAAAAGTATGTATTTAAACTAGTAGGCGTAGCCCCGTTGTAAAGTATGCTTAAATATGATAACTTAATTCTTGCAGATTTCGTATATATTATTATAGAGTTAATGTTCTATCGATTTTTATCTATATAACTATGAAAGTGAAATTGACATTCTGTGTGTGTGTGTGTTTGTGCATTTCTCTACCAAACTACTCTGTAAATTTTCAGTCTACAGACTCAAGATACGAAATAAGGGGAATTGAGATTTGGGAACATCTTTTTAATCCATTTTCGGACAGGAATTTGGCTGTCAAGGGGTCAAAGTTCAATGATTTGACTTTTGAGAACTCTATCGAACTCCCCCGTCAATTTTGGGTTTAAACACTTGAAACTTTAGATGTAGGTTACTTGGATATAGATCAAACTTTTAATATGATTTGAACCCCAAACAATAAATGTTAAGGGGTCAAAATTAGGGGTCAAAGTTAAAAAAAAGTGACCTTTGCGGTCTCTAGCAAATTACTCAGCCAATTTTTGGTCTAAACATTTGAAATTTTACATAAAGTATATTCAGACATAGGGCAAGGTTTTAAATCTGCTTTTGGCCGAAAATTTGGCTGCCAAGGAATCAAAGTTCAAAAGATTTGACGGTTGTGATCTCTAACAAAATATTCAGCAAATTTTGGATCTAAACATTTGAAATTTTACATAAAGGGTGTTCAGACATGCAGCAAGCTTTTGAATTAGTTTTTGGGCAAAAATTTATCTGCCAAAAGGTCAAAGTTGAAAGAGTTGACCTTTGTAGATCCTACCAAACTCCGCCGCCAATATTGGGTCTAAACACTTGACATTTTAGATGTAGGTTACCTGGACATGTGTCAAACTGTTTAATATATATACACATATGCACATAAAGTTATGAATAGTACACACGGCCCGAACAAAGCCGGACTGAACTGCTAGTATGT
>NC_136521.1:12274503-12392003 GCF_053919585.1 Euprymna scolopes | reverse complement strand
TCAAAGGGATAGTGTAGCAATAGTATTGGAGAATTGGTAAGGTGTCATTACTTAGGGGGGCGGTTCATCAGGAATTTGTTTGTGTTGGACTTGAGGACATCCAAGTTGAAGTCGGGAGGGAAACAGGCAAGCGGCAGAGAGTTCCACAGGCGTGCAGTTCTAAGAAAGAAGCCTTGTTCATGGGATCTACGTTTTGATTTAGGCACAGATAAAGAGTGGGGGAAATTATTGACAATGGTTTCAGCTAGTCGGGTGTTTTTCGAAAAAAAGATTGTTTGAACACAATCTGACTAAGGCACTGGGGAATTAAAAAAGTCTGCAAAATTCAAACAATCTTTATTTATGAAAAATAATGTCTTTTAAATGCTATCCGTTTTTATCTTCGCATATCTGCGCTCTTTCGAAAAAATGATTCATGACAGATTGCAGAATCTCTAGCTTGCGATTTGACTCCCTTATTTTGTTCCTGATTTGTGATGACGTTTCGAGGTTCTGCTATCTCGCGGAAGATCAAGTACAGCTCCTCGGTCTTCAAACCGGCGCACAATGTTTCGAATTGTGTTGTGACTTGGGATATCTCTTACATGAAAATACCGTCGATAAGCTCTTTGAATAAAAACAATTGACCCCTGATTTTGGTAAAACAGTTTCACAACTTGCGTACGTTGTTCAGTGCTATACTTATCAATAATTAATTTCCACAATATCATCTGCATAATATCTGAAATAGAGAGAAAAAAAATATTAATAGTAAAATGACACAATATAGGTCAATCTATAAATATTCTATACTGGTTCTCGGTATAAATAAAATAAAATAAAATAGTCAAACTTCAAACAAAAATAATGTCAACATAAGTTAAAACTACATCCTTTTTAATATATCTAATTTATAAAAGTTGTTACTGTATATTTTATTAGGGATAAGCTTTATATACTGGATAGATATCACTGGGGAACACTATTTTTTAAACTTTCTGTTGCATTTGCTTTTTTAACTGATTCTGCAGGATTTTTAGGCGCTGATTTCAAATCTGAAATTAGTTTTTCTCCATAAGCTCTAGTTCTCATGCAATTTGAGATAGATGAAATAGTCTAAATATTAACTTACGTAACCCAAATCTAAGCATTTTGAGATTATATACATAGATAGATAGATTCTAATATTATTATCTGCCTTCTTTTTTCCAGATCAAACATGGCTTCCTCATCGAGACATCACTGTAGAAACAAGCCTGATGCCTTCTGTTACATCTGTGGTTGCTACACACTCCATCATCAGAGACGCAACATATTCTTGTTTGTGAAGCGAGCCTACACGGCTTATTTTGAAGTTCATCTTGGTGACCAAGACAAGCAATGGGTCTTCATGTTGTGTGCCACAATTGTGAGGAAACGCTCCGAAGCTGGACCAAAGGAAAACGCAATGGCCTACCTTTTTGAGTTCCAATTATTTGGCGAGAACCCACCAACCATGTAACTGATTGCTACTTCTGCATGGTAAACACAGCGGGTGTGGGCAAGAAAAACAGACATAAGATCGTATATCCGAACATTTCCTCAGCTATTCGGCCTGCTCCGCACTCTGAAGAAGTTGTTGTTTTTTTTTCTTTTTTAATAAAAATCAAAGATTGCATAAAATCTGTAGCTTACAGAATAAAACTAACTTCAGATTTGAACTCAGCACACTTAAATTGACTAAAAACAAGTCTTTTTTTAAATGCAACATATTGAGTGTTCCCTTGTGTAGTTAATATATAGTAGGAAGTTATACTAGTGCATAATATACACCAATTAAAATTTTTTCAGTTATTTATTAAGATTTATGTATCGTAATTAAGATTAGTTAGTTTAATGATTTATCTATCTTTATGTCTTAATATACGGCACAATCACGTTGACACACCGGTTCTCGCCAGATCACCGAAGCGTTGAGCCTGGTCAGTACTAGATGGGTGACCATCTGGGAAGGCGAGGCGCTGTATATACCGCAAGGTAAAACACCAGGTTGAGAAACTGGCGCGGTCTATCCTTCTCTCGAGGGTAGATGAGACTCTCAAGGCGTGGTAGGCACTCCATCTAGTGATGACGTCAAGATAAAAAAAAAGATACCCTTGATAGTCCTGGCGAAGCATCAAGTATGCAGCTACCTACAAGATTTGCATTACACTACAGACTCTTGTAGTGAGTTCAATCTCGGCTACGGTCGCGCTGGATGGATAGATGGATGGATATATCATGAAATAGCTGGGTCAAATTGAAAAATTAGGCTAAGAGCATGTATAAACGTAAATGTTTTTCTGTCCTACTGCACAGTTTTAAATAAATAAATATTAAGCTCTTATATTAAATTTTTTCTTTGTAATCGAGCGCTTTGACGGGATTCTTTCCCCAAAACAGTAAACAAATATATATATATATATATATATATATATATATATATATATATATATATATATATATATATATATATATATATATATTCAATAGGCTAGTTTGTTTTTAAGTACTTCCTAACAGGGAAACATCCTTAAACGTTAAAAGTAAGAGACAATTATACACAAACTCTCATATATGTAATATATATTCGAAAAGGACTTGGCGCTGAAAGAAGTTAGGCTTTTGAGATAAAATAGCAAAGACATTTTTTTCCTCATTGCTTCACGTGTCGCGCGTCGGAAGAAAGAGTATCAGCAAGTTTTTAAACACCAATTCTCTTTGAAGTGCTGCCCCAGGCAATTGCGTCTTTTGCATAGATGGTAACAAATGGTCTCATAATATGAGTTGAACACTCATTGATGGTGTTCGAACCCCTATGAAAGGCTTTTGAAATGTCTATCCTAGATATGACGCCCCGTCAATAGATTCACTGATCCTATGGGATATTACCGTCAGCACATCAGTTGTTAACCTTGATATTGTGTTTATGTAGCGTCGCATTTTAATTGGCTTATGCGTGTTAGTACAAACGCGCATGTAAATTAGGAGGAGAGGAAGGAGAAAATACGGAAGAAGATTAAGAGCGGGAAGAAAAGACGCGAAAGAATAAAAGGAAGAAAATGTGTCGCAAATAAGAAGAGGTTTGTTTTTCTAAACGCAGAAAATTGAAGGGTAACAAATTAAAGAGAGGGGGATGGAGAGAAGAGGAATTTGACTGAGTGGGTGAGGTTGGAAAGGAAAATGATGTTTACATAAGCAGTAACCAATAGAAAAGCTGTAAACGATAAATGGAGTTCGCAGAAAGGAAGAGAAAGAGATAAAGAGAAATAGAGAGCGGTGGAAAACGTGTAGAGAACCAGCGAGACCGATAGAGAGAGAGAGAGAGAGAGAGAGAGAGAGAAAGAGAGAGAGAGAGAGAGAGAGAGAGAGAGAGGGGACATGTATAAAATAATAGCAGGTATTTATTTGCTTCCCCACGTAAGCAAAATATGGCACAAGGTCGGTTTTTATGTGAGGTGAAGGGGGAGGGGAAGGGGATGATACATATAGGGTTGCCCCTACATGTACCAATAACCAATTGCCACAAGGGCAATGATCACAAAGTGCAGCATCTCCCGGAACAGATACTACACTCTGATCCCAGCGAAAGTGCCAGGTAAGTATGTATAAAATAATAGTAATAGTAGACAAGAAAGCGGGAGAAGAAAAAGAAATAATAATAATAATAATAATAATAATAATAATAATAATAATAATAATAATAAGAAGAAGAAGAAGAAGAAGAAGAAAAGCATTAAAAGAGTGAAAAAGGGGATGGAGAGGTAAAAGGACATGAAGAGAAGGGGAAAAGATGAGAGAAACAAAGGTATAAATAAAACGATAGATAAAAAACAGTGGGTCGAAGAAAGAAAGAAAGAAAGAAAGAAAGGAGAAGAAGAAGAAGAAGAAGGGGAAAAAGAAGAAGAAGAAGAAGAAGAAGAAGAAGAAAAGAAGAAGATACTAAAAGAGTGAAGTCTATGGAATAAAGACGTAAATAGAGAGAGGAAGGGGAAGAACGGTGGGAAGGAGAGCGAGAGAGAGTATGATGCAAACGATAGATTAACAGCACAGAAGAAGAAGAAGAAGAAGAAGAAGAAGAAGAAGAATTAAATAAATAAATAAATAAATAAAAGAGGTCATGACTCAGGACACTCCAAGACTATATAACCTGGCAGCGAAAACTATTATTCGCAGATATTCATTCACGTCACTTAAACTTGCAAGTCAATTCTTTGGCGACACTCTCATTTCTTAAAAAAAAAGCAGACAAAAGAAATACCATTATTAAAAGACGTTACAAAGACAACGCGAAGAAAAAAAAAAAGTTAGGAATCGGACCGGACGATGCCCGCATATACCCTTTACTATTTTAATGGCCGCGGACGGGCCGAAATCTGCCGGATCGTGTTTGCAGCCGCCGCTGTCCAGTTCTTGGACAAGAGAATCAAATTCTCAGAATGGAACAATTTCAAAGCCAGTAAGAAGAACTCTTCTTTTGTATCATTATCCGGTGTTGCGCAGTATATATATATATATATATATATATATATATATATATATATATATATATATATATATATATATATATATATATATATATATAACTTCATTTACTCACATAAGTTAATATACGAAAGTATAAATTTATGCGTAACCTTTAAGTATTTACTTCAACAGTGCTCAGCGTGTAGGTAGAGCTAGTTAGTGAGTTATAAAATATATATGGCGATTAAGCTACACTAAATATTTCACGCTTCATCCACTCTAGGATTCTTCAGGCTTAAGCCTGAAGAATCCTAGAGTGGATGAAACTCGGTATATTTAATGTAGTTTAATCGCCATATATATTTTATAACTTACTATATATATATATATATATATATATATATATATATATATATATATATATATATATAACTCGGTATATTTAATGTAGTTTAATCGCCATATATATTTTATAACTTACTATATATATATATATATATATATATATATATATATATATATATATATATATATATATAACTGGAATCAAGCGATTAAAAATAGAGTCTTATCGACCAGTTACTTTTAAACTTTTCGAAACTATAATTTTTGTTATTTCAACTAATCAACAAATATTTTAGTGGTCGCTTATTTTAAGTGTCACACACACACGTTCTTCATATACATATGTGTCGGTATATATATATATATACATATACATATATATATATATATATATATATATATATATATTATTTTTAAAATGTAATTATCCACTGACACGTGTTTCGTCATGTACGACTCATCAGAGTGGCTGAATATAGCGAGATTCGAAATCAGGACCCCGCGGTAATGAGCCTGAACCTGAACCTGAGCCTGAGCCTGAGCCCCTTACCTCTGACCCATCCCGCCAACTGTCTGGATATATCGCGATTTACTTAAATGTTTGTTTTGGTTTTAGCGATATGTTTTGAATGAATTCAATTATTTACAAAAGTTCATTTTTACCTAAATGCGAGCTGGGAATAATTTTCCCTTAAACCAATTTGGTACCCCCACATGGGGAGCGTGTATATATATATATATATATATATATATATATATATATATATATATATATATATATATATATATATATATATATATATATATATTATTTTTAAAATGTAATTATCCACTGACATGTGTTTCGTCGTCTACGACTCATCAGAATTGCTGAATATAGCGAGATTCGAAATCAGGACCCCACGGTAATGAGCCTAAGCCCCTTACCTCTGACCTACGTGTTAGTGGATAATGACATTTTAAAAATAATATATATATACACCGCTCCCCATGTGGTTGGTTCTATTGACGAAATTCATTAAGTGAAAGTAATGAAACAGAGTTTGAAATTGAAAAATAAAAAAAAACAAAACAAAAAAAAAAACTGGCAAATAGTTTCCAAAAGTTTAAAACTAACGGGTCGATAGAAAATTATATTTCCTATCGTTTGGTAGGTGTATCAGAATTTTTGTAGGAATTTTTGACACCCCTAATACGAAACTGCGAATAAAATATAAAAAAAACTCGTAATTTCTCTTTTAAAAGTGGGTTGTTTATTTTCTTTATGGATCATACTTCCAAAATAAACTATTAAAGTTGTTTTAAAAGTAACAGAAATATATTTTTTTATTAAAAAAAAACAGTAATGAAATTAATTGAATTTTACGAGCTCAGTATTTTTCAATTTTTAAACATTAAAAATCTATCAAAATTTTTCTGTAATTTTTACGATATTTTCAGGGTCAATGTGAAATTTTATGCTCTTTCCAATTAACCGAATATAATATTTCAGACAAACGTTTTTTTTTTAATTCACGCCCTCCCATTTTCAAGTTTCTATTAAAAAGTAAATAATCAATTTACTCACCAAAGTGTTATATATCACAAATTGAAGATAAAAGATAAATACATAATATATTCAAATTTAAAACAAAAAAAGTAGTGTTTTTTAGAAATTTTCCTGTAAAGTCCGAAGTTTAAAACTTTTTTTTTAAAACCACGTTGTTTGTTTTTTCTTTTGTTTTTTTTTTAAATGAAACCTTGGTCCTTGCTCCTTTAATTGAAAAAAAAAATAGGGCTTGAATTATATTTTTCGAGTAGTTATAAGCTTGGAAAGACAGGGGGTCGAATAATTCACGCCTCCCATTTAGAAATGTCTATTAAAAAGTAAATAATTAATTTACTCACCAAAGTGTTATATATCACAAATTGAAGAGAAAAGGTCAATAAATAATATATTCAAATTTAAAACAAAAAAAGTAGTGTTTTTTTAGAAATTTACCTGTAAAGTCTGAATTTTAAAACCTTTTTTTTAAAAAAAAAACACGCTGTTTGTTTTTTTTTTTGTTTTTTTTTAAATGAAACCTTGGTCCTTGCTCCTTTAATTAAAAAAAATAGGGCTTGAATTACATTTTTCGAGGAGTTATAGGCTTGGAAAGACGGGGTTGAATTATTAAATATTTTTCACGAAATTTCTGACACCTAATCGTTTGGTAATTATTTTTTTCACGTGTTTTTTTTTTCGAACATGTACTACACTATTGCACCTCATCTTGTAACGATGTACACAAAAACATTAAACAAAAAATAATTCATATGTATTTAAAGTTTCTGATACCTTCGTCGTTGGCTAGTACTTTAACAACTTTCCAGTTTTTTATACAGGCATTTAAAATTGTTGAAGACACTTGAAAATTCAGTATGCTATTGCTATACATCTTATGAAATGACTAATTTTTATGATTTAAGGTTCAAATGAACAGCTACAGAAGGACTTGTAATACATCCTACTAAATCCTGATAGCCACAGCTGAGATAATTTGAAAAATGTAATTTGGATGTGAGGACATTTTAGAAGAACGATGTGCAATACAGTTCTGTCTTAAACTTGGAACAAATGTCACAGAAACATCTCGAATGCTCTCGACTGCGTTTGGACCATCTTATTTAAGGCGCCTCATATATTTGATATTAATTGATATTTGGGGGGGGGTTCAGATATCAGCATATCTATCATGTATCTCAATTTAAGTATGTCACGAACGAAAGAAGAGTTAGAATTCTTGGGCGGTTAGAGGGCCCATATTATAGGTTCGTTTTAAGAGCGATTTAATTATTTGGGGTAATTATGCAAGTTAAAATTAAATTAACAGGAAAATTTGAGAGAATACTTACTTGCGATGGAAAAATATGAGTGTACACCAAAATTTACCAAAAAATAATCCAGTAGTTGTTTTTATATGAGTCAACTTTTAATTGGATGTGGTTATTGTCACCATTTTCAGCCATGGTCATCAATTTCAACAAAGATAATCAAAACTTTTGGAAGCATATGGAGAATAAGATAATAACAGAATCATCATCATCATCATCATCATCATCATCATCATCATCGTCGTCGTCGTCGTCGTTGTCGTCGTCGTCGTCGTCATCATCATCATCATCATCATCATCATCATCATCATCATCATCATCATCATCAAGCTTCATCATCCACCACCACCACCACCACCACCACCACATCATCATCATCATCATCATCATCATCATCATCATCATCATCATCATCATCATCATCATCATCATCATCCCCCCCACAACGTCATTATTATTACTATCTATATATAAGCATCGTAGTACCTTTAACGTAAATACGTGTATCGCTGTCTCCGGATTATAAATGATTCGATCGGGAGATCCTATCTATTGAAAAAGGAGGATAGATGGTGATAACATACTACGAACATTAAATTAGAATATCGAGACGCTAATTTGATGTTCGTAGTATGTTATTACCTTCTATGCTCCTATTTAATAAATAGGATCTCCCGATCACCTAAGACGCAATGTAAAAAAAATAAATAAAATAAAATGATGTCACTTTTGGGCTGTACGTGAACCCCAAATGTTCCTTCTCGGCATTTTGGCTCGGTTCCATCTGTTCCGTCTAAAGATGGTGTAACGATATCGTGAGGTTTCCGGGCGTCTATACAACAGGAATACGTCACAGACTTTTATAAGAATATCGGAGATAAGTCAAGAGATATTATGGTACTACGTATTATTACTACAGAATGCTTTCAAAGTTGAAAAAATAGCCTACAATAATATCGCTTGGCATCCATTAACGTTAAACGCCCACAGAATACCAAGCAGTAATACATTACATATAAAAGATGCCGCTGTGGAATTTCCACAGGTCCCACTTGTTGTTGTTGTTGTTGTTGATGATGATATTGTTATTATTATTATTATTATTATTATTATTATTGGCGGCTCACAAGGAGCTTTCACACAGGTTATCATAGATCTCTTCTTGAAAACAGCCTGTGGTGTTCCCTGGAAGCTGAATGACAACAAGTCTCCCCAGATTTTCAGTACTCTCCACCTCTTTCGATAACATTTGCAAATAAATTTGCATTATCGCAACAGTTTCTTGCCCCAAGGCCCCAGTTCTCTTCGCACTTATTCGGCTGAGGTCTGGTCAGTTCATCGGTCTTTCCTTCCTCCTTGTCTCTACATGGTTATTTGGTTTCGCTCTTTTTTTTGGGGGGGGGCAGTGATGTGGCTATTGGGGTGGGGTTGGGTTAGAGAACTTATAGATATGTGGTTTCAGTGTTCTTGGTTCCATGTAGTGTTTCATATTTTGCCTTTACCGCAGTTTGTCTTGCCCGCACTTGTAGCTCCTGTGTGTTGGTTTCCACATCCAAGGGTTTTTTTTTTATATTTCATCTGTTTTCATGATTGTTGTTCGTTGTATTTTTCCAATCATTTTTTTATCCCAATTTCTCCCATTCTTTTTTCAAAGTTTTTGGGGATTGTTCCTAGTGCTCCTACTATTATTTTAATTTTCTTCATCTTCCATATCCCTTTCAGCTCTCTGGTTAGCTCTGTGTATTTGCTCCGTTTCTCCTTTTCTTTGATATTCACTCTGTGGTCAGCTGGAACAGCAAAGTCTACAATTTGACAGGATTTTTCTTTCTTGTTCATTATTACGATATCCGGTCTTCTTGCTTGGATGGGTTGATCAGTTTGCATGTCCATGTCCCATAGGATTTCGTGATTCTCCTTTTCAAGTACTGTTGCCGGCTTATGTTTGTCGCTGCTTTCGAGATGCAGTTGTTTGCATAATTCCCAGTGTACTACCCTTCCCACTTGGTCGTGTCTGTTCTTGTATTCCTTTTGGGCCAGTTTGCTGCATTCACTTATTACATGGTTTATCGTCTCATCTCTTTGTCCACAGAGTCTGCATTTGCTGTTTTCTTATGTTTTGTCGATATTTGCTTTGATGTGGTTGGTTCTTATCGAGTTGTCTTGTGCTGCAGTTATTAAGGATTCAGTTTCCCGGCTTATGTATCATTTTCACATCCATATCCAAGTGTTTTCGTTATTTTCATCTTTTGTCATTCTTATGAATCTTCCGTGTAGTTGTTTCTCTTCCCACTTTTCTTTTCTTGTCTTATCCTTTGTCTCTCTATTTTTTGTTTTATTGATTTTTTTCAGTGTCTCTCGCTGCTATGATTATTCTTTCAGTGTTTTGCATTAAGTATTTTTCTAGTTCTTTTTTTGGTGCCATTTACACTGTCTTCTATATTAACCAGTTCCCTCCCGCCTTCTTTCCTTTTTACGTAGAGTTGGTCAACATCGTCATTCGGATGTCGTTATTATTATTATTATTATTATTATTATTATTATTATTATTATTATTATTATTATTATTATTATTATATTATTATTATTATTATTATTATTATTATTTTCGTATTATTATTATTATTATTATTATTGTTGTTGTTGTTGTTTTTGTATTATCTTTATTATTATTATTATTATTATTATTATTATTATTATTATTATTATTATTATTATTACCGTCATTATCGTTATTATTATTGTTATTATTATCATCGTTATTATTATTGTTGTTGTTATTATTGTTATTTTATTGTTATTATCGTTGTTATTATTATTATTATCGTTATTAATATTGATAGTATTATTATCGTTACTATTACTGTTATTATTAGTATCGTTATTATTATTATTATTATTATTATTATTATTATTATTATCGTTCTTCTTCTTCTTCTTATTATTATTATTTTAACGAATAACCTCATTACTCTTTATTATAGTTCATGTGGTTTTAGGAATATTTATTCTAGGTTAAACATGTATCCATGTCCCGGGAAACAGATTATCGAAAAATCATGAATTTGTTTTTATTTTAAAGCTACCCATGTCTACACATGTAGATCTTGAATGCAGAGTACGTCGCAAGGAACACACGACAAGTAATAACTGGACCCCTTTGCTTTGTAATAACGGCATTTATTTCCTCATTATCCCGTCAAGCGTGACTTCTCGTTAGGACTGTGACATCTCCCACGTCTCTAACGTGCTCTCGAACGTCATCAACGTCTCTAACATGATCGTATTTTCTAAGATGCTCTTTTTTATAGTCGTTTTCTTTACTGGTGACGTCATTTCGCATGCATTTGCATACGCACGTCTGTACTCTGTTACATACTGTCGATATATCGATTAACTAATCTTTCGCCTTTTTATTGTTTTTTTTTTTTTTTTTTTTTTAGAGATGCCTGGTTCTATGTTGCCAGTTCTGGAAATCGATGGTAAAACCCAAATTCCCCAGAGTATGGCTATTTGTAGGTATTTGGCCAGGGAATACGGTAAGTTGTAAAATGCAATATCTTTTTAATATTTTATAATACCAAATTAAATAGTAAACTTTATGGAGGACGTATCTGGTTCCTCATTATATAAAAAAAAACATCATAGCAGAAAATCGTCTTCCTACCACAACTACAAAGAACTTTCTTTTTTTTTCCGAGTATCTATCATAAAACGAAATTTCCGTGGACAGTGTTTAATCCCCCAAAGTTCACAATTGGGAAACACATTGCCACTGAAGTTGTTTCCCGCAGGAAGTATTCTTTAAAAACTGTCCTCATCTATATATTAATACGATAGCGTGTGTGTTCTTTTGTGTGTAACGCTTACATCCGTCGTTAAATTGTGATGTTCTATTTCTTGTTATAAATAATTTTACCAAGAATTCTTCATAAGTTTTGGTTTCGGTTTCGATTATGGCTGAAGAAACTCAAGTTATATATATATAACTTGAGTTGAGTTATAATAATTTATTATAATAACTCAAGTTATATATATATATATATATATATATATATATATAATAATTTATTATAATAACTCAAGTTATATATATATATATATATATATATATATATATATATATATATATATATATATATATATATAACTTGAGTTCCTTCAGCCATAATCGAAACCGAAACCAAAACTTATGAAGAATTCTTGGTAAAATTATTTATAACAAGAAATAGAACATAACAATTAAACGACAGATGTAAACGACGGATGCGCATATGGCCCGTATATACGCCTCCTTGGGGGCAGGAATGCCGATATGTGTATGCATCTGTGTATGGGCGCATCCATGCCTGCGCACATGTACCCAATTTTAGCACCTTCAGGAAAATTTGACGTAAGCGGGAGCAACGCGGGTGTCTATGCATGTATGCGCACATATGTGCATATATTTGCACGCCCGGGCGGGGATGTATGTGTACATGTGAGCGTTTCTTTAAGTATATATGTGTGTACGTGCGCATGTGTGTGCTCGCGCCCGCGACCGCTACCTAACCCTCTCCAAACAATTAACAAAAAAAAATAAAAACTAAATAAATAAACCGAACCATAGCTCCCCCCCCCCGGCCTCCAAACATAAGCGAACACCCAACAGGTCAAGACATACTTGCCAAGAAATCATCTCAGCAACGAGACGCCGAAAACTTTAACATTAAGACTCGAATTTTAAAGTAACCCCCCTCCTCCTACCCCCACATATTCCCCTTTCCCCCCCCCCATGTATCCCTATGCCCTCAGCCACACCAGAAATGAACTTCCCAGACCCTCCCCTACAAGTTCCTTAAACTCCAAAACTAAAACATTACCGACATACCAAGCGCCCCCTACCACCTTTCCCCCTTATCCCTTCCTCTCTTTCTTCCGCCCTCCTCGCCCCCCCTGACCTCATTCACTCTTTCACTCTTTCATTCCATAATAAGGGACATTTCTGTAAAAGTCTGAGGAAGCTACAGACGGCCAAAAAAACGGCCTGGTAGCTGAAACAATAATGTAACTTAGCAGAAAGATACGGTAATAAAAAATAAAACGTATATATATATATATATATATATATATATATATATATATATATATATATATATATATATATATATATTTCATAAGTTTTTATTTCGGTTCCGATTCAAGCTAATGCACCATAATCATATGGATATATTTTTTTATTTTTGAAATCGCAACTTTATAACATATAAAAATCGATAGAACATTAACTTTATTATAATATATACGAAATCTGAAAGAATTAAAATATCATATTTAAGCGTACTTTTCGACCGGGCTTTACCGGGCGTTCATGCTAGCTTAGATAAATTCTTTTGCAGTTTTAACAAAAGAGTTACAATAATATCAGAGTGTCTCCATTTACACTGAACATCTACGGAATGCCAACATCAATATATTACATATGAACGAGTCCCACTGTGGAATTTCCACAGGTCCCGCTAGTAAATAATTAATCTCTGTTAAAATTGTGGTTTATGTATAGCATGTGTGTAACAAGTGCATTTATGTTGTCTTTATTGTGTTCCTTTTTCTTTCTTTCCTTTTCCTTTTCTTCATAGAATTATCATTACACTCACAATTTGCGTTCTTCTTTTCCTACGAGAATCTTTTTTCTTTCTACAGAGTGGAACGATAAATTTGTCGCTCTAAACAAAACAACGCTGCAGCTTTATTTTAAAACTTTTATTGAAAAAAAAATCAATTCATGTAACTTGATTATGTAGTAGAGCTGACGTCTATTCAATGTAACCGCCTTCAGCCTCAATCATTGCATCAATACTGGTCCGGAACTGGGAGCATCCTTTTCCACAAGTGCCAGTGGGAGCTCGAGGAATACTGGGCGGATGATGGCAATCAGGCTGGCTTTCTTGTTGTGGGAGTTCATGTTGGTGATGTTCTCGACGTATGACCAACGAAATAGTCCAGCAGGTTCAGATCAGAGGAGGAGGGGAGCAATGAAAGAAGGATACAAAGACGTAACATTCCTTCTGAAGCCAAGCCTGACTCTCTTTGGACATGGACCAGCGCTGAGTCCTGCTGCCACACCCAGAGTTTGCCAACAGCCACCTGATTGCACTAAGAGATCATCACACTCTTCAGCACATCCATTTTTCATGTGTTGGCAATGGTCCTGTTGTCATAACTTGGATCGGTAGAGAACATAAGTTGTACAGCGATGCATCTCCGATCGTGCTCGTTGAATATTGTGCCACTTTCAGACATGATAGAAGGCTCCTATCGCTCTTGAGATTTGTACATAACTGACCAACTAGTAGGTCTGCAACAAAAGAAAACCGGTTTTCATCAAACGGAAATGGAATCTTGTCGTCTTTTCTAGGGCGACAATTTTATCGTTTCATCCTGTATTTTTTCCGCACAGCTTGTTTTAATGCTCTCTTCTATCTAATTATACTGCTCCAGAGAGTATTTCACTCTAACGTTATTAATAATAGCTGTTATATGCCTGTCTACTGGTATTTGGTTTATCTAGTGTGACAGTATTCATGTGCCGGTGGTAGGTCTGCCGGCTGTCTTCACTGTCTTTCTGTGTTGTGCTCTTATATTAACATTCTTTCTTTATTTTCTGTCTAACCCTGTTTAGATATTTAGAAAAATGTGTTGTTGGAAATATCTGATATAAGGGCTTTTGTTGAAAAGTGAAAAACAGGTTTCTTTCTTTCCTCTGTTCCTTTGATATAAAAATTGTTGCAGTAACAAAATTAAACGAAGCAAATCATGGCAAGTGCTCGTCTGAGCTCTAATCTATAGTCCCTCCGGTCTGATTTTGACGAAAAACACTCGTCTACCTGAACAAAGCTTCTTTCTTAGAGCTCCACACATGTGGAACTCTGTTCCGTTTTCCTGCTTTCCAACTGACTACAATATGGTCGTCTTCAAGTCTAACATAAACAAGTTCTTGATGAGCCATCCCCTTAAGTAATCCAATTTACCAACTTTCCTCTACTAACGATTACTTACTGTACACTCATTGACCATTATCCTTGAGTGGCCCCCGGGCCTTGATAATTTGTGACTCCTTTGTAAAACAAGTGAAGCATGCATAGTCCCCCTGAGTGCACAGTGAACGAGGAATAAAAAAATAACTAAGTTCAGCATTTACCCCCCCCCCAACTGCATTTAGCCCCAAAATTCACCAGGGGTCGTCAAGTCCTTGTGAAAATAAACAAACGGTGCAGTTTTAGGCCTTAACATATGTAAATTTGAGTTCTGCACCGTGCAAAAAAATAAGAAATGACTACGTCCATCATTTGCCCCCCCCCCCTATTTTGGCCCCAAATCTCCAAGGCCTTAACATATTTAAATTTGAGTTCAGCACCATGCAAAACTGCTAAATAAACATACACAGAAAATTTTGGACAAATATGGTAAAATAGTCCCAAAAATGGAGCGTTTTTATTGGCCCTAAAAGAGCCCCTAGGGCACGCCCAAGGGTTATCGTGAAGTATAGACAAACAAAATTATATAGAAGTCAGTTAGTTGCAATTTTTCAGAAAGTTTTATAAAAATCCAAGGCATCCATTTTTGTATGAGCACAAAAGTGTCAATTTTAGCCATTTTAACCCAAAAAGTACCCATAGGGGGGCAAACGGAGTTTTCCTGGAATGTCCGTTTTGTTACTTTTTTACTCATATCATGTTTAATGTTTGTGCAAAATTTCAAAAAATTCTAATGCGTACTCGTAGTTATTGAGAAAAGTGTGGACAGACGAACGACAAGAGTGAATTTACAGGTCCATCTTCCCTTTTGTCGGGGGACCAAAAAAAAGTCAGTTTGTATACCAACTCACAATTTCGCTTACACTTTTCTATCAGAACTACTATCAGGGAAATATTCTAACTCTTCACAGACAATTTGTAACTGCTGAACCCTCTGCTAAAAGCTGAGAGAAAAACTGCTAATTTTTAAATGTTTTTTTAGGATTTTATGGAAAGACCAACATCGAAATGGCAAGGATTGATTACATCTGCGATTGTTTCTACGAGCTTTTGGACGATTTCCTCAGGATTTACAACGATAAAGATCCCAACCGAAAAGTGAGTGAGTGACCGGCCTTAAAACTCAAATTTATTAACACTAAATTCATTCGTCATTATATAAAAACGAATTAAACTTTTCAGTAAAAATAAAAAATAACACCCAAAATCAATTTTAATATCATCTTCTTTAACAACGATTAGGTTTCTATAAGTGATGGGACCACTCTAATATTTTCCCTAATTTCAATACAATTACCAATTCCATACTAAATACCTTATTTCGATACAATTACCGATTCCATTTGAAAAACCTGATTTTGATACAATTACCGATTCCGTACGAAATACCTGATCTCGATACAATTACCGATTCCATACGAAATGCCTGATTCCGATACAATTACCGATTCAATACGAAATACTTGATTTCGATACAATTACCGATTTCATACTAAATACCTGATTTCGATACAATTACCGGTTCCATACTAGATACTTGATTTCGATACACTTACTGATTCCATACTAAATACCTAATTCCGATACAACTACCGATGACATACTAAATACCTGATTTCGATATAATTACTGATTCCATACTACATACTTGATTTCGATACAATTACCGATTTCATACTAAATACCTGATACAATTACCGATTCCAAACTAAATACCCGATTCCGATACAATTACCGGTTCTTATTCTGATTCTTTATAAATTTCTAAATATGTAATTATAGAGTTGTTATTTTTCGCTTTTACCATAAAACACATGTTCAATTTGCAGATATTTTTTAAAATGTAAAAACACACTTGTAAGAGGGTGTGATCTATAAATTTTAGTTTTACTGGTAGTTTAAAATCGATATTTATTTAATTATTTATGAAGCGTCAATGTCAAAATCTATCTACAAACAATTTTATTATCACTCACTTTAACAAGGATTGGGTCACTATTAGTGATTGGACGATCCCAATATGTTTCCCGATTCCGATACAATGATGTATTCCATACTAAGTACTCGATTCCAATACAACTACCGATTCCGATTCTTTATAAATCTTTAAATATTTAACCATAGAATTAAAATTGTTATTTTTTCTGATTACCAAAAAACACATTTGAAATGTGCAGATATTTTTTCAAACATAAAAGCAAACTATAGATTTTTGCATTATTAGTAGTTTAAAAATCAATAGACATTTATTATTTTATCATTAGTGCCAGCAGTAGAAGAGTTTGTTTCAAACAAAATCAAATAAAAAAGTTTCTGATATCGAAAAATAGGCACAAATTCTTCCGATTCTGATACCCTGAAAAGATTTAATTTTTTCCAATTCTGATTAATCGTCCCAACACTAATTCTTGCTCTTTTGTTTTAGTGTTCATAATCCCCACGAGAAGCCCAGGCATTTTGAGTTTAATATATAAACAGCCTTTCTTTTACAGTAGCACACACACACATACACATAACCGTACACACACGCACACACATACACAGACACGTACACGTACACACACATACACGTACACACACGCATACACATACACATACACCTACACGTACACACACACATACACGTACACACTTACACATACACGTACACACACGCATACACATACACGTACACGCACGCATACACATACACATACACGTGCACACACGCATACACACATACACATACACACACACGCACACACTTTGAACTTTTTTAAACTTCAGTTTTTAAAAACTTTAAACAAAGGAACTTATTTCTACTCTCGGATACTACCATTATGGAAAAGGATTAATTTTCGCAAAAATTCGCGGCCAACTTTTAAATTGGATTTTACCATATTATTACCATAGATATTACCATATTATCTCCAGAGATATTACCATATTATTACCATAGATAGTACCATATTATCTCCAGAGATATTACCATATTATTACCATAGATAGTACCATATTATTACAATAGATAGTACCATATTATTGCAATAGATAGTATCATATTATTACCATAGATATTACAATATTATTACCATAGATATTACAATATTATTACCATAGATATTACAATATTATTACCATAGATAGTACCATATAATTACCATATTGTTAACATAGATATTACCATATTATTGACATAGATATTACCATATAATCTCCTGAGATATTACCATATTCTTACCATAGATATTACCATATTCTTACCATAGATATTACCATATTTTTACCATAGATATTACCATATTATCTCCAGAGATATTACCTTATTATTACCATTGATATTACCATTTTCTTACCATAGATATTACCATATCATTACCATAGATATTACCATATTTTTACCATAGATATTACCATATTATCTCCAGAGATATTACCTTATCATTACCATAGATATTACAATATTATCACCATAGATATTACCATATTATTACCATAGATATTACCATATTATCTCCAGAGATATTACCATATTATTTCCAGAGATAGTATCATATTATTACCATAGATATTACTATATTATACCCATAGATATTACCATATTATGCCCATAGATATTACCATATTCTTACCATAGATATTACCATATTATTACTATATTGTTAACATAGATATAAACCATATTATTGACATAGGTATTACCATATTATCTCCAGAGATATTACCAAATTTTTCCATAGTCATTACCATATTATCTCCAGAGATATTACCTTATTATTACCATAGATCTTACCATATTATTACCATAGATATTACCATATTTTTATCATAGATATTACCATATTATCTCCAGAGATATAATTATATTATTACCATAGATATTACCATATTATCACAATAGATATTACCATATTATCTCCATAGATATTACCTTATTATCTCGATAGATATTACCATATTTTTACCATAGATATTATCATATTATTACCATAGATATTACCATATTATTACCATATTGCTAACAGAGATATTACCATATTATTTACATAGATATTACCATATTATCTCCAGAGATATTACCATATTATTACAATAGTATATTACCATATTATTATCATAGATATTACCATATTATCTCCAGAGATATTACCTTATTATTACCATAGATATTACCATATTATTACCATAGGTATTACCATATGTTTACCATAGATATTACCATATTATCTCCATAGATATTACCTTATTATTACATAGATATTACCATATTTTTACCATAGATATTACCATATGATTACCATGGATATTACCATATTATTACCATATTGTTAACATAGATATTAACATATTATTTACATAGATATTACCATAATATTACCATAGATATTACCATATAATTACCATAGAAATTACCATATAATTACCATAGATATTACCATATTATCTCCATAGATATTACCATATTATTACCATAGATATTACCATATTTTTACCATAGATATTACCATATGATTACCATGGATATTACCATATTAATACCATATTGTTAACATAGATATTAACATATTATTTACATAGATATTACCATATTATCTCCAGAGATATTACCATATTAATACCATAGATATTACAATATTGTTACTATAGATATTACCATATTATCTCCAGGGATATGTCCTGATTATTACCATAGATATTACCATATTATTACCATAGATATTACCATATTGTTACCATAGATATTACCATATTTACTCCAGAGACATTATCAGAAATGCTCGGTTTTTACCCTCACTTCAACAATCTTCATGCATTAATGATCTTAAACTTTTTTTCAAGGATTAATTCTGCATTTGGATACAATTCATCCCTTCTTTACATTCTACATTCATTCCCGTCATCACTTTGTCACTTAAGGGCATTTCACTTTTAATATTCTTCTATGTATGTGCTACTTAACAGAATTATTGTTAAGTACTGTAAGTATTTTGCTAGAAATTTTCCTCTGAGGAGATGTACTAAAATTGAACACTCATGGGTTAAGGACCTTAATTTCAATATGTATGTATGTGTGCGTGTATATTAGGTTGATCTAAAAATAATGTCGTTGTTTGACGTTCAAGTCAAAAAACAACACTTTTTGCACCAAGCTTATATATATATATATATATATATATATATATATATATATATATATATATATATATATATATATAATACCTACAGACACATCCTTCTGAAATAAGTGTAAGAAGTTACGATTGTCACTAGTCGTGAGATTCAGACCCCTCAACACAGCCAGCTCTATCCCCATATCCAAGCAACATAACCGCAGATCCACCGTCAACCTCAGCGGTATTCAAATGAAATGAATCATTTACATGGGCATAAACGTTATTGAATGTTAATAAACAGTGATCGAACGACTGGGAGGTTGCGATCTCACATGTAGACCAACTGACCGACTTATCTTTCACAAACAGTGCTCAACTGTTAAGAAACAAATTAATTTTTCTACTGAAAGCAGACATTTCCATTTGATTCAGCATGTGTTCTATCTATACTATTTATGACGAACGCCTTCAAAAAGATGTGTGGTCTAAACAACAATAATAAATGCAGGTTCTGTAGCACTGAGGTTGAGAGTGTGGGCCACCTGGTTTCTAGTTGCAAAGTCCTACTTGGAGATGGTTATTATACAGATCGCCATAACGGAGTTTGCAAATACCTTCACTGGAAGATATGTAAGAAACTAAATATTCAGTGTAGTAAAAAATCCTGGGAACATATACCCGAACGAACAGTTGGGAATGACAACTATACCATTCACTATGACTACATAATCCCAACTGCTACATATCTAGAAAACGCAGCTGTTAAACCAGATATAGTGATTTGGGACAGAGCAAACAAAAAAGCGACCATAATAGAGGTCAGTGTACCCAATGATACAGGGCTTAACAGAGCTGAGAGGGAAAAGATTACAAAGTATCAAGGACTTATGTATGATATGAAACGAAATTGGAAATTAAAAGACGTTTCAATTATACCAGTCATTATAGGAGCAACTGGGCTTATGAAAAAGAACTTTAAAAAGTACATAGCAAGCATACCCGGTGAACCAAGTGCAAGTGAAATACAAACTATTGCACTGAAAGGGACGGCTAGAATCCTGAAAAGATCTCTTGGTTGGACTCACTAAAATAGGGGTAAATGTCAGACATCTGGTTGGATGTCCCACCCTCCTAGAAGAAAAAGTTTAAGAAAAATGAAGAGAGAAACCAATTTATTCAAAGGAAATCTACATTCAATAAGTAACCTCATTTGCATATTACATTGTATAAAATCTATTTTAATAATTAGTTCCATGTTATTAATTGCTTGTTGTAATTGAATTGTTTTAATTGTTCTATTCAGATATATTACTTAAAGTTGATTTATTTAATTTAAATTTCATTTATATTTAATTTAATTTATTTTTAGCTAATTATATTCGATACTACTTCCTGTAAGAATATTAGTAATTTTATTTATTTAAGACTAGCTTGGGTGTCTATTGTATTTGGAGGTGTGTATTGAGCAAAAAAAAAAGTGTTAGTAGGCAGGCAGGCAGGCAGGCTCGAACCTGTACTGCAAAGGAGGAAAAGCATGTGAAAAAAAGTGACATCCTTGCTGTTGCGTCCATCACAAAACCAGAACTGGCGAAGGTTAAAATTAAGGCAAGTCAATCGAAAAGAGGGGATGACTTTCAAAAATATCGGCGATAAAATCAACCCCTCCTTACAGAAAAGTGCCAAGTTGAGAGTGAAGGAGTTAATGTTTTTGGCCAATTTTTAAATATTTGTCGTCTGAAGGGATCGAGCTTCGAAACGATACTAATCTCGTGAAATCTCGTGAAAATCCGTTGCCTCTTTCAAAAGTTTTAGGCAGACATGCATACATACATGCATACATACATACATGATGATTGCCACTCCTTCAGACACTTAAAGTCCATTAGCCCAAAAATGACTTTTCTTTTTAGTCCTACCGGTGAATTCACACGCTCAAGCAGGCATAACACTGAAGACGGTCATTGAGATCAATTATTACATGCGTCCAGCATTTCAAGCCTCCATGCATCACAACTTTTCCATCGCCACAGGACCACTTTTATAGACAAATGCCTGGGGGAGTATCTATACACAGATGATGTTACAGAGTCTTAGCTTTGTACGACATCTAAGTCTCTCTCTCGGTTCAAAATGTTGAGATCCAGCAACAAGCAAGAGCAAGATAGCCAGCAACAAGTTAAACTGCAGACCAGCTTAATGCAGATACTGGTCTCCCGCTTTATGGTTTTTTAAATCAGAGATTTGCTTCTCCTAGAAAGGTTGCCTTCACCACGGCTTACAGACACACACACATACATACACGCACACAAACACACGGTGCTAGTTGACCCCGAAAAAGGATTCATTCGCCCTTTGGAAGGTCTTGTTTTTAGTCGTTTAGGGAGACTAGCCACCCTCCTCACCAAACAAGTCTGGTGCGGGAACCAGTTTAGTCGCCGGTGATCCGACCATGAGGCAGGTAGTACTGGGTTACATGGTACCAGTAGCAAATGACATAACCTGAAATATACATACATACATACATTTAAACAGACAGGTGAGATTTATATTATAGATGTGAGAGTTATTCCCCCTTTAAGTTATGAACTATCTAATTTTCGTAAACCAAAATGGATGTGTTTTATGCTTCCATAAACCCAACATGTGGTCCACTTGCAAGAAAATCGTGAGACGGTAGGATATCCGGTGTATCTTAAATAGTATGTGACTGATATATCCGCCCTCCAATATGTTTTAACCTGGCAACGCTGGGTCTATACAGCTAGTATATATATATATATATATATATATATATATATATATATACATTGTTCATTTTTTACAGGCTGACTGGAGACAGCAGTATAACGACACCTGCAGGCGTATTTTACCTTTTATGGAAAAGACTATTGATATGTTCTGCAATGGTAATTACTTCTTCATGGGAGAGCAGGTAAGAATCATCACACGTGCGCGTGCACACGCACACACACACACACACACACACACACACACACACACACACACACATATACTTTTTATTTGTTTTACATAAGCATTAATATGTCGCTACACATTCATGGGCATGTTTCGGACAGCCAATTACTAGTAACTAGAGACCTCTTCAAGCGATATTGGTTATAAAAAACAGTCTGTAATGCTTACATAAGGATTATGGACTAAGCTTTTGTATAAGCAATATCGTCTGAAGAGGTCTGTAGTTACTGGTAACTGGCTGACCGAAACATGCCCATGAATGTGTTGCGACATATTAATGCTTCTGTAAAACAAATAAAAAGTTTATGTTGCCCTACTTTGGTATTGAGCACCTTGTATCAACCTCATTAAACTTCATTAGTTGCTTTGCTTCTGGAAAATATTAACCTTAAATAATATATATATATACTAGCATTTCAGCCTGGCGTTGCCCGGGTGTTTGAATGTGTATGTTGAGCAAAAAAAAAAAAAGTGGTAGTGGGAAGGCAGGCTCGACCTGTACCGCCAAAGGAGGAAAAGAACGGGGGAAAAACCTGACATCTTTGCTGTTACGACCACCGCAAAACCGGAAGTGACTTATGTTTAAATTAAGGCTAGACAATCGAAAGAGGGGATGACTTTCGAAAATATCAGCGAAAAAAGCGCCCCCCTGTAAAAAAGTGCCCAGTTGAAGGTGAAGATATTACTTTTTTTAGTCAATTTTTCGATATTTGTCGTCTGAAAGGTCGAACTTCAAAACGATACTTTCCTTAATAAAATCCCTCGCCTCTGTCGAAAGTTTTAAGCATACATACATACATACATAAATTTATATATTGGTAACTAAAAATTTTCGATCCAAACCGATTAAAAAGCTTGCCCTATCCCTCAATACACTTTATGTAAAATTTCAAATGTTTAGACCAGAAATTTTCTGAGTAATTTGGTAGAGACCGCAGAGGTCAATTTTTTTTTTACTTTGACCCCTATTATGACCTCTTAACATTTATCGTTTTGGGCTGAAAATCAAGTTATTAAATTAGATCCATGTTCAAGGAACCTATATCTAAAATTTAAAGTGTTTAGACATAAAATTGTCGGAGGAGTTTGGTAGAGTTCTCAAAGGTCAAATCGTTGAACTTTGACCCCTTAACAGCCAAATTTCTGGGCGAAAACCGATCACAAAGATTTTCCCAAATCTCAGTAACCTGTATATCTAATTTCGAGTCTGCGGACTAAAAATTGACAGAGTTATTGCATAGGGAAATGTACACAGACAGACAGACACACACACACACAGACACACAGACACATTCACTTTTATAGATATACTAGCATGGGTGCCCGGCGTTTCCCGGGTGTTTTGACGTGTATGCTGAACAAAAAAGAAAGGTCAATTTTTTAAACTTTGACCCCTATTATGACCACTTAAAATTTATTGTTTAGGGCTCAAATCAAGTTATTAAGTTATATCCATGTCCAAGGCATCTATATCTAAAATTTCACGTGTTTAGACCCAAAATTGTAGGAGGAGTTTGGTAGAGTTCTCAAAGGTCAAATCGTTGAACTTTGACCCTTAATCGCCAAATTTCTGTCCGAAAACCAATCACATCGATGTTCCCAAATCTCAGTACCCTGTATATCAAATTTCGAATTTGTAGGCTTAAAATTAACAGAGTTATTGCGTAGGGAAATGTACACACACACACACACACACACACACACACACACACAGACACGTTCGCTTTTATAGATATAACAGATAGACTAGCATGGGTGCGCGGCGTTGCCCGGGTGTTTAGAGGTGTATGCTGAGCAACCCCCCCCCCCAAAAAACGGTCAATTTTTTAACTTTGACCCCTATTATGACCTCTTGAAATTTATATCTTTGGGCTCAAATCGTGTTATTAAGTAAGATCAATGTCCAAGGAACCTATATCTAAAATTTCAAGTGTTTAGACCCAAAATTGTCGGAGGAGTTTGGTAGAGTTCTCAAAAGTCAAATTGTTGAACTTTGACACCTTAACAGACAAATTTCTGGGCGAAAACCGATCACAAAGATTTTCCCAAATCTCAGTAGCCTGTACATCAAATTTCGAGTCAATAGATTTAAAATTGACAGAGTTATTGCGTAGGGAAATGTACACAGACACACAGACACACACATAGACACATCCACTTATATATATATATATATATATATATATATATATATATATATATATATATATATATATATACTAGCAGGGGTGCCCGGCGTCGCTCGGGTGTTTGGAGGTGTATGCTGTGCAAAAAAAGCAAAAAAACAAAAAAAATGGTTAATTTTTTAAAACTTTGACCCCTATTATGACCCCTTAAAATTTATAGTTTCGGGCTCAAATCACTTTATTAAGTTAGATCCAGGTTCAAGGAACCTATATCTAAAATTTCAAGTGTCTAGACCCAAAATTGTCGGAGGAGTTTGGTAGAGTTCTTAAAGGTCAAATCGTTGAACTTTGACCCCTTAACAGCCAAATTTCTGGCTGACACCCGTCACATCGATTTTCCCAAATCTCAGTACCCGGTATTTCGAGTCTATAGACTAAAAATTGACAGAGTTATTGCGTAGGGAAATGTACACAGACACACAGACAGACAGACAGACAGACAGACAGACAGACACGTTCACTTTTATAGATATATAGATATATATATTGCGCCGGATCATAGAAATTTCCAGGTTGGTATCTGAGGGTGAGTTTAATTTACAAGAGGAGATACATCTCCGAATAAACTTGCCTGAGGGATCGGCAACAAGGTGGTTCTCCACGTAATGGTCTACCGGTATGAAGATGCTGCAAGATGCCTTCCCCAATCTCCATAGCAAGCACGTCTTTGCCGCAGCGAATGGTGACATCTGAAGTGTGTGCGACACGAAGTTACGCTTCGTGTATCACCTAAAATACTTTATAGCTGGGGCTGGCTCAATCCTAATGATAAAATGTATACTCTTATCCGAGTTCTGCCAAGGACGATATATATATATATATATATATATATATATATATATATATATATATATATATATATATATATATATATATATTTATATTTATATATATATATATATATATATATATATATATATATATATATATATATATAAAATCCTATCCTCTGATGAGAAGGAAAGTATTTCTTCGAAATTCCGCGGATTAAGGACTATCCACTTATTTTGTGCTACCGTTTTAAAATTAAATATGTTTTTAACTCCTTTTCAAAGTGTTTTTAACATGTTTTATTAACTACTTGTTCTTATATACATACATACATAAATACATACATACATAAATACATACATATATATATAAACAGTTAAACTACGCTGATGAGAGGTAAAAACCTTGAAACACGCGTGTACGTAGATTACTGTTTTAAAAATAATAAATAAATAAAAATGTTATATACGTCCAAATTAAAAAGGGCGACTTTCTAAAGTAAATAAAAAAAATGAGCTCCGAGGCGGCGCCAATATTAACCGTATGTATCGCTTGAAAAAACAACAATAACAAAATCTATATAGGTATATATATATATAAATATATATATAGGTATATATATAATATATATATATATAATACACACATATATATATATATATATACATATATATATATATATATATATATATATATATATATATATATATATATTACTTAAATTTGCCCAAACAATACCCACTATTACTGAGATGAGACTACTATGAGATGGGTCAGATTTCTTGGGAGAAAAATAGTTGAGGAGTTGTACAGCAAGAGGTTTGTTTACATTACATTTAAATTTCTTTTTGTTGATACAGTCAATGAGGAAATTCCAAAGACAAAAGATATTAAATATTCTATTCATTTCCTTAGACACAAGGTAAAGAGTATATTTGATGAAAGAGTTTCTGTGGAATGAACTGGATTCGAAACTGACATAACCAGATTTTTAGTCTGTGGCATTAACTGTTAAGCCACCGCGGAGAGCTCTACAGTGAATAGGTGCAATTTTTGCGAGTATTTCTACCTAGGAGGACCATAAAGAATCAGTATGGACATATATGCATGTATAATGTGCAGGCCGGCCGGCGTTACTCGGGTGTAAAATACGTATAAATATATTTTAATTTCTGCAGAAACCGAGTTATGTGTATGCGAGTATTGTTTTTCTAAATAGTTCACTTCTGGAAAATAAAATACTTAAGCTGATATAGAAAACAAAATATAAAGAAAGTAAGTCAAGTCCGATAACCGTAAGACAAGCTTGACACGTTTATTGAAAACTGTTTTCAAGCCTACGTATTCTAAACAGAATCTGTCATTCATGAAACAGTTTTTGAACGATGACCCTCAGATAACAATTTTTTTAATTTTGACACCTTAGCAACCCTTTCTTTCTGAATACCTTATATACCAATTTTCAAGTCTGTAGATCCAAATTTCGTTGAGGATATAGGTTAAAATGTGTCCTCATACATTCTCACTTCATTTCACCGTATTTAGAACAGATTTCTGAGTTTTTATATTAACCGCTTCCAATATATATATATATATATATATATATGATGATTGCAACGTCTTGTCAGACGAGTACCACTCCCTCAGACATTTAAAATCCATGAGCCCAAATGCCTGAGGGAGTATCTATACAAATATGATGTTACAGAGTCTTAGCTTTGTACGACAGCTAAGTCTCTCTCTCGGTTCAAAATGTTGAGATCCAGCAACAAGCAAGAGCAAGATAGCCAGCAACAAATTAAACTGCAGACCAGCTTAATGCGGGTACTGGTCTTCCGCTTTATGTTTTTTTTAATCAGAGATTTGCTTCTCCTAGAAAGGTTGCTTTCACCACGGCTTACGGGAGCCCTCTCTACCCCAATACACATATACACACACAAATATACACGGTGCTAGTTGGCCGTTGACACAGAAAATGAGTTCATTCGCTCTTATATATATATATACACAAGAGTCGTGTCAGAAGTAAAGCCTTCCACATTTTTAATTCAAAATGTTGAAGAGTTGCAAAGACAGTAGTGGTACCATTAAAACGAGTGAGCCTTTTGAAATTATTTTTCTGCATAGTCACATCCAATTTTAATGCATATTTGCCAGGAATTCAATAACACATCTTTTTTTTTCTTTTTTTACACGGTGATCATCACTTATCAAGGCTCGCAAACCACTCAGGGATAAGGGTTATTGCAAGTACAGTACGTTAGTTTGGAGATTTGATGAAGTGTTTACTTAAGGGGGCGGTTCATTAGGAATTTGTTAACGTTGGACTTGAAGACATCCAAGTTGTAGTCAGGTGGGAAGCAGGCAGACGGAACAGAGTTCCACAGGCGTGCAGTTCTAAGAAAGAAACTTTGTTCATGGAATCCACGTTTTGATTTAGGCACAGATAAAGAGGGGGGGAAATTTTTCACAGTGGATTCAGCTAGACGGGTGTTTTTCGTGAAAGATTGGCGCGGGGGGGGGGCAGAGATTAGAGTTTAGACGAGCACCTGCCATGGAAATAACGATAAAACAAGGATAGGCTTGCAACGTCTCTTCTATGGGAGAGAGGTTGCAGGGTAGAGAAAAGGGCATCCTCCACTAAGCCAAAAAGTCTATTTTGTACTCTGTCAAGTTAGGATAGGCTGTTTTTAGCAGCTGCTGCCCATATATGGCAGCAGTATTCCATCCTTGGACGTACGTACATCTCAGCTTCTGAAGCACGTCACTGAGAGTGGTTCCTTTCTAAAGGTATCATATCGTCAATATCTGCAACAGAGAAATGAAACATTCAGGTCATGAATGCATAAGGTAGGTCCGTTACCAACATGATGCACTTTGCGAACCCTAGCTGATCTATTCGAGTTGAATAACAAATAGAAGGTATTTCCTTTGGAACGCCCTTCATATATATATATATATATATATATATATATATATATATATATATATATATTGGAAGCGGTTAATATAAAAACTCAGAAATCTGTTCTAAATATGGTTACATACTAATCTAGCCAAATATTTTAAAATGCCTATCGTAAACTCCTTCCATTTTTGACTCTGCCTTCACCTGCAAACCGGATACTCCCTCCCTCCCCACTACACAAACGGCTTCGCACGTATTAACCATTCCGACTACTACTGACCACCATCGCCGTCCAGCAAGACCAAATCTTATACATGCTTCGAAGAGAAAAATATAAGACATTCATTAATACCTTTGATCTATACACAAAAAAAAAACATCATCAGAAAAATTGAAAAAATAAATAAGTTATAACTATGAAAAGCTATATATATATATATATATATATATATATATATATATATATATATATATATATATATATATATATATAATATATATTATATATATAATATATATATATATTATATATATATATAATATATATTATTATAGTAAAAAAATAATTATGACAGCCCCTTTAAGAAATACGTTTCTTATAGTTGAGCACTTTCTGTTGAATAAAAGTCGGTCAATTTAGCTCTTATGCGTAGATCGTCGTATAACGACTTGATCACTGTCTGTCTGACGTAATGAACATTTAAATTAAAATGTTTAAAATTCAACGCTATTTCACACGATTAATGGTAGCCGAATGGATACGGTCTCCGCTAATCGAGCCAGAGATGTCTCGTGTCGCGGGGTTCGAATCGTTCGACTGGTAGTAATTGTGACACCCTGCACTGAAGAATCCCGAAAGGATGAAACACTAGTGTCTGTAGGTATTTAATTATTATAGTAAAAAAATAATTATGACAGCCCCTTTAAGAAATACGTTTCTTATAGTTGAGCACTTTCTGTTGAATAAAAGTCGGTCAATTTAGCTCTTATGCGTAGATCGTCGTATAACGACTTGATCACTGTCTGTCTGACGTAATGAACATTTAAATTAAAATGTTTAAAATTCAACGCTATTTCACACGATTAATGGTAGCCGAATGGATACGGTCTCCGCTAATCGAGCCAGAGATGTCTCGTGTCGCGGGGTTCGAATCGTTCGACTGGTAGTAATTGTGACACCCTGCACTGAAGAATCCCGAAAGGATGAAACACTAGTGTCTGTAGGTATTTAATTATTATAGTAAAAAAATAATTATATATATATATATATAGCTTTGGTTTAGTTGTAGTTTTTTTTATTTAAAAAAAAGTTTCTGATGATGTTTTTTGTATATAGATCAAATTATATATATATATATATATATATATATATATATATATATATAATCAAAAAGTAAAATTTAAATTTACAAGCCAAAAGCTTCTGTAAACTTGAAGTGAATATAAATATTAATATTTATATAGTAATCTTCTTTACCTCAAATTAATACAACCAAAATAGACAATATTTTTGTGTAGGTGCAGCATTTGTTCTTCCTTTTTTTCTTCACAGGTAACCCAAATTGCTGAGGGTTTTTTTTGTGCATAGAATCTGCCCTTTTTTCGCGTGGAACGCTAAAGATTTTTTTTTTACTTTTAAATCGTGGATTTCAAATTTTCTTGGATCGTCTAGAATGTTTTTCTCTTTTCCACCTGAAATGCATTTTCAGGGATAGAAAAAAAATTCGTTGTGTTTTTAAACCGTAGATTGTTTTTGGTAAGGGTCGGTGTCATTCCTTCGCTAGAAACAAAATCCTGGTTTTAACGGCATCAAATTGTAACATTATTGTACCGTTATCAATTTAAACCTCACAGGGTCGAATTTATTCCAATGCTTAGGAACAATCTTGGTCATACGGCAACAAATTGTGACACTATGGCTGGTCAATGGCATGACCGACCCACGTGTTACGTATATGTCCTGGAATCGGTATAATATTTTTGTCAGAGTTGAAGAGTAAAGGCATACCTTAGAATTTTTAGTGTGGTTGGCTCCTTCTTTCTCTCAGGGTGACGTCTCTGGTTGTCTTGGAGTTTCTGTTACTGTAATCGTCTCCAGGCACCGTTTCGACATTTAAGAGAGACACAGCAACACGCAACACAGGTTCTAATATGTATACATATATATATATATAAAATAAGCAATTAATTTGCTTTTCTCTTTATACTATGTCGAACGTATATATATATATATATATATATATATATATATATATATATATATATATACATATATATATATGTATATATATATGTGGAAGAATCTGATCTAGTTATTTTGTACACACATATTACACTATATTACAACAAAAACAATTTACAAATCATAAGAAATTCGAGTCGTGGACTTTCGGTATGGTGGCTGTCATCGCTCTTGTTAGCTGCAACGTTACTCGGTTGTGGAAATAATTATATAATCTCTCACGATCTGAAAATCCTATTTTTTAATCAGGAATAATATTTTTGTCTCTTTCCTCTTTCGAAAGAACATTCTCTTTCAATAAACCTTTAAATCGTCAACAGTCTCTTTATATTATCGTGCATGGTGTTTGCTCGTCTTGAGGAAAAGAAGATGAAGCCACTAGACGATCAACGATACAGGTAAAAACAATGATGGAGGGGATGATGGAGGGGATGATGGAGGGGATGATGGAGGGGATGACGCTAGACACACGTATTGAATCAAAATATCAAATTGCCAGTGTAATGTTTCCTTACATCAGGGTATTTCTCAGTAGTAATGGTTGCTTTATAAACTTGCCGTCTATTCCTTCTTTTCTTTCGATGTCTAGAGTTTAAATTTCACTTAACCCCCACCACTTCGAGCGTAAACGAGTTTTTCCGTTGTTTTCTGGTCTTCTTTAAGTGCAACAATCACTGTCACTTTGAATAATTGTGAGTCTTTGGTATCAGTCTTGATTAATTATATATGCCATGTATAATTATTATATAATATATATATATTATATAACCATATATATATATATATATATATATATATATATATATATATAATTAAGATTATATATATATATATATATATATATATATATATATATATATATATATATATATATATATATATATATGAGCAAACAGTTAATAAAATATGTTAAAAAACACTTTGAAATGAGTTAAAAACATATTTAATCTGAAAAGGAAACACTAGATAAATGGATAGTCCTTAATCCGCGGAGTTTCGAAGAAATACTTTCCTTCTCATAAGAGGGTAGGAATTAGCAAAATGCGGTATCGGATTTTGCATGCAGAAGTATTTGATGAAACAACAAGTAAGTCAAAGATCTTACTTGAAAACAAAAAAAAGTGAAGCAGAGGGAATATGGTGAAGAAAAAGGTGATTATACATGAATGGATAGTCTGGTGGAAAATAAAAAATCCAGTGACGGTAAAATCGATTATATCCATGATATTATAAGCTCTATTTCCTATTTGGTTTTATCGAGCTTTTACATCTGGCTGAGATAATTTTATAAATATTATTTCTTTAATATTTATAATATACTTTAATTTTACCGTCTTGGATCATTTTGGTAAATTTAATTGTGATTTTTATTTTATATATATATATATATATATATATATATATATATATATATATATATATATATATATATTTATATATATATATAATAATAATAATTTGGAGTAAGAATTCGATATAATAATCTGCCCCAAATTGCCTGTTCATACTTTAATGTAAAAATTGACAGAAGAATTCTGAATGTAACGTTTTTAGTTATTTATTTATTTGTATGTATAATTCAATGTTCTGATGTTTACTTTTATTTCTCTCCACCCCTCCTTTATTTTAACTCTTTCCTTTCTCAATAATTTTCCTCTCATGTTTTTGACCCCCCCCCTTCATAGACAACTCAATAGTATTCCATCTAATTCCCACTCTTTCTTAACGCCGTAATCCACACGTTCTTTTGTAATACTTTTTGTTCTTGCTCTTCTTTTTCTCTTCTCTTGACGTCCATTCCTTCTTTCCTTTCAATGTTCAGAGTCTAAAATGTCATTTAACCCCTAACCCTTCCTGCTAAATTTAACGTTTTCATTTTATTTATTTATTTTTTAAATATCTCCTCTATTTCTTCAGTTAAGAATCAGACTTCTTCACGGGAACACAGTCTTTATTACGTCGCCTGTTCAGTGTAGCAACTATGTAATATTTGTCTATATAAATAAAAATATTATATTTTCCTCTTTTTATTGAGCACTCTTAATAACCTCGTTTTAATTTGCGAGTTTTATCTCCTGAATACCTTTTACTTGGTATATATATATATATATATATATATATATATATATATATATATATATATATATATATATATATATAACGATAATATTTTAAATATTTTTTTTTTAATTTACAGGCAGATGTGTTTCGAACTTATGTTCTTATCAGTGTAGGAGATGATAATTACTGCCAGTCGGGAGATTCTAACCCAGTTATGAAGTCACACTTGACTTGTAGGCTGGTATTCAACCCCTAGGTTATTCGAAATTCCCAGTAGTAATGAAGGAAATTAAGTATCTAAAAATGCCAAATCAGCGGGCATAAACAGCAAACAGACAGAAAATGTTCAACGACTAATGTCGGAACATTGCTTTGTGTTAAGTTCAACGCTTATTCTTAATTCCTTAAAGAGCGTTCAACTTTTTCTTATAATGAGAATATTTTAAAATTAAATATTAACATGCACACACTAGGTGCCTTCAGTAAGTTTCCAGACTTATTTTGTACAGGCATTTAAAATTGTCATAGACTCTTGAAAATTTAGTATGTTATTGCTATACGTGTTATAAGATGATTGACCATTTTTTTATGATTTCAGGTTCAAATGAACAGCTACAGCAGGAATTGGAATACATCCTACTAAAGCCTTATTGTCACAGCTGGTGAATTTCAAAAATGCAATCAGGACGTGAGGACATTTTAGAAGAACAATATGTAATAAAATTCTGTTTTAAACCTGGAAAAATGTAACACAAACGTATGGAATGCTTCAGATTGCTTTTGGGCCATCTTGCATGAATTAAACATCAGTTTTTTGAGTGGCATAAGCGATTCAAGGAAGGCAGGGAGTCTGTGAGGGATAATGAAGTGTGGGACGAGTAAGGAAATCAGAACACCAGAGTTTGTTGGCCAAGAATTTCATGGATAAGGACCGTAGTGTGTCTACAGAGACAATAAGTGAACAGTTTGATGTCAGTGTGGGAACTGTACACACAATTATTTGTGAGGAACTGAAGATGCAGAAGATTTGTGCAAAGTTTGTCCCAAGAGTGCCCAGAGAAGATAAAAAAGAAAGACGTTGTCATGGGCATCAAGACAATTCCTCGCCCTCCCTATAGTTCAGACCTTGCTCCCTGTGACTTTTGGTCATTATCTAAGCTCAAGGAAAACTCTAAAGGTAATCTTTATGTGACAATTGAGGAGATGAAAGAAGGCTTTGACAAGGATCAGTGACACACTCACACACGAGGACTTCCATGGAACCTTCCAGAAGTTGTTGGAATGGCACAACAAGTGCATTGCAGTCGGAGGAGATTACTTCGAAAGGGACTAAAGTTTCATGTCTATCAGTAAAAAGCGCCTATACGAAAAAGGTCTGGAAACTTATTGAAGGCACTTCGTACTTTGCTTGAAGCATTGTCTGGTGTGTGTATTAAGGTTTGCAGTAGACCAAAACAGCAACAAAGGTAAATCTTGATAGTGTTTTCTGTGTGTATTAAAATGCCCATACGAAAAAAAGTCTTCGTATATGGTATATATATATATATGCCTATAAAGTTGAGTTTTTTTTTACTGGCTCTGAGATTTATATGAAAAGTCTCCTTTTTCCAGTTAAAAATTTATCAAACGAATTTTTTAATATACTCAGTCATGGGCATGCAAGCGACTACATGAAGGTTAAATAATTTGCATATTCCTTTAAAAAACGAGTGTTCATTAATTACTTATTTATTTTTATGGTTTCTCATAAGATGATTAGTTTTATTTACCTGTTATGCTGGATTTAATTTATGCATAGTTTCTACATTGTGCATAATTGCGTAAAATTTAAGCTGAAAATGTTCTAGCGCAAAAAAGATATTTTAATCTCTCTCTCTCTCTCTTTCTCTCTCTCTCTTTCTCTCTCTCTCTCTCTCTTTAAAAAAAACGGGCTCCAACTCTAATTAGGCCCTGTGTCTTAGAGTTTTGTCCGAATGAAATGAAACTTTGGTCATAACTAGTTTATTATATTCAAAACACTAGGGTCTTTGGCCTTTTTTTTTCTCCGTTCTACAGTATATGTTCTAGATGACCTCCATTTAGTTTTTGCTGTTTTTTTTTTGGGGGGGGGGGGGTTCTGTATTTGTTAAGCTGGACTAAATCTGACAATATGAAAATAGAATGGAGGTGGAAGGACCCGAATACTCAACGTTTCGCCCGATTTATGCAGGCTTTTTCTTTCTTTTTTTTTTTGTCAATGACCATCCCTCTTGAAAAAGCTCGCATAAATCGGGCGAAACGTTGAGTATTCAGGTCCTTCCACCTCCATTCTATTTTCATATATATATATATATATATATATATATATATATATAAGTGACCTTGTCTGTGTGTGTGTGCGAAACTTCTCTACTAAACTCCTCTTTTAATATTTTATCTACGGACTTGAAATTTAATGTATAAGGTATTAGGACTTCGGGAACACTTTCAATTTAGTCTGTAGCCTTCAGAAATTACTGCTAACTGTTAAAATTGAAATGTTGACCTTGGCAGGAGTATATCAACTAAATTCTAAGCATGCGTACATATACATTTTTAGCTTGAAGTCGCTGGAGTGCTGAATGTTTTGGTTTATATTTCAGCTGATTTTATCCAGATCATTTTTTTTTAATTAGATACAATATAATAATCAATAGAGATTTTGCTCTTTAATAATTAATACTTGAAGGCATTGCCAGGGCCGCTGCAAGAAAGGTGGGCTCTCTCTACCGTGCTAGACAACTACTAACACCCGAAAGTATCCTGTACCTCTATAAGGCCACTATTCGCCCATGTATGGAGTATTGCTGTCACATTTGGGCTGGTGCATCTGCTACTAGTCTCTCTCTCCTTGACAAGGTTCAAAAGAGAGTCGCAAACCTGATAGGCCCTGAACTGGCATCTAAGCTTCAGCCTCTGTCCCATCGACGAACTGTTGCATCCCTCTGCCTTTTCTACAAGTATTTTAGTGGTGAATGCTCTGACGAACTGCAATCACTTGTGCTCTCACGACGCGAGCACCCTCGACAAACCCGACAGGTTGCTAAATCCCACCCCCCACACTGTAGAGATCCCTAGATGTAAAAGATCTTTCTACTCCAATATTTTCTTCCCCAGAATCGTTAGACTTTGGAATTCCATTCCAGGTCCCTGCTTCCCCAACAGTACTGACGTGCAGAAGTTCAAGTGTAACGTGAACCGACATCTTGCTGTCTAAATCCCTACATAGTACCCTAGTAGTTGTTGCCCCTGATAGTAGCCCCCTACACCAAAGTGGCAATTTGCCTTGTTTGGGGTAAAAATGTAAAAAAAAAAAAAGATAAATAAATAAATACTTAGTCTCCAGGAATCATCATTTGACTCGTAAAAGTTCTCATCTTTCTCTTTCAATCTTTCTGTTAATTCCAGATGAAACTCTGCGACATGATGTGCTATGCAGCTCTGGAAAACCCGTTGATCGACAATCCGAATATGCTGAAGGATTATCCGAAGATCCGAGGTCTGAGGATGAGAGTTGCTGGTAATCCGAAGATCAGCGCCTATTTGAAGAAACGGATCCAAACGGATTTTTAAAACCCGAAAAGTCTTCGACCCCCAAAATGACCCTGGGAACGTGACACCCATTAACGAGAAACATCAGCATTCTGTGTTTGGGGGTTAAGATATATTCCTTACACAAAGTTGGTGCGAATTGTTTGGGCGTTTCTCTACCACTATTGACCTCTTTTGTTTGAAGGGACCTTACAACCTTGTTTTTAATTATTTTTATTGTTACCACATTCTGAGGTATCCATAAAAGAGAAAAATAAAAAAAAATATTTGCAAACTTGACTTTTTTTGTTGTTGTTTTAATTTTTTTTTTTTTATACAGTGATCACCACTTATCAAGGCCCGGAAGCCACTCAGGGATAAGGGTTATTGCAAGTACATTACGTTAGTGTGGATATTTGATGAAGTGTTTACTTAAGGGGGCGGTTCATTAGGAATTTGTTAACGTTGGACTTTAAGACATCCAAGTTGTAGTTCGGTGGGAAGCAGGCAGACGGAACAGAGTTCCTCAGGCGTGCAGTTCTAAGAAAGAAGCTTTGTTCATGGAATCCGCGTTTTGATTTAGGCACAGATATAGAGTGGGGGAAATTTTTCACAGTGGATTCAGCTAGACGAGTGTTTTTCGTGAAAGATTGGTGCGGGGGGGGGCAGAGATTGGAGTTCAGACGAGCACCTGCCATGGAAATAACGATAAAACAAGGAAAGACTCGCAACGTCTCTTCTGTGGGAGAGAGGTTGCAGGGTAGAGAAAAGGGCATCCCCCACTAAGCCACAAAGTCTATATTCTAAGACCGTAGTACCTTTAATGTACATACGTTTGTGTGTTACGGTTTCCAGATTCTAAATTATTCGATCGGGATATCCTATTTAATAAAAAAAAATAAGGATATAAGGTGATAATATACTGCGAACATTAAATTAGTATATAGATATGCTAATTTAATGTTCGTATCATGTAATCACACTTAATCAACCGAGAACAACGTCCGTCTGTATAAAAACATATAAGATATTAACGGATATATACTCAAGAGTCAAAAGAAGGAAAAGAATATGCTGTTTTCACAGCCCTAAATATAAGCTACCCCTCCTTTTTAATAAATAGGATATCCCGATCATCGAAGACGCAATGCAAAAAAAAAATAATAATAAATATATAAATACTAAAAAATGGTATCGCTTTTAGGCCATACGTGAAACTAAAATATATCTTCTTGGTTTACTGGCTAAGATCCAAGAGTAGCATCTGTTCTGTCTGAAGATGGTGCAGTGATATTGTGGGGTTTACGTTCGCGCCGGGCATCGATATAATGGAAATATATCACAGACTCCTATAAGAATATTAGAGATTAAATGTAATAACCATATATATTGTGGCTCTACATTAACCAGATTACTTAGATAAATAATTTTACAGTTTTAATAGAAGGGTTACAATAATATCGCGGGGTCCCCATTCACGCTGAATGTCCACAATGTCCAGCAGTAATATATTACATATAGAAGATTCCGATGTGGAATTTGAGGAATTTCCACAAGGCTTGCTAATAGAAATGATCGTTTTTGTTTATGAATTTTTAGATGAGGACTAATGTTCTCATCATGAGTGTTATTCTCACAATTTTTCGGTCGATGTAACCGCCGACCTTCTTCAAGTGAATCTTTTCAAACTCGGGAATCTGAGCTGAATTTCGAACGAATGGCGTTTTGTTAATCTCATAGCAGACAAAATGAACAGTAAAAAAAAAAACAAAAAACAAACAAACAAACAACAAAGAACAAATCAAAAAACATTAAACAAACAACAACAAAAAAAACAACAAACAAACAGACAAACAAACAACAAAAAATAAACAAACAAAAAAAACAAAACAAAACAACAAACAAACAAACAAACAAATAACAAAAAAAAACAATTAAAAAACAACAAACAACAAAAACCAAAACAAAAAACAACAAACAAACAAACAAACAACAAAAAACAAAACAAAAAACAACAGACAAACAAACAAACAAACACGGTTCGAGCGTAACGGCCACGTTATAAAATTTAGTGCTTATTTTCCGATGCCATAAACGATTCTTTTAACTGCTTATTTTTTGGTTTTTATCTTGTTTATAAGCATATTTTCCATTGCAATTAAAATGCTAAATATTTATTGATTTAAGTTGCAAGTAAAATCAAAATCTAATGACCCCCCCCCTACAAAAGTATTTCACGTTTGTGAAAATATACGCATAAAATACATGAGATTTTACGGTAATCTGAAAAGAAAAGAGTTAAAACAACATGTTATGAGATATTATTTATATTAATTTATTTATTGCGGACTATTATTCTTATCTTCTAGTTGTTGTTTCACGATGTTTCGGCCAACTATTCCTCTGGCCTTCGTCAGGTGGTAAACCACGACGGGATCCGAATCTCCTAACTCTATCCTAAGCAATTACTGCCTTCCATAGTTGTTGCTGTCTCACCACGTTTTGGCCAACTAAGCCTCCGGCCGGCTTTGGGTAGGATTGAAACCGCTATCTTCGGACAATGCTCATCTGGAACCGTAGAGATTCAACATCTCTATCCACTGCGTGAATGAGTCTTTGGCGCAGTAATTGCTGTGGATACAGTTAGGAAATTCGGAGTTCCTATCCCGTCGCGGTTAATCACCTGATGAAGGCAAGAGGAATAGTTGGCCGAAACGTCGTAAAACAACAAATAAGTCAATAAATAATACAAAACGCTCATCTAAAAAAGAGTTTCAATTAATCAAATAATGTTCAGACATGTTTAAAGAATCGAAATTGGAATTGGAATCTGTAATGGTATCGGAATTGGTAATTTAAAACAGAATCGGTAATTGTGTCGGAATCAAGAAGATATTGGAAAACACTTTATATATATATATATATATATATATATATATATATATATATATATATATATATATAAAGAGAGAGAGAGAGAGAGAGAGAGAGAGAGAGAAGGAACAAACCAAGTTATGTGTTCACCAACATTTCATCTTTATTTTGAGGCTTCCTCTGAATGAAAGAAATTAAGAAAACAAAATACCAATACTAATATTTGAAAATATATTCTTGATGTAATGACATGTATGACATAGTTCCATTTCAGGAGCGGGAAAAGTCGTTGGACACTAAGAAAATAAAAAGGGGGGGGAGCATGGCGTTGTGAAAGAGAGTAAGATTTTTTTTATATAGCGTCATATATACGTTAATATATTTAAAAAGATATTGTGCAATTCATATTCTTTTTGGAACAAATATGTCCGTTATAATTCAAATATGGATGTGTAACTGAAATGAAATGAGTGTATTTTAGTTATGTTATTTCTTGACTGATTTTATGTATTCATTAATACAGGAGGTGTTGTCTATGGTGTGAGAGCGTTAACCTGTGTCTAAAATTAAATTATGTTCTTTTAATAGAAGTTTACTAATTATTGGTGATGCATTATAGAAACCTGCACGTTGTTTAATTGTGCTTGAATTTGCGATAAGCGATGATTCAAGAAGTCTCCGTCGTAGTTTAATTGAAAATATATTTAATTATTTTTGCTTGGTTGAAATCAAAAGTATGATTATGCTGCAATGAATGAGAGAATAATGCATTAAGATAATTGCTATTTCTTATATCTTTTTTTATGTTCAATGTGCCATTTTTCTAATTTACGTTGGGTTTCAGAAACGTATATATGATGCCAATTTTGGCAAGGAATAGTGTATATGTCTGCAATGGAAACTGGTTTGCTTTGGAGGTGTTTTGTTGTTTTTAATGTTTGTCTTATAGTTTGTGATGTGGTTTGTATGATTGGAATTCCTAGTTTGTTTAGTGTGTTGCAAATTATTGTATTATTGAGTGAGTGGGTAAAAGAAGATATCTGTTTATGAGAGAACTGTATGGTTTATATGTTTTTTGCTGATTTATACTAGAAAATATTAGTGTGGCTTTTTTCTTAGAATTTAATATTAAATGTGTGGTATATTGCAAGGTTTTCAAAGTATTTATGAGGGATTTGAATTCTTTGTCCAGATATTCTGAACTGCAAATTCTGAATGCATGTAGGAAGAAACCAATTATCATACCTGTTTTTATTTTGTGAAAAGTATGACGCTGTGCCATTTCGGAGACGGAAAAAGACGTTGGAAATTAAAAATAAGGAGTGGAAGAGCTTGTGTTGTTAAAGAGAAAGAGATTTTTAATAACGTCATGTAGCCGTTGATATATTTTTAAAAGATATGACGCAGTTAATATCTTTCTGGAAAAAAATATGCCCGTTAAAATACCAACTGGTAGAGTCATCTGGAGCGATACATCGAAACTTTTTTTGTCAGAAGGAATATTAACTGCGCCACATCTTTTAAAAATATATTAACGGATATATGACGTTATTAAAAATCTCCCCCCACTTTAACAACGCAAGCTCCTCCCGCTTTTCTGAATTTCCAACATTTTTTCCGTTTCTGAAATGGAACAGCGTCACACTTTTCACGAGAAAATTTTCAAATATTTGTACTGGTGTCCTATTGCATATCTTTCGATGCCTCGCTCCAGGTGGCTCCAATAGTTGGTACTTTATGGCTTAACGAGCCAATCACAATCTTTCAAGGAGGAAAGACCCGGATTTACTCATATTCATTACATAACCTCCCCTGAGATAAATTTTCCCGTGAAATTAATCTTTAATATATTTTCTTTTTAGAGTCTGGCCATAATTTATTCACTTTTTTCCTGAACCGTTTCCCAATGAAGATATCCCAATGGAATCTCTTCGGTATTTTCCGCAATCTCTGTAGCGTGCCTGGGTCTCAAGTGATTCCAATATCATTTGCACAGAAATTAGTTTCCTTTTATATAATTTATGACCAGTCCTATTCTTTTGGTTACAATTCCTTCTTCCGGAAACATCACCCAGGCCATAAAGTTTTTGAAAAAAAAAGTGTCCCCTTTAGTCATCTGTGTTTTCTTTTATTGGTGGTTTCTTCGACGGAATAGGCAACAACTTATCAAACACGGAGCATATTTTTTTTTATGCAAACATGAACTCGGCTGTCAATAAACGTAACGTTGCCTTCGAATTTGGCATGATTCTGTAAATTGCCAAAAGTTTTTTGAATACTTCATTCATTTATGTTCACGTTTTAATTCTTTTTCAGAACTAATTTCAATGTGTCCACATATTTTTCTTCAATTCCTTTAGGTTTTGGATTGTAAACTGGCCTTGTCACGTGATTGTCACGTGCTCAACTGACAATGATTTGCAGTATTCCTTACATTTTTTTTCTAGTGAACTGGGTTCCATTTTCGCTGACTAAAGTTTTCGGGATTCCAATATGACTAAAAACTTTCGTCAAGTGCGTTTATCGTATTTGAAGCCGTCAAATGTCTGCACTCAGCAATTTCTCTCTACTTCGTAAAACTGTCTACCATGACCAACTAATACGATCCATGTCCAGTGTCGAAAATGGTACTTTTCGTTCGGGTTTAAAAATTAATTTAACAAATTAAGTCAACTTGTGTTTTAGCGTATAGACTGAGTATTTCTGAAATAAAAAAACAAAAAAAAAAACGCTTTTCAAAATAATAATAAATATTTCCTCTTACTTCTATTTATTTTGTCCACGACGTTAATATTGTTATAGAATTAACTAAATCGGTAATTTACATAAATTAAACAGTACAATCCAGTCTAAACCAAAAATATTTTATGAACGAGGAGTTACATTTATAATTTTTTTTCTTATGAACGAAATGTTACAGTTTAGCTTTGGACTTTAATTTTGTACCCGAAATCCCTCTGACAATGCACTTTTGTATTTGTTAACCATGGCAAACCTATTTTCCCCAAATTTGTTCATTTTTTACCGAGATACCGCTTCCTGAATCGAGTAATAAGTTTACAATCAGTTCTTTTATTTTTATTTCTTCTTTGACCCTTTGTTTCGTCAGACAATGAGAATTTTAAAACTTATTTTAAAGAAACAGTCCTTTTTATATGCTTTCCACCACACGCATTGCATATAACATGGGTAGTTTATAATTATTGGGTTTTTATTACTAAAGGTTATATATCTACTGAAAAGTTACACTCTTTCAAAAATTATTGAAAAGGACATACCTATGCTCTCTATTTCATTGTTACTGTGGTAAGTAAAAATTCACGCGGTAGAAGCAACTAAATTTGCAACTGGTTGGTTTGAGAGAGAGAGAGAGAGAGAGAGAGAGAGAGAGAGAGAGAGAGAGAGAGAGTAAGGAGTTAATATATGGTTAAAATTTTGTTCATATGTTAGTTTAGGGATAGGATAATATGTTAAATTATGATTCAACTGATATTAGGAATTCAAATAAAATTTGATGCACGAATTCCGAATATTTACGAGGGGCGTGCTATAAGTAATTTCAAGTTTGCAGATCAAAGATTCATTGAGTATATAGGTTGAGAAGTGTACTTACGTACACACACACATTCTCACAGTGAAATTATCTGTGTGTGTGTCTGTGAGTGTACATTTCCCTACCAAATAAGTCTGTCGATTTTCAGTCTACAGACTCGAGATTTGATATAAGGCGTATTGAGATTTGGGGAAATCTTTTTAATCGGTTTTCGGCCAGAAATTTGGTTGTCAAGGGGTCAAAGTTCAACGATTTGACCTTTGAAAACTCTACCAAACTCATTCGCCAATTTTGGGTCTAAACACTTGACATTTTAGATGTAAGTTACTTGTACATGGATCAAACGTTTTAATTTGATTTGAGCCCAAAGCAATACATGGTAAGGGGTCAAAATCGGGGTCAAAGTTTAAAATAAAAATGACCTCTACGGTCTCTACCAAATTATTCAGCCAATTTTTAGTCTAAACATTTGAAATTTTACATAAAGTGTATTCAGACATGTAGTAAGCTTTTTAATCAGTTTTTGGGCGAAAATTTAGCTGCCTAGAGGTCACAGTTGAAAGAGTTGACATTTGCAGACTCTACCAAATCCTTCGCCAATTTAGGTCTAAACACTTAAAATTTTCAATGTAGGTTAACTGGACATGAGTCAAACTTTTTAATATATATATATATATATATATATATATATATATATATATATATATAAATTCACATAAGGTTATGAACAGTACATAGGGCCCGAGCAAAGCCAGGTTGCACTGCTAGTATTTCCATAAAATCAAGAGAATAAAAAGATTAAAAAATTAGAGCATTAGGCTGTGTATTTCATATTCGTTCCAATAGTTTTGTGAACATTCGAATAATATAATGTTTAAAATTGTCCGAACGGTCACGAAACAATTGTATGGAATATGAAAATACACATGATAATGTTATCATTTTTTTTCCTTTTCATTGTCTTGATTTTTGTGAAAAATTATATGAACGCTCGAATATAAAAACTGATAATCATGAAACTTAATAATTGAGTTAATATATTAAAATTTTATGTTAAAAATATTAATAAGGCATATAATGTATATATATATATATATATATATATATATATATATATATTAATAAGGCATATAATGTATATATATATATATATACATTATCAAAAATATTAATAAGGCATAATGTATATATATATATATATATATATGTATATACATTATGCCTTATTAATATTTTTAATAATCTCTCTCTCTCTCTCTCTCTCTCTCTCTATATATATATATATATATATATATATATATATATATACATTATGCCTTATTAATATTTTTAACAAAAATTTTAATAATAATAATAATAATATTTTTAACCAAAAATTTTAATATATTAACTCAATTATAAAGAATTTTTGAGATAAAGATGAAACGTAGATAAATGTGTGTGTGTGTATATATATATATATATATATATATATATATATATATATATATATATATATATATACACACATTTATCTCCATTTCATCTTTACCCCAAAACTTCTTCGGGATGATTGATTCCCCCCTCTAGTCCAATCATTCTGAAGAAGTCTTGAAATAAAGATGAAACGTTGGTGAATACATGAATAGGTTTTTCCAATACATTAGAATATTATTTCCATAATTTTTTAATTTGATTCTGTTTCGTTCTACTTCAGTCGAAATTCTCAGAAATCAAGGAGGCTCCACTTTCGGGGGCTAACACTTGATATCTAAATAAGACACATAGCTATTCAAATATTCCATTAAAGCTCTAACCTTACCCCGACGGAATTTTGATATATTTTTATATATTAAATGTTTTTGGTTAAAAATATCGATAAGGTATATATATATATATATATATATATATATATATATATATATATATATATATATATATATATATATATAGGACAACAAGAGTATGAAATGAAAACACAAAACTATATATTGGTAGATATAGAATGGATCATGTATTGAATAATGGAATACAGGCAAAATTTGGGGGATAGATGGGACTCTTTATGTCAGGGCATTTTGAAGCCTAATGCTTCTCATCGTAAGAGTAGAGAAGGTGTTAGATAGCATGGGGAAGATGCGGCGTCTAGTGTAAGGTTCATTAGAGACGAAAAATATTAAGAGGAATTATAGAATGTTTGGGGAAGCCTTACTGAATTCTAAATAAATAAGGAGAAGCTTGTTATATATAGTATGGTATATAAGATTGTATATGGTCTTTAACATAGTATTGCGATTAAGGGGTATATGTATTATATATATATACCTTATCGATATTTTTAAACAAAATATATATATATATATATATATATGTGTGTGTGTGTGTGTGTGTGTGTGTGTGCGTGCGCGCGCGTGTGTGTGTGTTTATTTGTTTTTATTATTGATACTTTTTGAATGAATTCAATTATTTATACGAAAGTGCAATTTTATCGAAATGCGAGTTGGGAATGATTTTTCCCTTTGACCAATTTGGTACCCCCCTAAATGGGGAGCGGCAAGCGGTCCTGATTTTCAATCTCGCTAGATTCAGTCACTCTGATGAGTCGTAGACGACGAAACACGTGTCAGTGGATCGTTAAATTTTAAAAATAATATATATATATTAAAATTTTTGGTTAAAAAATATCGATAAAGTACACCCACACACACACGCACAAACACACGCGCGCGTGCGTGCACACACACACACACACACACACACACACACACACATATATATATATATATATAGTAACTAAATAAATTATATATTTTAATCGGTCATGACAAATGGTTTCACGCCCTGAGCGACCATTTATTTGTCCCTCGGCGCAATTATACAAATGCATTGTCAGTGCAGCGTTGCAACATTTCTACAATTTGCCTTGACTGTAACGACACTCAGTGGCCGGATACAGTTAAACTGTCGGAATTAATCGCATTTACCAAGTGCAGCATTGTGCACCTGCGTGCCAATTATCACACATGTGGACAATTGCAGCAAATGCAGACGGTGCAGTTAATCAGACACTTATGTCATTTACGTCCGAAAATCTTGGATCCTCTTATCTTTGGAAATAATTTTCCGTTTGAAAAACAATCACAAATTGAAAAAGGATTAATCGTGATTGCGCATGCGTTAAAAAAAAAAAACTCCTCATTCCAGGAAACAACTTCTCTTATATATATATATATATATATATATATATATATATATATATATATATATATATATATATATACTAGCATGGGTACCCAGCGTTGCCTGGGTTGACATGAAGTTCTGTTTGAAACACACCAGTATACTAATCATTTTCATCATGACCAACGTGGATACCCCCACAACCAAAATAAAAAAACGGATGAAAACATGTAAATGTAATCGCCCAAAAAAAGAAGTATGTGATACCCTCTCTACCAGATATTTCGGCAGAAGGGCTACAAAGAGAAGAAACTATTCTCCGGATATTGAGCACTGGAAAGACCCCCCTCAAAGAAAAGATAATTAAAAATAAATCATTACAACTTTTGTTTCAATAAAAATAGCAGTGAATGCCCGTGTGATCGCAAAAATAAAAAGAAAGAAAAAAAAAGATCTACCAAAAAGTAATTCTAAAAACAATTAAATGATATTTTTCGTCATTTTATATTTCTTATGTAATCCTCCCCCCCCGGAAAAAATTTAATTTGTCATATTTTGAGGGCCATTCTGCTTATAAAATTCTTAGGTGAAAGTACAGAATGGTTTCATAAAAATTAATTAAATTTATCGTTATTTTATGTTTCAAATGTAATTCCCGCCCCCCCCCCCACCACAAAAAACTAAAAATGTTTGTATTTGTCATGTTTTGTCCCTCGATCGCCAAACTTGAAAAAAAAATGCTAGAGATGACATGTTTGTGGCCAAACAGTGGGTGCTCATTTTACGTTCTGCCGGAACAGATGGTATTTATTTGCTCACCCACCGAGCAAATTAGGCACAAGGCCGATTTTTAATGTGAGGAGTAGAGGGGAAATGGGGACCAGCTCCCCGGGGAGTAGGGGAGCTGGATAGTGACAATTGGTATGAAGGGTTGCCCCTACATTAACCAAGGTCTTATATATGGAGTCGCCCCCACATATGGTCTTTGCTCGCAGTATCTGCCGGAACAGATGGTATTTATTTGCTCCCCCAGCAAATTAGGCACAAGGCCGATTTTTAATGTGAGGAGTGAAGGGAGGGGGGAAGGGAAAAAGGGGACCAGCTCCCGAGAGGTGGGAAATGGGAGCTGGTTAAAGGTCAGGCATGTGGGGCTGCTCCCACATCTGGTCTTTGCTAGTCATAGCTAGTCATAGCTTGCAGCATCTGCCGGAACAGATGGTGTTTATTTGCTCCCCCACCGAGCAAATTAGGCACAAGGCCGATTTTTAATGTGAGGAGTGAAGGGAGGGGGAAGGGAAAAAGGGGACCAGCTCCCGAGAGGTGGGAAATGGGAGCTGGTTAATGGTCAGGCATGTGGGGTTGCCCCCACATCTGGTCTTTGCTAGTCATAGCTAGTCATAGCTAGTCATAGCTTGCAGTATCTGCCGGAACAGATACTACACTTTGATCTTGGCCAAAAGGCCAAGAAAAGGGGGGTATTTATTTGCTCCACCACCGAGCAAATTAAGCACAAGGCTGAGTTTTAATGTGAGGTGTGAATGGGGAAATGGGGACCAACTCCCCGGGAAGTAGGGGAGCTGGATAGTGACAACTTGTATGAAGGGTCGCCCCTACATTGACCAAGGTCCTATATGTGGGGCCGCCCCCACATATGGCCCTCGCTTGCAGCATCTGCCGGAACAGACACCACACCCCGATCTTGGCCAAAAGGCCAAGAAAAGCTTAAAAAGCTAAGAATAGCATCTATTAACAACAGACCTTTGATCTTAACCAAAAAGGCCAAGCACAAAAGTGTTACGGACAGACCGACCGACGGAGTGACTTATAGACTCGCTTGCACGCGACTAATAATAATTCAGCTTAGAATAATATTTCGAAATGAAAACAAAAACAGGAAATATTTAAAAACGTAATTTTTCAATTAAACTATCACAGTTATTTCACCTTTTGGTTTTCTGGTTTTTGGTTTGAAAATAAAACGGTTTCAGATTTCAGATATAATAAGTTAAATGAAATATAACTTTTAATTTGAATAAACTAAATAATGAAAAATGTTTTAATTAGTACAGTTGAAACAAAGCTATTATGTCGAATAAGTAATGCCATCGAGACAATTATTTAAATAGATTTCATTTAATGTGATATGTTAATGACCGTAACTCAATTATGTAAAACTGGTTTGAAGTATCCTATATATTGAAAATACATAAAGAATATAATGTCTACGTTGACAGAAGTATCCTAACATGGGCATTAGTATTTCATCACAAGGAGAAGTCTACGCACACATTGCCTTTATATTTCTTTGGCCATTGGTAGTTATACACACACGAACGCTACTACTTTATATATATATATATATATATATATATATATATATATTACAAAAGGAATGCATTACATTACAGCTAATTAAGATTACTTATCTCTCAACTATGTGATGTCCTTAAATGGGGATCGACGCACATATTCATATATATATATATATTTGTTTATGTATATATATATTTTCCAAAGAAATTTATATTCAATGAGTAATCTTATTTGCATATTATATTAAAGAAAATCTGTTTTAATAATTAGCTCCATGTTATAATTTTTTTTGATATAATATAATTGTTTTACTTGTTTTATTTAGAAATACGAGGTGGCCCATAAGTCACTTTAAGTTTGAAAACGAAACAACTTTTTATTAAATGACTGTATTTATTTGATTCTTTTTTTTATTACACAGTTTTGAATGTGGAAATTTGTTCTGACTCAGTTACGAAAGATAATATCTCTTAAGTAGCCCCCATTCTCGGCTTCGGAAAGTCGAGCTCTTTCTAAGCTATTCTTCATTTTTTTTTTAATGTAAAGTGACTTATGTGCTAACCTGTATTATTTAAAGTTGAATTATTTAATTTATTTTTGATTTAATTTATTTTTTAATTAATTTTCAATTATTAATAGCTGACAACAGTTGCGTTTAAAACCGGGCGTAAGCTTATTTAATTAAGATATGAGAGCTAATTCCTCTTTAACTTATGACAGGGACTTCTCGTTTAATTTTCATAGATCATGTGTTTTACTGGCCCTGTCGGTGGGGCATTAGAATACACCGACTGCCCCCCTGCAGAGGGTAAAAGTCCCTCAATGGGGGTCCTGGATATGACTTTAAACTATATCCAGTGGTGAGGCCCCAGCTTGTGGGCTTTGGGGAGTGTGGAGCCACCCTTTAATTACCATTGCTCCCAGGTCCACTCTGACCCGGAGTGGTAGTACCTGTTAGGGTCCCAACTATGGGTTAAATAGAAACTGACGTGAAGACAACAAATATATTCTATTCAAAAATTTTTTCTTCAAAATCTTTGGATTCGGCATTAAATAACCCGAAAAGGGTTGATATGCCGTAAAACAAAAACAACCAACATGTGTTTTATGCTTCCTTAAATCAAACACGAGTACATGCAGCTAGTATTTATATAATGCTAACAGGAAGACCCGAAGTTGCCCGGGATTGAATGATGATCAACGAATATTTTACACTCCTATATTTTTATTGCCATCGAAATCCGTGAAATCGTCCTTCACATGCTCCCATGCAGTAACTTAGTCCAAAATATGTTATTCTACATTGCACTCTAGAGAACCTTCTGTTTCTTTTAGAAAATTATTTTATATAAACTTCTTTCCAATTTAGGAAAAAAAAACATTAAGAGCAATAAATAAATAAAATAACAAAAAAGTAAGCAAACAAAATAACCGTAAATTGTCATAGACGAACGCAGACCCAACAATATTATTGATATGAATAAATTAAAATAAAAGAAATTTTCATTTTTATAAATGTCAAGCACGAACTCAGACCTTACAATCTTATTGTGTGATCCGATCGTTTGCTGGGAGTGTTACTTGGTATGTCCGTGTCATGGAGACGTGTCTGAAACGGTTGTACCATTCTGGCACGGCATAAGCTCCCCCGTGTTCTAATCACAGTGAAAACGAGAGGCACATCTCTTACAGTAAGGGGTCTATATGGCGTCGTCTGCTGTAGTTGGCTTGCACGTCTGGTCGTCATCGTCGAATCTTCACTACGTCATTCTGTCGTCATTGATGGCAGAAACCGCTTGCTGAATATTAACGCTTTTATAATATACTAGCATGGATTCCCAGCGTTGCCCGGGTATTTGGAGGTGTATGTTGAGCAAAAAAAAATAAATAAATAAAATAAAATAAACGGTAATTTTTTTCTTAATTTGACCCCTTAAAATTTATTGTTTTGGGCTCAAGTCAAGTTATTAAGTTAGATCCATGTCCAAGAAAACTATATCTAAAATTTCAAGTGTTTGGACCCAAAATTGTCGGATGAGTTTTGTAGAGTTCTCAAAGGTTAAATCGTTAAACTTTGACCCCTTAATTGCCAAATTTCTGTCCGAAAACCAATCACATCGATTTTCCCAAATCTCAGTACCCTGTATATCAAATTTCGAGTCTGTAGGCTTAAAATTGACAGAGTTAATGCGTAGGGAAATGTACGCACAGAGACACACAGACAAACACACAGACAGACAGATACACAGACACGGTCACTTTTATAGATATATATATATTGAACAACGGCATTTTTAAAAAATAAAAATATAGATATTTTTATTCTACATTTTAGGAACATCTTATTGATTTTTTATGTGATTGTAGACCCACGCCGCCACGGACGGCGAAAAGTGCTTTGAACGTCGCTGGCACGCGACTATGTTGTTCGATGTTCCCGGCTTCAATTGTCTAAAACAATACAATTCAATTTTCTTTCTTTCAATGAAGAAAGAGAGAGAAAGGAAGTCAAAGACAGAGAGAGAGAGAGAGAGAGAGAGAGAGAGAGAGAGAGAGAGAGAGAGGGGGAGAGGATGGATACATAACATTTTAATATTATTTGAAATTCGATTGTTAGCAGGCAAGCGTAACCTCTTATGACCTCTCTGGACCAGTTTTCAATCAAGCCTTCGCTGACGCATGTTGACATTTTGGCATTGCCCGGGCAGATTGTGCTTGCCTCCCCTCGAGAACAGTGCACATCTGGTAAAAAGAACCCCAAATGTAAGTGGAGTTGTGGCTCTCCGGAAAAGGTTTCTCACCCATTGCGCCACAATTGATTTTAATAAATCAAAATTAAAACGTATTTCCTTTTTATAAATGTCAAGCGCGAACGCAGCCCCCGCAATATTATTGATATGAATAAATTATAAATAAAACTATGTAGTTTTTATGAATATCAAGCTTACGATGAGTTAAAAGTAGCACGGATTTCGTTTTTATGAAAGTCTAGACCGAACGCAGACCCAACAATATTATTCATATGAATAATTTAGTAAAGGTATTTTTTTTAATAAATGCCAAGCAGGACGAAGATCTCACAATATTATTAGTCTGAAAAAATTAAAGGTAAAACGTATTTCATACACACGGGCATTGGGATTTATATATGTTGATAAATATGCGAAAATAATGTCTTTGTACAATATTGGTTCTTTTCAGATTGGAATGCTTTCGTCTGGTTATTGGAATAGGCACACAGCATCAGTTCAAGAAATAGAAACATGTCCAAGAGAACTCCATCGTGATGTCATCGTGACGTCACCGCGATGTCATTGTCGAAAACAATTGACCTCTCTTTTGCACCTCAGCGTCGATCCGAATTGTTGCCAAAAGCAGTTGCAAACGGTGCATAATGACACTTAATAACTGCCAAGCTGCAATTTTGTTCGCTTGCACTGCCTGCGTTAATTATTGCAATTTAAACCACACATGCACTACGCATTATCAAAACAACTCTTTGTTATTTGATTATTTATTCATTTAAAAAATTTATTCCTCTTTTTTAGCATTTTTTCTTCACCGCTAATTCTTACGTTTTTCTCTTAATTTGCTTTTGCATGCATTTATTTGCCAATTAATTCACGAAGTTGAAGATAGCTACGAGTAAATGTCCGGTGCAACGCAAAAATAGGAAGAAAAAAAAAACAGCTGACTCAGCGGAAGGATCGTATAAAAACTTGTTGCAAAGCGAATCACCAGAAGACAACAATCTTCCTTGCAAGAACAAAGTCGTTCGTATAATCTAATCGTCTAGGAGTTTTATTTATTGCTAGCTTTAGCGGAAGAATACGTATATATATATATTTTAATTCCAAATATGCCTTCTTACACCTTGTACTATTTTAATGGCCGCGGACGTGCCGAAATCTGCCGGATGCTGTTTGCCGCCGCTTCGATTCAATACATCGATAGGAGAATTGAAGTTTCAGAATGGACGCAATTCAAGACAAGTAAGTTTTTTGTTTGTTTTGTTAATATAATAATGAGTACCGCTTATCAAGACACACAGAAAACCCGAGGATGAGGATTATGAAATTATTAATTGCACCCACACGACAATGTATAGAAGTTTAATATATATATATATATATATATATATATATATATATATATATATATATGTATATATATATATGTGTATATGTATATATATATATGATAAGAATAATGGAAATAGTATTCCGACAAAATAGAGAAATAAACAAACCGAGTTATGTGTTCATCAACGTTTCGTCTTTATTTCGAGACTTAAAAGAACAAACCGAGTTATTTATTTTCCAGAGGTAATATAACCAATGAAGTTTAACGTCGGATTATATATATATATATATATATATATATATATATATATATATATATATATATAATCCGACGTTATTATTTTCCAGAGGTAATGTAACCAATGAAGTTTTACGGGGTTAATACAAGAGTGCTCAATACCAAAGTAGGGCAAGGTATACATTTGGTTTAACATAAGTAGCATTATGAGCACGGCAAATTCGAGTCATATTAAAAGCATTTTCATAACGGAATAATTCCGGTTAAATCTGAATTCCTTTTCGCATAGATATTCGAAAAAGTTTGTCAAATTTATACTCCCCTACTAATTAAATCTTTACGTACGAGTATGTTTAGGATTTGGGGCGGATATCACACACGCATACACATACCGTCCTTTCCAGCCTTTCATTATCTCCATCTCGGCTTATACTCCCCTACTAATTAAATCTTTACGTACGAGTATGTTTAGGATTTGGGGCGGATATCACACACGCATACACATACCGTCCTTTCCAGCCTTTCATTATCTCCATCTCGGCTTATACTCCCCTACTAATTAAATCTTTACGTACGAGTATGTTTAGGATTTGGGGCGGATATCACACACGCATACACATACCGTCCTTTCCAGCCTTTCATTATCTCCATCTCGGCTTATACTCCCCTACTAATTAAATCTTTACGTACGAGTATGTTTAGGATTTGGGGTGGATATCACACACGCATACACATACCGTCCTTTCCAGCCTTTCATTATCTCCATCTCGGCTTATACTCCCCTACTAATTCAATCTTTACGTACGAGTATGTTTAGGATTTGGGGTGGATATCACACACGCATACACATACCGTCCTTTCCAGCCTTTCATTATCTCCATCTCGGCTTATACTCCCCTACTAATTCAATCTTTACGTACGAGTATGTTTAGGATTTGGGGCGGATATCACACACGCATACACATACCGTCCTTTCCAGCCTTTCATTATCTCCATCTCGGCTTATACTCCCCTACTAATTCAATCTTTACGTACGAGTATGTTTAGGATTTGGGGTGGATATCACACACACACATACATATATTGTTCTTTCCAGCCTTTCATTATCTCCATCTCGGATTTTTAACCCCCTAATCTTTCCCTCTATTCTTATATCTCAACACACACCCTAATACACACTCCTATTTACTCTTCTTTACATAAAACCTTGTTCCTATTTTTAATAATATTTGATTGAACCTCCTTATATTGAGTCCATGTGACTTGGAAGACTTTATATTTTCATTGCTAACTTTGTTTTCATATAAGTTGTATCGCCCGAAGAGGCCTCTAGATATTAAAAACTAGTTGAACGAAACATGCTCATGACTATGTAGCAACATATTACTGCTTATGTAAAACTAAATAAAAAGTATATATATATATATATATATATATATATATATATATATATATAGTATCTATTTATTCATACAAACATTATTGGCTTCATATGTACATACGTGTTTTAGCTATGATTTTCTAGAAATCCATTGTCATATGCACCCCCTCCCCCAATCTCAACGTTGCTTTTGTAATCTTTTCGACAAATAGACTATAGGTATATCGCGTTGGAGTTCGCATTATTTCTCTCCTCAAAATTTGAAAATGGCTAGGAACATTTTAATTTTTGTATTTTAATATTTCTTCCCTGAATAAATCAAATATGAATGAAACTATGACTGTATTTTTTTTTTAATAAGTTTAATCTATATATATATATATATATAAGCGAAGATGTGTGTATGTATGTTCGCTTTTTGTGTATGTCCAAGAAAGGCTTTTTTCAGAGAAGCGCTTGGTCGGCTTACAACTTCTTAAAACTTTTTATATCACATATAAATCATATCTCTGAGGTAACAACGCAGCTCACTTGTCTATTTAATTTGCTCGACTTTGGGGAGATAAATATTCAACAGTTTTCGCTCGCCGCATGTGGATTAGGCTTTTTCCTATAATAAAAGCGACACTAATTCTAGCGGTATTTTTAATAATATAATTTTTAATTAATATAATAAAAGCGACACTAATTCTAGCGGTATTTTTCTGGTCGCCATCGCCAAAATGTCCGAAAGCAATCAGCTTTGATCAATGTGGAAATATTTTCCTTATATCAGATAATTGCTATTCAAATTGCCCCCCCAACATCTTGGGAAAATAAAAATAAAAACCCCGCAGTCAAAGTTGACCTTATTAAGACATTAAAACGTGCACCTGCAAATTCTAAGTAATTAAACAAATTCAAACGTGTTTACATATATATATATATATACACATATATATACATATATATATACATATATATATATATATATATATATATATATATATATATATATATATATATAATTAGCTCTCTTTGATTGAGCACTATCAACGACCCTTGTTAAAATTCAATTATTCTTAATTTTTGGAATATATTTATATATTTCCACCTGGAATAAATTAATATATATATATATATATATATATATATATATATATATATATATATATATATATATATATGTCGCTCCTTTAAGAAACTCGTTTCTTATCGTTGAGCACTTCCAGTTGAATTAAGTCGGTCAATTTAGCTCTTATGCATAGATCATCGTATAACGATTGGATCAGTGTGACTGACGTAAAGAACATTTAAAAATAAAATATTTAAATTCAACGTTATTTCTCACGGTTAATGGTAGCCGATTGGATACGGTCTTCGCTAATCGAGCCAGAGATGGCTCGTGTTGCCGGGTTCGAGTCTGTCGACTGGTGTTAATCGTGGCACCCTGCACTGAAGATTCCCGAAAGGATGAAAAACTAGCGTCTGTAGGTATTTAATTATTATAGCAAATAAGTATATATATCAATAGTATAAAGCTGAACGTGTGTGTGTGTGTCTGGTCACGAATAGGCTCCTATATGGTTGACTATCTTTAAAAATTGATTACATATAATGATAGAAGATGTATTGACACAGGAATGGGTATGTTTGATCTAGCAGAACAGTGGTTCATTTAAATTGTGGGATCTGCGTTCACGCCTGGTCCAAAAAGTATGGAAATAAAAAATTAAAAAAAAACAAAAAACGTTTACAAGTGTTTTTGATATAGATGTACATAAGAATACTTTGATAAGTATGTTTTAACTTAAATAGGGATGATATAATAAAATTGTGGAGTCTGCACTCGCGCATGGCCTCCATAGAATGGAAATAGGCACAAACTTTAATAAAGACTGTTCATATCTATCTGCATAAGTATACTTTCATAATTATGTTTCAGTTTGAAGAAATATGGTATAATAAAATTATGGGGTGTTCGTTCGCACCTGACCTCCATAGAATGGAAATATGTCACAAAGTTTAACAAGGTTTTTGAATATAGATCCACAGAATATTGTGATAACTGTTTCAGTGTGAACAGGTATGATATAATAAATTATCGGGTTTATCTATTTTATTTTTACTTTCATCATATTTTTCTTTGGTTTTGATGCCCCCAAATTCGAAGCTATCTCCTTTTCATAACCTATCATACTTTAATAAATCAGTGTCCATTTCTGTAGGTTGTTTTTGAACCCAGTCAACGACAAGTACTTTTGCTAGTATATATATATATTTAAGTATTTACTTCAAAAGTGCTCAATACGTAGGTAGAGCTAGTTAGTAGGTTATAAATTATATATGATCATATATATTTTATAACTTACTATATATATGGTAAAATTAAAGTATATTATAAATATTAAAGAATTAATATTTATAAAATTATCTCAGCCAGATGTAAAAGCTCGATAAAACCAAATAGGAAATAGAGCTTATAATATAATAATAATAAGTGAAGCAGAGGGAATATGGTGAAGAAAAAGGTGGTTACACATGAATGGATAGTCTTTTTCTTCACCATATTCCCTCTGCTTCACTTTTTTGTTTTCAAGTAAGACTTACTTGTTGTTTAATCAAATACTTTCGCATGCAAAATCCGATCCCGCATTTTGCTAATTCCTACCCTCTGATGAAAAGGAAAGAAAGCATTTCTTCGAAACTCCGCGGATTAAGGACTATCCACTTATCTAGTGTTTCCTTTTCTGATTAAATATATTTTTAACTCATTTCAAAGTGTTTTTAACATGTTTTATTAACTGTTTGCTCGTGTGTATATATATATATATATATATATATATATATATATATATATATATATATATATATATATATATATATATATACTAGCTGGCAGCCTGTTTAAACATGATATTTTCATTGATGCAGATTACGAAGTATTATTATTTAATCCCTTATTGATTATTATATATTACGCGGAATAATTTGCTCGGTGGACTAAATCGCAATAAATAAATAAATATATAATAATAATAATAATAATAATAATAATAATAATAATAATAATAATAATAATAATGTCTTTATCAACTTCCGTCTGTGTTTGTTTACCATATCACGTCAGCTGATATTTAGGCTTGGTGGAAAAGTTACTTCTGATTAATTTTTAGTCTAAAATATGCAAACAAAGAAATGATTTGCTGCGGTTTTAAACGGTGCCTCTTTTATCGCAAATTAAACTCATTTATAAGAAAAAATTGAAAAAAAGTCATGAGTGTTTTAACAGGGAATCATTCGATCCGTAGTCGAATGCTCTACTACTAAGCTATAAAATAAATCTGTTCTTTTAAAGAAGCAATTTTATCTGCTAATATTTTATTTTCTCTTTTAGTCGGTGTAACGTAAAAGATTCCCCTGTAAAAATTCTTCTTTTTAAGCTATTTTTAAGATTGGATTTTTTCGGTTTTCCATACTTATCGGATGGATTTCTGTACAAAAGCCAGACATATAAATTACCTTTGTGCGAAATTTGCAAAAAATAGGCTCAACCGTTTCGGAACCTATGAGGAAGCAACTCACACACACATACACACAAAAGTGACTTTTATATAAGGCAGAGATAGAGATGGAGATATGTGACAGATTGCTGATACTTTTAATGGACATGTGACCTTACGTGAAAAGACTTAAAATGCTAGAAGCGCTCTATATAATAACAAAAATAACGGAAAATAAATAACGCTTATTATGAATCCAGTCTCAATATTACAAAGTGCCTAAGTTCGTAAATGATACGAGAAAAAGAAAACTTGTAAATTCTAGACTTTACCAGTTTGTAAATATTGAAATTAACCCTTTTTAATATTATTCAGATATTTCTTTAGTCACGCCTCTTACAGGTGATCACGATCTAACATATGGAATTTCATACTCATGTGTGGTCTAAGCAACAATAATAAATGCAGGTTCTGCAACACTGAGTTTGAGTGTGTGGGCACCTGATTTCTAGTTGCAAAGTCCTATTTAGAGATGGTTATTATACAGATCACAATAACGGAGTTTGGAAATATCTTCATTGGAAGATATGTAAGAAACTAAACATTCAGTGTAGTAAAAAATCCTGGGAACATATACCCGAACGAACAGTTGGGAATGACAACTATACCATTCACTATGACTACATAATCCCGACTGGTACATATCTTGAAAACGCGGCTGTTAAACCAGATATAGTGATTTGGGACAGAGCAAACAAAAAAGCGACCATAATAGAGGTCAGTGTACCCAATGATATAGGGCTTAACAGAGCTGAGAGGGAAAAGATAACAAAGTATCAAGGACTTATGTATGATATGAAACGAAATTGGAAACTAAAAGACGTTTCAATTATACCAGTCATCATAGGTGCAACTGGGCTTATGAAAAAGAACTTTAAAAAGTATATAGCAAGCATACCCGGTGAATCAAGTGCAAGTGAAATACAAACGATTGCACTGAAAGGGACGGCTAGAATCCTGAAAAGATCTCTTGGTTGGACTCACTAAAATAGGGGTAAATGTCAGACATCTGGTTGGATGTCCCATCCCCTAGAAGAAAAAGATTAAGAAAAATGAAAAAAAAAAAGAGAGATACGTAGTTTTGAAAAACTATAAATTACCACATGTTTTAAAGCTTAGCAGACATAAACGCTGGATGACAACTGGACAATTCAGTTGAAAGTACTCGCGAAATAATGACACAAGAATAAACATACGGATCCAATTTGCAACAATTTGAACGAAAATGCAAAAAGGAAAATACGAAAATTAGAAAAAATTAAAAAGAATATAATCAGAGACCCTGTGCCTTTCAATCTATCTATCTATCTATCTATCTATCTATCTATCTATCTATCTATCTATCTATCTATCTATCTATCTATCTCTCTCTCTCTCTCTCTCTCTATATATATATATATATATATATATATATATATATATATATATATATAAGTGAAAGTGTCTATGTGTGTGTCTGTCTGTCTGTCTGTGTACATTTCCCTACGCAATAACTCTGTCAATTTTAAGCCTACAGATTCGAAATTTGATATACAGGGTACTGAGATTTGGAAAAAAATCGATGTGATTGGTTTTCGGACAGAGATTTGGCGATTATGGGGTCAAAGTTCAACGATTTGACCTTTGAGAACTCTACCAAACCCCTCGTACAATTTTTGGATCTAAACACGTGAAATTTTAGATATAGATGCCTTGGACATGGATCTAACTTAATAACTTAACTTGAGCCCTAAACAATAAATGTTAAGGGGTCATAATAGGGGTCAAAGTTTAAAAAATGGACTGTTTTTTTTTTTTTGTTTTGCTCAGCATACATCTCAAAACACCCGGGCAACGCCGGGCACCCATGCTAGTAATATATAAAAGGAACTTTGTGTGTGTATCACACCGGTTTCCGTTAGATCACCGAACTTAAGCAACGTTAAGCCTAATTAGTACTAAAATGGGTGACCCTTTAGGAATTCCAGATGCTGGACGTGCTCTCCGCTTACCTCAGCATTGGTTCCAGTCACCTAGCACTTCTCCTTGCCATTGGACTCAAGCAGTGCCGATTCAGGAGAGGTGTGGTTGTGATTGCGCATCCCTTGCCTCATAATTACACGCGCAGCTACCCCCCTCAAAGGGTGTCCATTGTCTTTTGAAACAGAACGGAGGCTTCAATGTGTGTGTGTATGTGTGTCTGTGTGAGTTCGTTCTCTATGGATTCCGAAACGGCTAGGCCGATTTTTATTAAATGTATCACAAGTATACTTCATGTATCTGACAGCGTTCTTCATGTCAATATGTCTTCGATAATTATCGATAATCGATAATCAAAAACATCCGATGAATAAACATACTGTAGGCAATGTAGCATTTTTTGAATAGAAAGAAAAAGAAATTTAGGAACCTAACAAATGGTATATATTTTTTAAAAAAAATTCTTTTTTTAAATGGCTTAGGGCTCCTCGTAAAAACTTCACATAACTCTGTTCTTAAATAAGGATACGAAAATTAGGCGGTACATTAATATTTAAATGGGCTTTTCCATAACCACATCCAAGGTAAATGTTTATCGCATGCTTTTCCCGTTAGGGATCCCCCCGCCTTTTTTCTTTCTATTAAAAAAATGCTACATTGCCTAAAGTGCGTTTATTCATAAAGTCTGAAGAAATGCTGGTTTTTCAAAATTTTCAAACAACATAATGCTTGAAATTGTCGAACTAGACATTGAAACAATTGTAACGTAAAATGAAATACACGTTTTGTTGCCATCAACACCTTGTCTTGAAGTCTTGATTTTGCACACGCAGTATATATATATATATATATATATATATATATATATATATATATATATATATATATATATATATATAACATTAAAACATTGTTAAATTCACTACTCGTTCAGCAGCCACCAATAGCGTAATGGTTAGGAACCTTGACTGCCGTACAGACGGTCGGGTTTCAATCCTGGCTTGAGGTAGGTACCTGTCTAGCCGCACTGATGAGCTGCGAAACAGTACTGTATGTGGATGACTGTATATATATATGTTGCAATTTTTTTTATTCATAATGGGGTATGACCTCACACAGTCGGGCGATTCTATTTATAAACGATGCTGCTAGGAACTGACGAATCGAATTAATTCACGTTCAGAAACCAGAATTGCTCCATAAATATTACACCATTTCTGTAGCAATTTCGCATTTTTTTCCGTCTCGACACGGTAAGAATCTTTTGCTCTATGGAACTGTCTACTGCAAACCAGTCCCCTCTCAGGACTTGTGTGGAACAACGAACCATCGGAAACTGTTCTGAAACTAAACACGACTTACACTTCTAGAGCTTATGCGCCCAGCGTGCGTCTTTATTTCGATGGATCCGAATCAAAATTCGAATTGTAGCAAGTTAAATTTCTAGGATATCTACGAATCCAAAAGCTACACAAAGTACTTCAAACACAACCTGAAAACAGAAACGATCCCGACTTCATTGAAAAGAACGCAACTGTCTTTGCGGAATTAATACAGTGTTTAGATGACCGAAGTCTATCGCTGGTAACGAGAGAAGCCCTGGACGATTGCTGCAAAGCATTGAACATATTGAGAGAGCATTATTTATTGAAAGGAAAACCCAAAATTATTTCTTTATACACTGAACTGACCTCTCTAAAACGAATGGAAGCCGAAACTATTACTGATTATATTATAAGAGCCAAAACGACTGCAAATTCTTTAAAAATGTCTAGTGAAGTTATAAGTGACAGTCTGTTAATTTCCATGGTCCTTAAGGGATTACCGAATGATTTCAAGCCATTTACTACCGTGGTAACGCAGAAAGAAAACCCCATGACTTTTAGCCAATTCAAGGTTGCACTCAGAAGTTACGAAGAAACTGAAAAAATGATCACAGAAAAAAAAAAAAAAAAAAAAAAAACCGAATCTACAAATGTCATGAAATTTAAAAATACACACATAAAAACACCAAAATGAAATTATATTCATGCCAGGAATAAAAACCGCAACTTTGCCAAAAACAGTTTTTCTCCTAAGAAAAGTACAAAAATGATTTGCTAGAATTGTGGACGACCCAATCACAAGAATTTCCAATGTAGATACAGGACTCAAAATAGCGATTACATTAAAAATGTGGAGAGCTCTGTTAGCGAACATACATTTTTATTTTCGTGTACGTTCAATGCTTCAACAAACAATAATAATTTTCTTGTCGACTGTGGGGCCACGGTACATGTGATTACAAAGGAATCTGATTTTATCAATTTTGATCCCAACTTTAAGACACAAAATTATTTTGTAGAACTAGCTGACGGGAGTCGAGTCAATAATATCGTTTTGAAAAGAGGCAATGCGAAAATCTCGCTAAAGAACAATAAAGGTGAACTGTGTTTCTGTATTCTAGAAAACGCTCTTCTAATCCCAAAATTTAAACAAAATATATTTTCTGTACAAGCTGCCACAAAACAAGGTGCAAATATAAACTTTAGCTCCAATAAATCAAAACTGGTATACCCGAATGGGACTGTATTCGACATTAAAGAAAATGGAAGATTATATTATTTAAATAGCGTAGTCTCATCGAAAACCGCCTGCCATGATCTACAGACATGGCATAAAATTCTTGGACATTGCAATATTCCTGATATCAAAAAGTTGCCGACTGTGGAATGAAAATACAAACATCAAAAAAATCCTATCAATGGTGTATTGTGACTTGAACGGTCCCGTGGAACCGATGGCCAGAGAACATTATAGATATGTGTTGAATTTCGTAGATGACCATTCAGGTTTAATAATGGTTTACTTTTTAAAGAACAAATCTGATACCCTGCTAGCAACTAAAAAATATTTAGCCGACATGGCTCCCTACGGTGAAGTCAAGTGTATTCGCTCTAACAACGGTAAGGAATTCATCAAACCAATAAAGACTTTGAACTTTTACTAATTAACCATCATATCAAGCATGAAAAAATCAGCTCCTAGATCGCCACACCAAAACGGGACTGCTGAAAGAGCGTAGCGGACACTTTTTGAAATGACAAGATGCCTACTCATTGAAACAAAACTCCCGACAATATAAAAGATTATCAAATCGACTATTGCTATTCCATGGAAAATGCACCAAAAAGCTTTAACGAAGCAATTAATTCAGAACATTGTGATGAATGGAAAATTGCCTTGAAAAAAGAAATAGATGCCTTAACCGAAAATGATACCTATACGGTAGTGCCTCTTCAAAAGATAAACATGTTATTTCTGCAAGATGGGTCGTTACAAAAAAGACTACAGCATCAGGCGTAGAACAATACAAAGCTAGATTTGTTGCTAAAGGGTACTCTCAGATTTATGGTAGAGAATATTTTTCTACGTTTTCACCGACCACAAACCTAACGACAATCAGAATTTTACTGCAAATCGCATTGCAATATGACATAAACATCCATCAAATGGACGTAAAAATGCTTATTTGAATGCCCTAATAGACTGTGAAATTTATATTATCCCTCCAGAGGGATTTATAATGAAAAATAAAAATAGCGTGTGGCGACTTAACAAGTCATTATATGGTCTAAAGCAAAGTGTTCAGTGTTGGAATACAGTATTTCATGATTATATTATTAAACAACAATTTAGGCAATGCGCTGTAGACCACTGTTTATATACCCAACACAAAGACGATAAACTACTGATTTTGGTTTTGTGGGTCGATGATATTTTAATCGCATCAAATTGTGACATAATGCTGACCGATGTTAAGAACAAATTAAATAAAAGATTCAAAATGACCGATCTTGGCAAAATATCCTGGTTTTGGGGGATAGAATGTACTCAAAGCAAAGAACTTATTACGAGGAATCAATCGAGATACATCGACAATATACTATTAAAATTTGGAATGGGAAAGTGCAAGAAACGCTCTACACCGGTCGAAAATGATATTAATAAAAATATACACACAAAATCTGAAATAATAAATGATAAACTATACCGCGAAATTATAGGTAGTCTTGTATATTTAATGACTGCAACCAGACCCGACATATGCTATACAGTAACAAAACTGTCACAAGAATTATCACGACCGACAATGAAGGATTTAAACAGAGTTAAACAAGTCTTACGTTATTTAAAAGGAACTAAAGAACAGAAGTTAGTATTTAGAAAATCAAAAAATCCCCTAAAATTAGAAGGATTTTTCGGATTCAGATTGGGGAAACGACGAAGATCGAAAAAGTATATCTGGATATTGTTTCAGACTCTCAGAAAATGGGCCTATTATTTCATGGAAATCTAAAAAGCAACAGATTGTATCTCTCTCTACGTGTGAAGCAGAATTTATCGCGATCACACACACGACTCAGGAAGCACTCTACCTTAAAAATATTCTGAAGACTATTTTAGAGCCAGAATTAACTAAAAGCCCCGTAGTAATTAATTGTGATAATAAAGCCAGTATAGTCTTAGCACAGAACACGATAATCAACCAAAGATCTAAGCATATAGATATAAAATACCATTTCATAAAAAACGAGGTGAAAAAGGAATCCATTATTTTGAATTACATATCATCAGAACAAAATATCGCTGATGTATTCACGAAACCCGGAACAAGAATAAAGTTAAAGCGTTTTTTCTCAAAACTTGTTGGGGATTCGACTGAATAATTTTTTTATATCCTTATATATATATATATATATATATATATATATATATATATATATATATATATATATAATCAATATTGATTGCTTATTGATTATTAAAATATTGAACATATACGAGAATGTATGTATTTTTTTAATAATTACGACTTCATCTTTTAAAAGTCATGGTAAAAAATTACTTATTTTACTGCCAAAAATGTTCTCCAATAAAATAACCTAATTACTGATTTTTGCTTATGTTTTACGTTAGTTTTATTTTTCTCCATTCAGAAATGCCCTGTCATATGCTGCCCATCCTGGAGATTGATGCCGACACCCAGGTGCCCCAGAGTATGGCCATTTCAAGATATTTGGCCAGAGAATTCGGTAAGTCTAAACGGTTGTATGTGATGATGCTGCTGCTGCTGCTGCTGCTGCTGCTGCTGATGATGATGATGATGAAAAAGATGATGATGATAATGATGATGATTGTTGTTGAGCATCCTTCATACATTTACGTATGAATCAGATTATTGTTGCCGTTCGTTTTCCTAAAACAGAATAGAATACGTCTATTAAACCTACGCTATTTTCAGATGTATACAGCTTGTAGTGGGGTTAATGTCGACGTTGAATTCAAGCATATACATACACAGAGCCTTAACATATATTTGTTTTTATTATTTACTTATTATTTCGTTACATACAATGGAAAGTATTCAAAACGTATATACTTCATCTTCTTGGTTTTTCATCGTTATCCGATGATGACAATTTACTTGTTGTGAGTCTGCTTATTTTTTTTAAATAGTGCAATCCTGGACCAACAGGTGCGGGCACAGATTGAGCATGTGAAGGAGGTGTCGGTGGAGCATTGCATGTTTCGCTGCTCCTCAATACAGTCCACTCCTTGTGAATAGAAGGAGTGCCAGAAATCCCGACAGGAAGCAAGTTCATCTTGTGAGGAGAGTCTATTCGACACACTACGAGAGAAAATCCGAACTACATTAGCTGAAACCTTGTAAGAACAAGAACCAATAGTTAGAATAGCCGTCCCAATAAGATTTGGGGTTACATCGGCTGAAACATAGTAATAATAGCAGCTGAGATGATAATAGGAGTTCATATAATCCAAATAATAAAATTATCAACCCTCATCTAAAAAAAAATACAGTTGGAGAAAATTGACGGTTACATAGGCCAAAATATTGTAAAAATAGCACCCCAAAAAAGAATAGCAGTCCAAATCATCCCATTAATAAAAATTATCGATCCTCATCTCAAAAGATGCCCCTGAAGAACGTTGGGGGTTACATCGGCCGAAATATTGTAAAAATAGCACCCAGAAAAGAATAGCAGTCCAAATCATCCCAATAATAAAAATTATCGATCCTCATCTCAAAAGATGTCCCTGAAGAACGTTGGGGGTTACATCGGCCGAAATATTGTAAAAATAGAACCCAAGAAAAGAATAGCAGTCCAAATCATCCCAATAATAAAAATTATCGATCCTCATCTCAAAAGATGTCCCTGAAGAACGTTGGGGGTTACATCGGCCGAAATATTGTAAAAATAGCACCCAAGAAAAGAATAGCAGTCCAAATCATCCCAATAATAAAAATTATCGATCCTCATCTCAAAAGATGTCCCTGAAGAACGTTGGGGGTTACATCGGCCGAAATATTGTAAAAATAGCACCCAAGAAAAGAATAGCAGTCCAAATCATCCCAATAATAAAAATTATCGATCCTCATCTCAAAAGATGTCCCTGAAGAACGTTGGGGGTTACATCGGCCGAAATATTGTAAAAATAGCACCCAAGAAAAGAATAGCAGTCCAAATCATCCCAATAATAAAAATTATCGATCCTCATCTCAAAAGATGTCCCTGAAGAACGTTGGGGGTTACATCGGCCGAAATATTGTAAAAATAGCACCCAAGAAAAGAATAGCAGTCCAAATCATCCCAATAATAAAAATTATCGATCCTCATCTCAAAAGATGTCCCTGAAGAACGTTGGGGGTTACATCGGCCGAAATATTGTAAAAATAGCACCCAAGAAAAGAATAGCAGTCCAAATCATCCCAATAATAAAAATTATCGATCCTCATCTCAAAAGATGTCCCTGAAGAACGTTGGGGGTTACATCGGCCGAAATATTGTAAAAATAGCACCCAAGAAAAGAATAGCAGTCCAAATCATCCCAATAATAAAAATTATCGATCCTCATCTCAAAAGATGTCCCTGAAGAACGTTGGGGGTTACATCGGCCGAAATATTGTAAAAATAGAACACAAGAAAAGAATAGCAGTCCAAATCATCCCAATAATAAAAATTATCGATCCTCATCTCAAAAGATGTCCCTGAAGAACGTTTGGGGTTACATCGGCCAAAATATTGTAAAAATAGCACCCAAGAAAAGAATAGCAGTCCAAATCATCCCAATAATAAAAATTATCGATCCTCATCTCAAAAGATGCCCCTGAAGAACGTTGGGGGTTACATCGGCCGAAATATTGTAAAAATAGCACCCAAGAAAAGAATAGCAGTCCAAATCATCCCAATAATAAAAATAATCGATCCTCATCTCAAAAGATGTCCCTGAAGAACGTTGGGGGTTACATCGGCCGAAATATTGTAAAAATAGCACCCAAGAAAAGAATAGCAGTCCAAATCATCCCAATAATAAAAATTATCGATCCTCATCTCAAAAGATGTCCCTGAAGAACGTTGGGGGTTACATCGGCCGAAATATTGTAAAAATAGCACCCAAGAAAAGAATAGCAGTCCAAATCATCCCAATAATAAAAATTATCGATCCTCATCTCAAAAGATGTCCCTGAAGAACGTTGGGGGTTACATCGGCCGAAATATTGTAAAAATAGCACCCAAGAAAAGAATAGTAGTCCAAATCATCCCAATAATAAAAATTATCGATCCTCATCTCAAAAGATGTCCCTGAAGAACGTTGGGGGTTACATCGGCCGAAATATTGTAAAAATAGCACCCAAGAAAAGAATAGCAGTCCAAATCATCCCAATAATAAAAATTATCGATCCTCATCTCAAAAGATGTCCCTGAAGAACGTTGGGGGTTACATCGGCCGAAATATTGTAAAAATAGCACCCAAGAAAAGAATAGCAGTCCAAATCATCCCAATAATAAAAATTATCGATCCTCATCTCAAAAGATGTCCCTGAAGAACGTTGGGGGTTACATCGGCCGAAATATTGTAAAAATAGCACCCAAGAAAAGAATAGCAGTCCAAATCATCCCAATAATAAAAATTATCGATCCTCATCTCAAAAGATGTCCCTGAAGAACGTTGGGGGTTACATCGGCCGAAATATTGTAAAAATAGCACCCAAGAAAAGAATAGCAGTCCAAATCATCCCAATAATAAAAATTATCGATCCTCATCTCAAAAGATGTCCCTGAAGAACGTTGGGGGTTACATCGGCCGAAATATTGTAAAAATAGCACCCAAGAAAAGAATAGCAGTCCAAATCATCCCAATAATAAAAATTATCGATCCTCATCTCAAAAGATGTCCCTGAAGAACGTTGGGGGTTACATCGGCCGAAATATTGTAAAAATAGAACCCAAGAAAAGAATAGCAGTCCAAATCATCCCAATAATAAAAATTATCGATCCTCATTTCAAAAGATGCCCCTGAAGAACGTTGGGGGTTACATCGGCCAAAATATTGTAAAAATAGAACCCAAGAAAAGAATAGCAGTCCAAATCATCCCAATAATAAAAATTATCGATCCTCATTTCAAAAGATGCCCCTGAAGAACGTTGGGGGTTACATCGGCCGAAATATTGTAAAAATAGCACCCAAGAAAAGAATAGCAGTCCAAATCATCCCAATAATAAAAATTATCGATCCTCATTTCAAAAGATGTCCCTGAAGAACGTTGGGGGTTACATCGGCCGAAATATTGTAAAAATAGCACCCAAGAAAAGAATAGCAGTCCAAATCATCCCAATAATAAAAATAATCGATCCTCATCTCAAAAGATGTCCCTGAAGAACGTTGGGGGTTACATCGGCCGAAATATTGTAAAAATAGCACCCAAGAAAAGAATAGCAGTCCAAATCATCCCAATAATAAAAATTATCGATCCTCATCTCAAAAGATGTCCCTGAAGAACGTTGGGGGTTACATCGGCCGAAATATTGTAAAAATAGAACACAAGAAAAGAATAGCAGTCCAAATCATCCCAATAATAAAAATTATCGATCCTCATCTCAAAAGATGTCCCTGAAGAACGTTTGGGGTTACATCGGCCAAAATATTGTAAAAATAGCACCCAAGAAAAGAATAGCAGTCCAAATCATCCCAATAATAAAAATTATCGATCCTCATCTCAAAAGATGCCCCTGAAGAACGTTGGGGGTTACATCGGCCGAAATATTGTAAAAATAGCACCCAAGAAAAGAATAGCAGTCCAAATCATCCCAATAATAAAAATAATCGATCCTCATCTCAAAAGATGTCCCTGAAGAACGTTGGGGGTTACATCGGCCGAAATATTGTAAAAATAGCACCCAAGAAAAGAATAGCAGTCCAAATCATCCCAATAATAAAAATTATCGATCCTCATCTCAAAAGATGTCCCTGAAGAACGTTGGGGGTTACATCGGCCGAAATATTGTAAAAATAGCACCCAAGAAAAGAATAGCAGTCCAAATCATCCCAATAATAAAAATTATCGATCCTCATCTCAAAAGATGTCCCTGAAGAACGTTGGGGGTTACATCGGCCGAAATATTGTAAAAATAGCACCCAAGAAAAGAATAGTAGTCCAAATCATCCCAATAATAAAAATTATCGATCCTCATCTCAAAAGATGTCCCTGAAGAACGTTGGGGGTTACATCGGCCGAAATATTGTAAAAATAGCACCCAAGAAAAGAATAGCAGTCCAAATCATCCCAATAATAAAAATTATCGATCCTCATCTCAAAAGATGTCCCTGAAGAACGTTGGGGGTTACATCGGCCGAAATATTGTAAAAATAGCACCCAAGAAAAGAATAGCAGTCCAAATCATCCCAATAATAAAAATTATCGATCCTCATCTCAAAAGATGTCCCTGAAGAACGTTGGGGGTTACATCGGCCGAAATATTGTAAAAATAGCACCCAAGAAAAGAATAGCAGTCCAAATCATCCCAATAATAAAAATTATCGATCCTCATCTCAAAAGATGTCCCTGAAGAACGTTGGGGGTTACATCGGCCGAAATATTGTAAAAATAGCACCCAAGAAAAGAATAGCAGTCCAAATCATCCCAATAATAAAAATTATCGATCCTCATCTCAAAAGATGTCCCTGAAGAACGTTGGGGGTTACATCGGCCGAAATATTGTAAAAATAGCACCCAAGAAAAGAATAGCAGTCCAAATCATCCCAATAATAAAAATTATCGATCCTCATCTCAAAAGATGTCCCTGAAGAACGTTGGGGGTTACATCGGCCGAAATATTGTAAAAATAGAACCCAAGAAAAGAATAGCAGTCCAAATCATCCCAATAATAAAAATTATCGATCCTCATTTCAAAAGATGCCCCTGAAGAACGTTGGGGGTTACATCGGCCAAAATATTGTAAAAATAGAACCCAAGAAAAGAATAGCAGTCCAAATCATCCCAATAATAAAAATTATCGATCCTCATTTCAAAAGATGCCCCTGAAGAACGTTGGGGGTTACATCGGCCGAAATATTGTAAAAATAGCACCCAAGAAAAGAATAGCAGTCCAAATCATCCCAATAATAAAAATTATCGATCCTCATTTCAAAAGATGTCCCTGAAGAACGTTGGGGGTTACATCGGCCGAAATATTGTAAAAATAGCACCCAAGAAAAGAATAGCAGTCCAAATCATCCCAATAATAAAAATAATCGATCCTCATCTCAAAAGATGTCCCTGAAGAACGTTGGGGGTTACATCGGCCGAAATATTGTAAAAATAGCACCCAAGAAAAGAATAGCAGTCCAAATCATCCCAATAATAAAAATTATCGATCCTCATCTCAAAAGATGTCCCTGAAGAACGTTGGGGGTTACATCGGCCGAAATATTGTAAAAATAGCACCCAAGAAAAGAATAGCAGTCCAAATCATCCCAATAATAAAAATTATCGATCCTCATCTCAAAAGATGTCCCTGAAGAACGTTGGGGGTTACATCGGCCGAAATATTGTAAAAATAGCACCCAAGAAAAGAATAGCAGTCCAAATCATCCCAATAATAAAAATTATCGATCCTCATCTCAAAAGATGTCCCTGAAGAACGTTGGGGGTTACATCGGCCGAAATATTGTAAAAATAGCACCCAAGAAAAGAATAGCAGTCCAAATCATCCCAATAATAAAAATTATCGATCCTCATCTCAAAAGATGTCCCTGAAGAACGTTGGGGGTTACATCGGCCGAAATATTGTAAAAATAGCACCCAAGAAAAGAATAGCAGTCCAAATCATCCCAATAATAAAAATTATCGATCCTCATCTCAAAAGATGTCCCTGAAGAACGTTGGGGGTTACATCGGCCGAAATATTGTAAAAATAGCACCCAAGAAAAGAATAGCAGTCCAAATCATCCCAATAATAAAAATTATCGATCCTCATCTCAAAAGATGTCCCTGAAGAACGTTGGGGGTTACATCGGCCGAAATATTGTAAAAATAGCACCCAAGAAAAGAATAGCAGTCCAAATCATCCCAATAATAAAAATTATCGATCCTCATCTCAAAAGATGTCCCTGAAGAACGTTGGGGGTTACATCGGCCGAAATATTGTAAAAATAGCACCCAAGAAAAGAATAGCAGTCCAAATCATCCCAATAATAAAAATTATCGATCCTCATCTCAAAAGATGTCCCTGAAGAACGTTGGGGGTTACATCGGCCGAAATATTGTAAAAATAGAACCCAAGAAAAGAATAGCAGTCCAAATCATCCCAATAATAAAAATTATCGATCCTCATTTCAAAAGATGCCCCTGAAGAACGTTGGGGGTTACATCGGCCAAAATATTGTAAAAATAGAACCCAAGAAAAGAATAGCAGTCCAAATCATCCCAATAATAAAAATTATCGATCCTCATTTCAAAAGATGCCCCTGAAGAACGTTGGGGGTTACATCGGCCGAAATATTGTAAAAATAGCACCCAAGAAAAGAATAGCAGTCCAAATCATCCCAATAATAAAAATTATCGATCCTCATTTCAAAAGATGTCCCTGAAGAACGTTGGGGGTTACATCGGCCAAAATATTGTAAAAATAGAACCCAAGAAAAGAATAGCAGTCCAAATCATCCCAATAATAAAAATTATCGATCCTCATTTCAAAAGATGTCCCTGAAGAACGTTGGGGGTTACATCGGCCGAAATATTGTAAAAATAGAACCCAAGAAAAGAATAGCAGTCCAAATCATCCCAATAATAAAAATTATCGATCCTCATTTCAAAAGATGCCCCTGAAGAACGTTGGGGGTTACATCGGCCAAAATATTGTAAAAATAGCACCCAAGAAAAGAATAGCAGTCCAAATCATCCCAATAATAAAAATTATCGATCCTCATCTCAAAAGATGTCCCTGAAGAACGTTGGGGGTTACATCGGCCGAAATATTGTAAAAATAGCACCCAAGAAAAGAATAGCAGTCCAAATCATCCCAATAATAAAAATTATCGATCCTCATTTCAAAAGATGTCCCTGAAGAACGTTGGGGGTTACATCGGCCAAAATATTGTAAAAATAGAACCCAAGAAAAGAATAGCAGTCCAAATCATCCCAATAATAAAAATTATCGATCCTCATCTCAAAAGATGTCCCTGAAGAACGTTGGGGGTTACATCGGCCGAAATATTGTAAAAATAGAACCCAAGAAAAGAATAGCAGTCCAAATCATCCCAATAATAAAAATTATCGATCCTCATTTCAAAAGATGCCCCTGAAGAACGTTGGGGGTTACATCGGCCAAAATATTGTAAAAATAGAACCCAAGAAAAGAATAGCAGTCCAAATCATCCCAATAATAAAAATTATCGATCCTCATCTCAAAAGATGTCCCTGAAGAACGTTGGGGGTTACATCGGCCGAAATATTGTAAAAATAGAACCCAAGAAAAGAATAGCAGTCCAAATCATCCCAATAATAAAAATTATCGATCCTCATTTCAAAAGATGTCCCTGAAGAACGTTGGGGGTTACATCGGCCGAAATATTGTAAAAATAGCACCCAAGAAAAGAATAGCAGTCCAAATCATCCCAATAATAAAAATTATCGATCCTCATTTCAAAAGATGTCCCTGAAGAACGTTGGGGGTTACATCGGCCAAAATATTGTAAAAATAGAACCCAAGAAAAGAATAGCAGTCCAAATCATCCCAATAATAAAAATTATCGATCCTCATTTCAAAAGATGTCCCTGAAGAACGTTGGGGGTTACATCGGCCGAAATATTGTAAAAATAGAACCCAAGAAAAGAATAGCAGTCCAAATCATCCCAATAATAAAAATTATCGATCCTCATTTCAAAAGATGCCCCTGAAGAACGTTGGGGGTTACATCGGCCAAAATATTGTAAAAATAGAACCCAAGAAAAGAATAGCAGTCCAAATCATCCCAATAATAAAAATTATCGATCCTCATCTCAAAAGATGTCCCTGAAGAACGTTGGGGGTTACATCGGCCGAAATATTGTAAAAATAGAACCCAAGAAAAGAATAGCAGTCCAAATCATCCCAATAATAAAAATTATCGATCCTCATTTCAAAAGATGTCCCTGAAGAACGTTGGGGGTTACATCGGCCAAAATATTGTAAAAATAGAACCCAAGAAAAGAATAGCAGTTCAAATCATCCCAATAATAAAAATTATCGATCCTCATTTCAAAAGATGTCCCTGAAGAACGTTGGGGGTTACATCGGCCGAAATATTGTAAAAATAGAACCCAAGAAAAGAATAGCAGTCCAAATCATCCCAATAATAAAAATTATCGATCCTCATTTCAAAAGATGCCCCTGAAGAACGTTGGGGGTTACATCGGCCAAAATATTGTAAAAATAGAACCCAAGAAAAGAATAGCAGTCCAAATCATCCCAATAATAAAAATTATCGATCCTCATCTCAAAAGATGTCCCTGAAGAACGTTGGGGGTTACATCGGCCGAAATATTGTAAAAATAGCACCCAAGAAAAGAATAGCAGTCCAAATCATCCCAATAATAAAAATTATCGATCCTCATCTCAAAAGATGTCCCTGAAGAACGTTGGGGGTTACATCGGCCGAAATATTGTAAAAATAGCACCCAGGAAAAGAATTGCAGTCCAAATCATCCCAATAATAAAAATTATCGATCCTCATCTCAAAAGATGTCCCTGAAGAACGTTGGGGGTTACATCGGCCGAAATATTGTAAAAATAGCACCCAAGAAAAGAATAGCAGTCCAAATCATCCCAATAATAAAAATTATCGATCCTCATCTCAAAAGATGTCCCTGAAGAACGTTGGGGGTTACATCGGCCAAAATATTGTAAAAATAGCACCCAAGAAAAGAATAGCAGTCCAAATCATCCCAATAATAAAAATTATCGATCCTCATCTCAAAAGATGTCCCTGAAGAACGTTGGGGGTTACATCGGCCGAAATATTGTAAAAATAGCACCCAAGAAAAGAATAGCAGTCCAAATCATCCCAATAATAAAAATTATCGATCCTCATCTCAAAAGATGTCCCTGAAGAACGTTGGGGGTTACATCGGCCGAAATATTGTAAAAATAGAACCCAAGAAAAGAATAGCAGTCCAAATCATCCCAATAATAAAAATTATCGATCCTCATCTCAAAAGATGTCCCTGAAGAACGTTGGGGGTTACATCGGCCAAAATATTGTAAAAATAGCACCCAAGAAAAGAATAGCAGTCCAAATCATCCCAATAATAAAAATTATCGATCCTCATCTCAAAAGATGTCCCTGAAGAACGTTGGGGGTTACATCGGCCGAAATATTGTAAAAATAGCACCCAAGAAAAGAATAGCAGTCCAAATCATCCCAATAATAAAAATTATCGATCCTCATCTCAAAAGATGTCCCTGAAGAACGTTGGGGGTTACATCGGCCGAAATATTGTAAAAATAGCACCCAAGAAAAGAATAGCAGTCCAAATCATCCCAATAATAAAAATTATCGATCCTCATCTCAAAAGATGTCCCTGAAGAACGTTGGGGGTTACATCGGCCGAAATATTGTAAAAATAGCACCCAAGAAAAGAATAGCAGTCCAAATCATCCCAATAATAAAAATTATCGATCCTCATCTCAAAAGATGTCCCTGAAGAACGTTGGGGGTTACATCGGCCAAAATATTGTAAAAATAGCACCCAAGAAAAGAATAGCAGTCCAAATCATCCCAATAATAAAAATTATCGATCCTCATCTCAAAAGATGTCCCTGAAGAACGTTGGGGGTTACATCGGCCGAAATATTGTAAAAATAGCACCCAAGAAAAGAATAGCAGTCCAAATCATCCCAATAATAAAAATTATCGATCCTCATCTCAAAAGATGCCCCTGAAGAACGTTGGGGGTTACATCGGCCAAAATATTGTAAAAATAGCACCCAAGAAAAGAATAGCAGTCCAAATCATCCCAATAATAAAAATTATCGATCCTCATCTCAAAAGATGTCCCTGAAGAACGTTGGGGGTTACATCGGCCGAAATATTGTAAAAATAGAACCCAAGAAAAGAATAGCAGTCCAAATCATCCCAATAATAAAAATTATCGATCCTCATTTCAAAAGATGCCCCTGAAGAACGTTGGGGGTTACATCGGCCAAAATATTGTAAAAATAGCACCCAAGAAAAGAATAGCAGTCCAAATCATCCCAATAATAAAAATTATCGATCCTCATTTCAAAAGATGCCCCTGAAGAACGTTGGGGGTTACATCGGCCGAAATATTGTAAAAATAGCACCCAAGAAAAGAATAGCAGTCCAAATCATCCCAATAATAAAAATTATCGATCCTCATTTCAAAAGATGTCCCTGAAGAACGTTGGGGGTTACATCGGCCAAAATATTGTAAAAATAGAACCCAAGAAAAGAATAGCAGTCCAAATCATCCCAATAATAAAAATTATCGATCCTCATCTCAAAAGATGTCCCTGAAGAACGTTGGGGGTTACATCGGCCAAAATATTGTAAAAATAGCACCCAAGAAAAGAATAGCAGTCCAAATCATCCCAATAATAAAAATTATCGATCCTCATCTCAAAAGATGTCCCTGAAGAACGTTGGGGGTTACATCGGCCAAAATATTGTAAAAATAGCACCCAAGAAAAGAATAGCAGTCCAAATCATCCCAATAATAAAAATTATCGATCCTCATCTCAAAAGATGTCCCTGAAGAACGTTGGGGGTTACATCGGCCGAAATATTGTAAAAATAGCACCCAAGAAAAGAATAGCAGTCCAAATCATCCCAATAATAAAAATTATCGATCCTCATCTCAAAAGATGTCCCTGAAGAACGTTGGGGGTTACATCGGCCGAAATATTGTAAAAATAGCACCCAAGAAAAGAATAGCAGTCCAAATCATCCCAATAATAAAAATTATCGATCCTCATCTCAAAAGATGTCCCTGAAGAACGTTGGGGGTTACATCGGCCAAAATATTGTAAAAATAGCACCCAAGAAAAGAATAGCAGTCCAAATCATCCCAATAATAAAAATTATCGATCCTCATCTCAAAAGATGTCCCTGAAGAACGTTGGGGGTTACATGGGCCGAAATATTGTAAAAATAGCACCCAAGAAAAGAATAGCAGTCCAAATCATCCCAATAATAAAAATTATCGATCCTCATCTCAAAAGATGCCCCTGAAGAACGTTGGGGGTTACATCGGCCAAAATATTGTAAAAATAGCACCCAAGAAAAGAATAGCAGTCCAAATCATCCCAATAATAAAAATTATCGATCCTCATCTCAAAAGATGTCCCTGAAGAACGTTGGGGGTTACATCGGCCGAAATATTGTAAAAATAGAACCCAAGAAAAGAATAGCAGTCCAAATCATCCCAATAATAAAAATTATCGATCCTCATTTCAAAAGATGCCCCTGAAGAACGTTGGGGGTTACATCGGCCAAAATATTGTAAAAATAGCACCCAAGAAAAGAATAGCAGTCCAAATCATCCCAATAATAAAAATTATCGATCCTCATTTCAAAAGATGCCCCTGAAGAACGTTGGGGGTTACATCGGCCAAAATATTGTAAAAATAGCACCCAAGAAAAGAATAGCAGTCCAAATCATCCCAATAATAAAAATTATCGATCCTCATCTCAAAAGATGTCCCTGAAGAACGTTGGGGGTTACATCGGCCGAAATATTGTAAAAATAGCACCCAAGAAAAGAATAGCAGTCCAAATCATCCCAATAATAAAAATTATCGATCCTCATTTCAAAAGATGTCCCTGAAGAACGTTGGGGGTTACATCGGCCAAAATATTGTAAAAATAGAACCCAAGAAAAGAATAGCAGTCCAAATCATCCCAATAATAAAAATTATCGATCCTCATCTCAAAAGATGTCCCTGAAGAACGTTGGGGGTTACATCGGCCGAAATATTGTAAAAATAGAACCCAAGAAAAGAATAACAGTCCAAATCATCCCAATAATAAAAATTATCGATCCTCATTTCAAAAGATGCCCCTGAAGAACGTTGGGGGTTACATCGGCCAAAATATTGTAAAAATAGAACCCAAGAAAAGAATAGCAGTCCAAATCATCCCAATAATAAAAATTATCGATCCTCATTTCAAAAGATGTCCCTGAAGAACGTTGGGGGTTACATCGGCCGAAATATTGTAAAAATAGAACCCAAGAAAAGAATAGCAGTCCAAATCATCCCAATAATAAAAATTACCGAACCTCTTCTCAAAAGATGCCCCTGAAGAACGTTGGGGGTTACATCGGCCAAAATATTGTAAAAATAGAACCCAAGAAAAGAATAGCAGTCCAAATCATCCCAATAATAAAAATTATCGATCCTCATTTCAAAAGATGCCCCTGAAGAACGTTGGGGGTTACATCGGCCGAAATATTGTAAAAATAGCACCCAAGAAAAGAATAGCAGTCCAAATCATCCCAATAATAAAAATTATCGATCCTCATTTCAAAAGATGTCCCTGAAGAACGTTGGAGGTTAAATCGGCCAAAATATTGTAAAAATAGCACCCAAGAAAAGAATAGCAGTCCAAATCATCCCAATAATAAAAATTATCGATCCTCATTTCAAAAGATGCACCTGGAGAACATTGGAGGTTACATCGGTGGAAACGTTGTGCAAACAACAAACAACATGATAATAGTTGTCCGAAGAATCCAAATAAGTCATTTTTTTTATTAATTCAGGTTTCCACGGAAAGAACAGCTTGGATATGTTGAAGGTCGATGCTATTTGCGACAGCCTCTTCGAGCTCTTCAATGATTACATGAGCATGTTTAATGAAAAGGATGCTGCCAAAAAGGTGAGCATTTTTTTTTCTTTTGAAAATATTTTTATTCTTGTGATACTGTGAGGTGTTTAAAATTAAGGTCAACACAAATATACTGGGCATTTTTATGAGACTATTAGAGATGTCCAGAATCATATACACATCTACACACACACACACACACACACACACACACACACACACACACACACACACACATATATATATATATATATATATATATATATATATATATATATATATATATATAGGTGTTATTTGTTTTTTGTTTTTTTGCGATACGTCTTGAATGTATTCAATTATTTACGAAAGTGCATTTTTACCTAAATGCGAGTTTGGAATAATTTTCCCTTTAACCAATTTGGTACATCCAAATGGGGAGCGGCATATATATTATTTTAAAAATATAATTATCCACTGACACGTGTTTCGTCGTCTACAACTCATCAGAGTGGCTGAATCTAGCGAGATTCGAAATCGGGACCCCATGGTAAGAAGCGAGTTGGGCGACGAAACACGTGTCAGTGGATAATTATATTTTAAAAATAATATATATGCCACTCCCCATTTGGGGTACCAAATTAGTTAAAGGGAAAATTATTCCCAACTTGCATTTAGGTAAAAATTCACTTTCGTAAATAACTAAATTCATTCAAGACGTATCGCAAAAACAAAAACATGATTCTCTCTCTCTCTCTCTCTCTCTCTCTATCTATCTATCTATCTATCTATATATCTATCTATCTATCTATCTATATATATATGTATACATATATATATATATATATATATATATATATATATATATATGTATATATATATACATATATTGAGCACTCTTTTCAGGGTTTTACTAATTAGCAGTTTTACCAAATATACATATATATATATCTATATATTTGGTAAAACTGGTAATTAGTAAAACCCTGAAAAGAGTGCTCAATACTATTGCAGAGCAAATATGTGTTTTATTTTTTTATTAACATTTTATCTGTTTGGTTATATATATATATATATATATATATATATATATATATATATATATATATATATATATATATACATATATATATATATATATATACATATATATGAAAAATTTGTTGCCGTTTTGTTTTTGTTACCGATATAAATAACTTCGAGACGCTGTTTTTTTTCCGTTAACTTAGTGTTTTTTTTAAAGAGCTATAACACTTGTAGTTATTTATCTATATATTAAGATTTTTAGTTATTTATCTATATATTAAGATTTTTAGTTATTTATCTATATATTAAGATCTTTTGTTATTTATCTATATATTAATACGATAGCGTGTTTGTTATTTTCTGTGCCATGCTTACACCCGGGCCGCTTAATTGTTATGTGCTTACATTTCTTGTAATAAATAATTTTTATCAAGTATTTTTCATAAGTTTTGGTTTCGGTTTCGGTTTCGGTTTCGATTATACCTGATAGCACTCAAGTCATTTAATGTTTTATAAATAATTTTACTAAGAATTCTTCATAATCTTGGTTTCGGTTTCGGTTTCGATTATAGCTGATGGCACTCAAGTCATTTAATGTTTTATAAATAATTTTACTAAGAATTCTTCATAATCTTGGTTTCGGTTTCGATTATAGCTGATTGCACTTAAGTCATATAATTATATTTTTTATTTTTGAAATCGCAACTTTATAATACATAAAAATCGATAGAACATTAACTCTATAATAATATATACGGAAGGATGGTAAAATATTTTCCCTGTCTATTGTCAAAGTTTTCTTTATTCTATACGTATGACGAAAGGTTTTCCTTGTGAAAATTTTCAAACGACATAATGTTTTAAATATGTGCTTTACATTACCTGCCCTATAATTGTAAGGTACACCATGTGCCCCTGCGCTCCCCCTTTTGTGTGTGTATATGCAACCATAAACTGGTACCACACCAAATAAGTGAAGAGGGTCAAGTAGGATGGAAAGACCGAAGAGAGAAAGCGCTAGCTAGACCTCCGCTGCATGAGTGCAGAGAGAACTGAGACCTTTCCAATGAAGGCCAATAGTCGCTTACCAACGAGGAATCAATGGTAAGCGGCTGTTGTGATAACGCAAATTCTTTTGTAAAGATTATCGAAATAGGCGGAGACTACTGGGGAGACTTGTCACCCAGACTTCAGAGAACACCACAAGTTTTTCTCCAAGAGAAATCTTTGATGATGGCATGTGTGATTACTATTGCTAGGTTGTGGAATAAGAAAACTTCTATCGTGCCAATGATCATAGGTGCGCTTGGATCAATTCCAAATGATTTTGAGAAGCAGTTGAATTCCTTGGGAATCAAGTACAACATCACAGGATACAAGAAATTTTTGTTTGTAATGTTTGAATTTGTCAGATATATAAATACTTTGCAAGGATAAGATATAGGAAAAATGTTTTCGTTTGTTTTCTTTTCCCTATAAGGGAAATGGTTTCCATAATGTTTTATTGTTAAAGTGTTTTTATTCAATACGTCTGAAGAAAGGCTGTTTTTGTTAAAATTTTCAAACAACATAATGTTTGAATTTTTCCGGATAGTCTTGAAACAATTGTAATTAACGATGAAATACACTATTTATTGCTATCAATCGATTCCTTGATGTCTTGATTTTGTTAAAACAATATATGAATGCTCAATTATGAAATATGGTAATTTTGAAGCTTACAGTTTAAGTCATCTCATTTTGACTTAAAACTTATTGGTATGTGAAAGATTACTGAATTTTCAATTATATAAACACAGTAAAATTCGAAATGCCATAAAGACAGAGGAATTTTTGATGTCTATGTATCATTTGCCATCTTGAGCAAAAGAATATTTTACTTACCCTAGGACGGATATTACATGTATGAAATAATTGTACGTTCCCTAAGACAGGAAATATACAACACGTATATGAAAAAAAAAAATTCTTACCTAGGGCAGGTAATGTAAACACATATTTAAAATAATTTACATAATTTTCTGTCGTGCTAACTTTTCTCTATGTCACAGATAAGAGTTTGTTTGTTTTTACATCAGAGTGCTATAGTGGAGAAGCACCTTATTTCTTCTATAAATGTCATATTTTCAGTTTTGATAACTTATGTACGTCACAGGTAAGAAGTTCTTTGTTTTCATATGAGTACTATGATGTACAAGTACCTTTCTTTCTAATTTTAAAATGAAAGAACTCGATACTTTTAAGAAAATTTCTGTTGTGCTGAATTTTCTGTGAGTCTAGAATAAGAATGTGTTTGTTTTTTTTATCTGGATACCATAGTGAAGCACCTTATTTCTCATTTAAAAGTCATAATACCCGAATATATAACGCGATTTTCGGTTTTAATAACTTTTATGCACATCACAGGTAGGATTTTCTTTGTTTTTTTATGAGTACTATACTGCACAAGTAACTTATTTCTTGAGTAGGATAATGTACAAGTACGCCATTTCTAAGATATAGATGAAACTACTCGATAATTTTACATAATTTTCTGTTGTGCTAACTTTTCCGTATGTCACAGGTGAGAATTTGTTTTTACATCAGGGTGCTATAGTGAAGAAGCACCTTATTTCTTATACAAATGTCATACTACTCGAATATATTACATGATGTTCGGTTTTGATTACTTTTATGTACGTCGCAAGTAAGATTTCCTTTGTTTTTCATATGGGTGCTATACTGTATAAGTACCTTATTTCTTGGGTAGGATAATTGTACTGTGAATCAAATCACTGCGGTGAGGCATGTATAGCTTCCTCCCGGTGCACCGCGGTGTGTCCCCAACTAGAGCAGGCAATCGATGGATTTTATTTAAAAATGGGCGATGACAATAAAAATATGGGAGTGTGAAACATTCGTTGATCATCATTCAATCATCAGGTCTCCCTGCTAATATATATTATCATTATTGTTTTCTTTTCGTTTCAGACCGAGTTCCAGCAGAGATACGCAAACACGTGTCTGCGTGTTCTTCCTTATTTGGAGAAAACTCTTGAAGCCAACAAAGGTGGAAATGGCTGGTTCATTGGCGAACAGGTAAGATGGTTGCTTATTCCAAACTAGCATACAATCACTGCAATGCTAACTTTTTATTAGATTCCGATTTTCTTCAGCAAAAATTAAGAAATTAAAGTCTTAAACAATTTAGATTCTTCTTTAGAATTTTCCCCATAATAAAAAACAAAAATTTAACAAAAAGAATCTCTTTGATATCATATTCCAAAATTCACGTCAATTGATTTAGTAGTTTTATTTTTAACCACGAAATCAAATTTTACGAGTAGGCGAGATAGGACTGTCACTCGTCCCCATCTTGAAGAAGTAAAATGAAATCACTCAATAAATATTTTAACTTGCGAAATAAGCCTTGTTATGCCTACGATTTCCCATTAATCGCTATAAATCGTTAAAAATTTTTTTTTATACAAATAAAACTACTTAATCAATTTGCATAAATTTTGGAATATGATACATTCGTTCTGCCTCGGGTACGTGGACTGTAAAGATTTTTGTTATGGGTTTTTTTTTTAATATGGAGGATATTCTGGACAACCACTACAATTTAATTTTACTCCAAATAAAAACTTCATGTCCGCCCTTGAATGTTTGAATCGGATAAACTTGTCCGATTTCGTCTCTCGCGCTTTTATGCAAACCTGTGGTGATTTCTATCTTTACTATTCTATGAAAAGAACTGATTCTGTGTGTGTGTGTGTGTGTGTGTGTGTGTGTGTGTGTGTTAGTGACTTGTTCCTATGGACTCAAAAACGGCTGGATCGATTTTTACGAAATTTCATATGAAGGTACTTTTTGTGTCTGGCAGTGTTCTTAGATATGTTTTGCATTGGAATGCTTTTTTTCCTCGCGCTTGAAAAACGTAACGTCATTATAATCACTGCATCATTTTACTATATGTTTTGTCTAGTGCGTCTTCTGCTTTAAATCGTACCACTCGTCCTTGGGTACAATTTCGTTTGTTATTAGATTATCATGACATGTACTAATGTGTCTCTTGCCAAAATTTACGCTGGCGAGCTTAATCGCTACTTACATGAGTACTTTCATATATATCACATGGTGAGGGGAGTAACAAATATCGAAACTGAAGTTAAAACAATCAAGTGTTGCCTTGATGGATTGTTAACTACACTTTGCTTCCAAGTAACAATTTCTGGATTAAATCCGACATATTGCTGTTAAAAATCGCTACTCCAAATTCGACAATGCTGTTAAAAACACGTTACTCCAAAACTTGACGCTCTGCTATCAAAAACTCAACTCCAAAACTCGAGATTCTGCTGTCAAAAGCTCTTAATTCTAAAACACGATGGACTGTTGTCAAAAAGTCTCAACTCACGACGCACTGCTGACAAGACTTGTTATCCAACATCCAAATCCAAATCCAAAATCACTCTCTAAAAAAATCAGGCTTTTTATTTCAAACCGGAAGTATCTCATTTGCATATTAAGTGACAATATCGCAAGCATATAAAGAAAAAAAATATTTTTCTTTTTTTTTCATTCTTTTTGACTGCTCTACAAACCTACAGGCTGCACACAAAAAAAAAAACAGGTTTGTACCAAATTTCTAAGGCGTTCAATCATAGAAGTGTAACTTATCTTACATTTGGTAGCATTTCAAATCACAGAAACATAATTGCTGTATCTGGAGATTTAGTTGAAAAGAAGAGTCTATCTTCCCATTCGCCACGTCAGACTAGTGGTTTTCTGTCCCTGTGACTTTACTGCCAGTACGTTTAGCTCTTATGACTTCCACTTGAAAAATTTCACTCTACCTAATTTTTAACCTTGCATGAAAATTTAACACCCTAACCCTAACATAACATAGCCGCATCTAAATAGTATAGCAATCATTTTTACATCAAAATTGTGTTGTAATATTAATTCTCTTTAAATCATATACAACATAATCACGATGACACACGTTAGATCAGAAAATTGGGTAGAATTAGATTATTTTAAGACGTTTAATAACAGAAGAGTAACTTATATTACCTTTGGTAGCATTTCAAACCACAAAAAAACATAACATGGTGATTTATTTGAAAAGAAGATTTTATCTTCTCATTCGCCACGTCACACATGTGATTTTCTGTCCCTGTGAAGTTACTGCCAGTATGTGTAGCTCTTACGACTTCTACTCGAAAACTTTCACTCTACTTAATTTTTAACCTTGCATGAAAATTTAACACGCTAGCCCTAACATAACATAGCCACATCTAAATAGTATAACATTCATTTTTACATCTGACTCATGTTGTAATATTAATTCTCTTTAAATCATATACCATATAATCATGGTGACACACGTTAGATCACTGAAGTGGGTTTTTTTTTTACTAGGGGGGATCACCACTTATCAAGACTCAAAGGCCAATCGAAGATATTGTTTAATGAGGGTCAGATGGCCGGTAAAACAACTCTGTGATTATTTGCATTGGTGGAACTTGGGTAGCATTTGTTAGTTTGTTTTTGTTTTGTTTTTTCCGAAGGAGGCAATATTTATCAAGGCCCAAAGACCACTCGAGGATAAAGGTCAATGAGTGTACGATGGTCACCACGACAACAATGTAGTGATTGTTAGTGATAGAAGTTTGGTAAAATTAGATTATTTAAGGAGACGACTCATCAAGAATTTGTTTACATTGGACTTGAAAACTATCATGTTGTAGTTAGTTGGAAAGAAGGTCAGCGGAACAGAATTCCACAGGCGGGTAGTTCCAGGAAAGAAGCTTTATTCATGGAATTTGCATTTAAATTTAGGCACAGACTGAGAGTGGGGGAAGTTGTTGATAACGGTTGTGGATAGACAAGTGTTTTGTGTTTATTTAAAAAGGAACTCTCAACAGGAATTTGCTCACTTTTAGAATTAAAAATACCCCTGTTATAGTCAGATGGAAAGCACCCTAATATTGTGTTCCACAAATGAGCAGTGCTATGGAAAGAAACTTTGATCATGGAATTTAAATTAAGTTTTAGGCACAGTTTTTAGTTCTACAGGAAGGGAGAGGAATAGATAGAAGTTGACTTGACCCACCCCCATATGAATATAAAGAAACGTGTTCATATTCTGTTGTGGGTGTGCCTTGCGTAGTTTCTGACTTTTAGTTGGACACACAAATGAAAACTGCTTTTTATATAATAAATGGGTCTCGCTATTTTATTTTTAGATGCTGTTCTGCGATATGATGTGCTACGCTGCCTTGGAGAATCCTCTCTTGGACAACGCCAACCTCTTAAAGGCTTATCCCAAGATTGCGGCCCTGAGAACTCGCGTTGCTGCCCATCCGAAAATCGCCTCTTACATCAAGAAGCGTAACAACACTCTTTTCTAAACCAACATTGCCAAGACGATAGCCATACCCGAACTCAAGGAAAACTCGATGAAGACCCTCATGTATTTATATCTTGAATAAGGTCCACAAAATGGCCGATACCTTTTTTTTCTGTGCGCTTTATGGCCATATTGTTGCTTATTATAGGCGGCCATGTTAGATAAAAAAATTATATAGATATCAAACTATAAAAGAAAATGGCCCCTATTACGTAACGATTAAAATATTCTACGTTATTGCCATCACGTACGTTTATACGCTTCATGGGAGTGATATTGCATATTATAGGCGGCCATGTTTGATTAAAACTTCAGATATCAAACAATAAAAGAACAAAATGGTGCCTATTAGATAACAACAAAAATACCTAACGTTTTTTTTAATTATCAAAAAATTGAATGCAATTTTTTGCGCCATTTTGTTAAGTAATAAAATAAAATAAAATAAATTTTAATGCATATTTAATGGGTTGACTTCTTTTATTCATTTTTGTGCACTGACTTTGTTTTTATATCAGAACAAACCGTATAATTGACCTGTTGGGTCACAACCACTGCCATTATTTATTTTACATGGATCCACCCTAATCTTAAATCCCTGCTATGTTTCCTGTTTCGGCATTATCTTCAATGGTTTGGATATGTGGCTTATAGCGTGGTTTTATATGGGTGGCAAGAGCCTGGACAACAACCATCAAGGAGAAGTACCTAGCTGGACTGTCAGATGTGCAGGTGACGGTTAAATCGTGATGGGATAACCATCTCGAGTAACCTTGATAAAGACCGCTGTACATGAGCCGCAATGATACAAAATTTAATGCAGGCTATAGAATAAGTCAGCTGAAACTGACCAGGGTGAACGACATCGCAACACCAACAACAACTATTGACTGTATTTTGTTGTATTCACAAATTCATAACCTGTAACACATTATTCACCTCCTTGCCAAAAGGTTTGACATAAGGTCAGGCGTGATTTTGAAAAGCCAATCCACTTAGATAAGCACACTCCAGCCTACAAAAATGCCTGAACAACACCATCGAGATTTCCCTGGTGGAGGCACCTCAACAATAAACTAGCTCCTTCTCATGGAAAAGATATAGCCTGGGAGATTGGACTTTCTAGTATTATAATGCAGCCTGAAAGCAAAATGACGACTGTTGGATTGAACATAACTTAAAAAATAATCTTCAGGTAAAATTAAAAATAATAAGTGTCTTTACTTTTGTAAGAATATTTGATAATGACATTTCTGTCATGGTCTTGAAGTTTTCCCCATATCTTGCACCAGAAGTGTTTTACGAGGTGCCATCAATAAGTTTCCAGACTATTTTCGTATGGGCATTTTTATTGATAGTACACGCATGAAACTCAAGTCCCCTTCGAAGTAATCTCCTCCGCCTGCAATGCACTTGTAACGTTTTGACAACTTCCGGAAGCCTCCACAACTTCCAGAAGCCTCCACAACTTCCGGAAGCCTCCACAACTTCCGGAAGCCTCTTGTGTGAGCGTGTCAATAACCCTCGTCACAGTATCTTTCATCTCCTCAATTGTCTCATAACGACAGTCTCTAATGTTTTCCTTGAGCTAAAGGAATAAGTAAAAGTCACAGGGGAAAAATCTGGACTATAGATATCATCCCTCACAGACTCCCTACCTTCCTTGAATCTTTTTTTTTTTTTTTATTCAATTTTCACCCCAAACAAGGCACAGTGCCACTTTGAAGCAGGGGGCTACTATTAGGGAATTAATTAGCGGGGTCATTATGAAGGGAGAAGAGTAGAAAGATGTTTGTTAACATTACACTTGAACTTCTGCATATCATTGCAGTTGGGAAAGCAGAATCCCGGAAGGGAGTTCCAAAGACCCGCAGTTCTGGGGAAGAAACTATTGGAGTAAAAGGCTTTCTTGCACCTAGGGATCTCCACTGTAAAGGGATGAGACTTAGTAGCTTGTCGGGTTTGTCGGGGGTAGTTATGTCGGGGAGGTACAAGTGTTTGCAGTTCGTCAGAGCATTCACCATTAAAGTATTTGTAGAACAGGCAGAGGGATGCAACATCTCGTCGATGGGACAGAGGTTGAAGCCTAGATGACAGTTCAGGACCTATCAGGTTGGCGACTCTTTTTTGAACCCTGTCCAGGAGCGAGAGACAAGCAGCAGATGCACCAGCCCAGATGTGACAACAGTACTCCATACATGGGCGAATGGTTGCCTTATAGAGGTATAGGATACTGGCAGGCGTAAGTAGTTTTCTAGCACGGTAGAGGGAGCCAACCTTCCTTGCAGCAGCCTTGGCAATGCTCTCAATGTATCTATTCCAGTTCATATTCCCTGTAAACGTTAGGCCGAGGAGTTTAAAAGAAGTACTTTCAGGCAATGTGTTCTTGGCCATTGCTATTGGTGGTAGAGAAGGTTTCTTGTAGTTATTGAAGGAAACAAGCTTAGTCTTAGCAGCATTGAATGTGACCAACCATTTTTGTCCCTATTCCACTACGGATTGGAGGTCATCCTCTAGTGTTTCTGCCATTTTCTTGGATATGTGTTCATTTGTTTTCCCCTCATATCTGTTATAGAGAGTGGTGTCATCGGCAAATATACCCATCTCCGAAACAATATTATCAGGGAGGTCGTTTATGAATATCAGGAATAATAGAGGTCCAAGGATAGACCCCTGAGGTACTCCCGCATTTATGTCATATTGTTTGGATGTATGTCCGTCGAGGACAACTTTGATTTTTCTATTACTTAAGAAGGATTTAATTACGTTATGAATTCTTCCAGTGATTCCATATGATCTAATTTTCCTTAGAAGACCATCGTGCCACACCCTGTCAAAAGCCTAAGATATATCAAGGGCCACCGCTCTACCCTCCCCTGTTTTATCCAATGAACGGTATATACGTTCAGAAACTACAGTTAAGATATCTGCTGTTGAACGGGCTTGCCTGAATCCATATTGTTTGTCAGTCAGGAGTTTAGCAGCTGTTAGGTGCTGGACTAGGGCTTGATTAACTAAGGACTCAAATATTTTGGCGAAAAGCGGGAGGAGGCTAATGGGGCGATAATTTAGTGGGTCAGTTCTTTCACCAGAATTCTTGAAGACTGGTACCACAGAGGCGGTTTTCCAGCAGTCGGGAAAACAAGATTCGTTAAGGCATTTATTGTAAAGTTTGGACAGAACTGGAGCAACCTCGGCAGAGCATTTTTTTAATAGCACAGCCGGGATGAGATCTGGTCCACATGCTTTTGAGGTGTCTAGGTTTTTTATAATAGCATGTACCTGAGAAGGGGTGATTTTCAAATCGTCAAGTGTGGCGTCTGTTCGCAGAGGAAAATCAGGGAGTGAGTGGTGTACCGAGTTTAGTGTGGAGTTTGAGGCAAACCGACTGGCAAGCAGATTAGCCTTGTCAGTTGCCGTGCAAGCAACCTCATGATTATTTGTTAGTGGGGGAATAATTGACTGTCCATTATTAACTACGCTGTTGTAGATTTTCCAAAAATCCCGGGTTCCTAATTTCTGTGCTTCGATGCGCTTTCTGGTGTTTTCAGAGTAATCTGCCTTAGCTGTGTCTATCACTCTCTTACAATTATTTCTAGCTTCTATAAACTTCTGTTTATTTGAGCTGGACTTATGTCGGCTGAATCTGCGGAACGCATGCTGCCTTTGACAAATGGCAGCTGCACAAGCAGAAGTAAACCATTGGGGGGAGTGGGGCTTGCTATAGTATTTCCATGCGGGAACATGTGCTTCAATAGCAGTTTTGAACCATTCAGTTGTCTCATTTGCACACTGTTCCGCTGGAAGAGTAAAGATATTTTGCCATGGGGCATCTCTGATGAGCTCCCTGATGGCTTCCCAATCAGCCTTTTTGTAATACCTCGTTGTTTTGAGTAGTGGGTCTTCAGTTTTAGGGCAAGAATTTAGGCTGATTTCTACCATTATCAAAGCGTGATCAGCATTCCCGAGTGGGCTGTGGGCATTTGTTGTACAGTCATTGGGAACCGTTGTCAGAAAGAGATCTAGAAGTGAGGCATGTTGATTGTGCTGGTCTGAGAAACGTGTCGGAAATGTAACCAATTGAGATAGGGAATGAGATATAGAGAAGCTATGTGTTGCGCTACCAGCTACGTCTGTGTGATTTGAGAATCCTAGCCAGTTACTGTGGTGGACATTGAAGTCACCAAATACATGTATTTGTGCGCTACTATCGAATCTATTATGCCATTCAAAAACTGATGCTCGATTTATGCAAGATGATCCAAAAGCAGTCTGAAATATTCCATATATTTCTGCGTCTTTTTCCCAAATTCAAAACAAAATTTTATTGAATATCGTTTTTCTAAAGTGCCCTCATGTCCATTTTTTAAATTAACCAGCTGTGAAAATCAGGCTTTAGTAGGTTATATTCCAATTCTTGCCGTGGCTGTTCATTTGAACTTGAAATCATAAAAATTGGTTAGTCATCTCATGAGATGCATAGCAATAATATACTGAATTTTCAAGAGTCTATGATAATTATAAATGCCTGTACAAAACTGTCTGGAAACTTATTTAAGGCACCTCGTATATTGGCTTTGCTCATCTTTAAGAATCAACAACCACTAATTGGGGGGGATATAAGAACTTTTTAATCATATATCTGAGAATTATTTAAGAAAGCACATTTTCAAACGTCTAGTGCTTCAATGAAAGTATCGACTCTTCTCATGCACGCGTCAGTTTCCATCAATCTCCATAGCCCTAGTAATTCTGCCCTCAAATTCAGCAAGTTGATCCTGACTGAACTTTCATTATTTTTATGTAAATCGCTTCAGACAAGGCGTGAACTACTTGATGTAAGTAGCTAAAAAAAGATTATTATTGGAAAGGCAAGCCACCGACCCCATAGTTGTGTGCCGTGGTTTACTATCTCCTTCTCTTCATCGTTCTTGTTGGTCGTGTCATCATCTTTCAGTTCACAGTGGCAGCTGCCAACGGAACGCATGCGGATCACAAAGTGGAAGCAAAATAAGTCCTGGAACAAGAAAGTAAAAACATATACTTGACGGTTGGACTTGTGAATGTGTTCAATCGATGTTATGCACGTCTGTCAGTCGCAATTCGTCTCTATCTCTGTTTCGCAGTCAGCTCTAAAAGCTGTCTAACCGTAGTTGCTACCAGCTCCCATCCATCGCAACCGGCAGCTCGATGTCAACTGTCTTCTCTGTGTCGGTATCTGAAGTCCCCCCCACCCCAGCTACCGGAAGCTGCCCTTCTCTGTTTTATCTGTTCTGTAGGTTTCTATTGTCATTGTCAAATCAAAAAAGGCTCGATCTAAAAATACCTACAGATTCATTGTTTGTTACTTCCCATCTCTTTGTGTTTATTGTAAGACACTTCCTATTCCTTTGCCTATTGCCACCCCTCCTTTCAGCACTTAGTGACTCAGGTCCACTTTATAGTATCACACATATTGGTCTTAATCTTTAAAAAGACCAAGGCTATAAATAGGAGGGAAACAGTCAGCAGGAAGAAAGTTCCACTATCATGCAGTTCTTAGAAACAAGCTACTTCAATAGGAAGCTGTATTACAATGAGGTATAAAAACAGTGAATTGATGGAGACAACTAGACCAATGAGTCAAACGAGCTGAAACAAAGGAAGCATAGAGTAGATCAGACAATTCCGATGAACACTGTGTATGTGTGTGTGTGTGTGAGAGAGAGAGAGAGAGAGAGAGAGAGAGAGAGAGAGAGAGAGAGAGAGAGAATGCAAAGAAGAAGAAAGTAATAACGTAATAGCTATTGGTTCATGTTTTAATTTTTAGCCGTCGGGTTAGGGTACAAAAGTATGAAAAAAACAAAAAAAAAAAAAAAAAAAAAAGGTGAAATTTGCCAGGTGATGGTTGAATGCTGGCATTACGAATATGCATGCATAACGTAATAGCTATTGGTTCATGTTTTAATTTTTAGCCGTGCAGCAAACATGTCATCATAGCTCAGTCATTAACGGCAGAGGAAAAAATAAATTGTAAACTAATTAGTTCCCCCCCCTCTTAGACTGGGAGCAAAAAGATTTTCTGATCTAACAAGTTCCACACTGTTTACCAACCTCCAACCCCTGCCTCATCAGCACAATGTTGCATCTGTGTTTGTTTAACAAGCACTTGAATAGAATGTGCTCTAACAAACCTACTGTATAAGGTTATACGTAGGAGGAAAACAATCAGCAAGAAGAGAATTCCACAAGCTTGCAGTTCTTTGAAAGAAGCTACTGGAATAGGAAGCTGTATTACAATGGGATATCGAAACAGCGGTGGAGACCACTAGACCAACCAGTCAAACGAGCTGAAACAAAGGAAGCAGAGAGTAGATCCTACTGTTTTGATGAACACTGTGTGTGTGTGTGTGTGTGTGTGTGTGTGTGTGTGTGAGAGAGAGAGAGAGAGAGAGAGAGAGAGGGGGGGGATACAGTGAAGAAGAAAGGGGGCCAATCAAATTACAGATACGTTTCTGCACCTTATCAACAACCCTCAAATGGGACAGAGATTCATCAGCCCAAATATGATAACAGTACTCCATACATGGTCTGACAGTAGATTTGTAGAGAAAATGTTTTGAGATGATAGGAACAAACGATTTTATGAGAAGCATGAATATTAATAGATCCAATACACGAACTTCAAGAAAGAGTTGATGAAAAAGAATACTCAAAATGTTCGGAGTCAATTTCTCTTCAAGAGCAGAGTCACCCATGAACATCTCAGGAAGCAAAGGGTCATTTATAGCAATATGTACAGTCCGTAGATATAATCTCTCACTAAGAAAATCAGGCGCACTAATACACATAGAAATTCCTTCACTATTGTGGCAAAAGCAATACAGAATGTGACTGACGCAAGCGACGGCGCCTCTGTTTATCCTGTCGGGTGATGGAATCAAGAAAGGAAAGAGAAAATAAAAGCTTTCGTTTATAGACGGTTTATATATATATATATATATATATATATATATATATATATATATATATATATATATATATATATATAAAATGTATTTTTTTTTTTACACAATGATAACCACTTATCAAGGCCCGGAAGCCACTCAGGGATAAGGGTTATTGCAAGTACATTACGTTAGTGTGGAGATTTGATGAAGTGTTTACTTAAGGGGGCGGTCCATTAGGAATTTGTTAACATTGGACTTGAAGACATCCAAGTTGTAGTCCGGTGGGAAGCAGGCAGACGGATGTATATGGCGATTAAGCTACACTGATTATTCCGTGTTTCATCCACTCTAGGATTCTTTAGGCTTATGAGGCTGTAGAATCCTAGAGTGGATGAAACGCGGAATATTCAGTGTAACTTAATCGCCATATACATTTTATAACTTATTAACTAGCTCTACCTACGTATTGAGCACTTTTGAAGTAAATACTTAAAGTTTACGCATGAATCTATGCTTTCGTATATTAATTTTATGTGAGTAAATTAAGTAGTTTATATATATATATATATATATATATATATATATATATATATATATATATATATATACTAGCATGGGTGCCCGGCGTTGCCCGGGTGTTTGGAGGTGTATGTTGAGCACAAAAAAAAGTGGTAATAGGAAGGCAGGCTTGAACCCTTACCGCGTAGGAGGAAAAGAACAGGAAAAACATGACGTCTTTGCTGTTACGACCACCGCCAAACTGGAAGGGACGTAGGTTTAAATTAAGGCTAGACAATCGAAAAGGTGATCACTTTCGAAAATATCAGCGAAAAAAGCGATCCCTCCCTGTAGAAAAGTGCCCAGTTGAGGCTGAAGGAATTAATGTTTTTAGCCAATTTTTCGGTATTTGTCGTCTGAAGGGCCGAACTTCAAAACGATACTGATCTTGTGAAAATCCGTCGCCTCTATCGAAAGTTTTAGGCAGACATACAAACATACATGCATACATTTATATATTGTTAGCTCAAATTTTCGACCCAAACCGATTAAAAAGCTTGCCCTATCTCTGAATACCCTTTATGTAAAATTTCAAATGTTTAAACTAGAAATTGTCTGAGTAATTTGGTAGAGACCGCAGGGGGTCAAATTTTTTAAAACTTTGACCCCTATTATGACCCCTTAACATTTATTCTTTTGGGCTCAAATCAAGTTATTAAATTAGATTCATGTTCAAGGAACCTATATCTAAAATTTCAAGTGTTTAGACCCAAAATTGTCGGAGGAGTTTGGTAGAGTTCTCAAAGGTCAAATCGTTAAACTTTGACCCCTTAACAGCCAAATTTCTGGCCAAAAACGGATTACAAAGATTTTACCCAAATCTCAGTACCCTGTATATCAAATTTCAAGTCTGTAGACTTAAAATTGACAGAATTATTGCGTAGGGAAATGTACACAGACAGACAGACAGACACTTTCACTTTTATAGATATATAGATATAATATGGCAGTAATCTGCAGATGAGGGCAATAACTGCTGTGAAAATGAATGAAGGGGAAAGTACAGAGCAGTCTTCTATACATTTGCAATATTGCTAAACCAAACACGTTTTTAAAAAAAATTCTTTCATCTATAGACGGTTTATTAATATACATATAACATTAATTTGAACATGAGGACATTATTATTCTTTAATTTATTTTATTGCAGACTATTATCCTTATCTTTCTTAGTTGTGGTTTCACAACTTTTCGGCCAACTATTCCTCTGGCCTTCGTCAGGTGGTAACCGCAACGGGATAGAAACTCCGAATCTCGTAACTGCATTCTCAGCAATTACTGCCATCCATAGTTGTTGTCGTCTCACCGCGTTTTAGCTAAGTAAACCTCTGGGCGGCTTTGGGTAGGATTGAAACCGTTATCTTCAGACAATTCTCACCTGGAACAGTAGAGATTCAACATCTCTATCCACTGCGCCACGGGTCCCGAAGGGCGATTAAGGTTTGATTTTTCAGAGTTCCTATCCCGTCGACGAAGGCCAGAGGAATAGTTGGCCGAAACGTCATGAAACAACATCTAAGTAAGACGAGTCTGCAATAAAATTAATTAATTAAAAAATATATTATTTTTACTAATCATACAAAAGATGGATGCGTTCCTAGCAACCACGTAACAATTGGTGAAATTACAACAACAGCAACAACAACAGCTAGCAAAATTAGTAAAACTACAAACCCAACAGCAAGGACAATTATTCGAACACCAGACACGCACAGATGAAAAACTCGAATGACTACAGATATAACATGAAAAGCGCGAACAAGAACAACTAATAAAACTAAAGGTTCAACAGCATAAAAATCAACAGTATATTTATTTGAGGCGAAAATAATGCAAAACGTTACTTACACAAACGACGACGCCTCTGTATATCTTGTCGGGTGACAGAATCAAGAAAGGAAAGAGAAAAGAAAAACACTTTCGTCTATAGACGGTTTATTGATATACATATGCCATTAATTTGCATATGAGGGCAATGACTGCTGTGAAAAAATATGAAGGGGAAAGCACAGTACAGTCTTCTTCTTTGGATAGCTGAGAGAGAGAGAGAGAAAGAGAGAGAAAGAGAGAGAGAGTAAGAGGGTGAGAGAGAGAAAGAGAAAGAGAGAGAGAAAAAGAGAGAGAGAGAGAGAAAGAGAGAGAGAAAACAGTCAGTGAAGATTACAATTGAAGTCTGGAGTTGACAAATTTCAGTGTTAATTAACTCTAATTCCATTTACACAAACAAAACGCACATGGCGCTAGCCGAAACAAACATTTTTTCTTTACTGAAAAAATACTTTCCTTTTATGAGAATATTTTCTTTGAGATTCTTTGAACTCTCATTATTCATGAACACTTTATTTATGTCTAAACAAATTTGTCAATAAAAATGATTTTGCATGTATAGATTTTGTCATTCGCCCTTTCTTTTCATAGGTCCTATCTTCCAAAATGTTATTGATCAATGGGGATAATGTTGCAGGTTCCAATATGAACTTTTTAGCTTAGAAATATGGATAAACATTAAAAACATTTTGCGGCAGTGAGGAATATGCAGCATGACCCACTTAAAAGTAGCCCAGAAATGTAGTAGAGAGGAGGAACATTCTTTTATTGTTTAAATTACCTGTAGTGTCATAAAAGATGCTGGAAGGGCTCACAGTTTATATCTATGCATTTCTGGGCACGTTTAACAACGTTTGCAGATATTGCCTGTAAATCTTCTCTGGTGATTCACCCGATAGCGTTGGTAATGTTCTCCTTTAATTGGCTAGATTGTGAGGATTATTTGCATAATAAACTTTTGGCTTAAAGTCCCCCAAAGATAAAAATCACATGATGACAAGTCCGGGGAACGTAGTGGCCATAACTCATTGCTTATTGTTCTTCCGAAAACATACCATGAACTGGTGTCGGTGATCTGTGAGTTGTGTGGCATGTAGAATGCATTTTGTTGGAAGAAGAATTGCATGTTGTCTTGTGGTGTCAGTATGTTGTTAAGAGAAAGATTAGAGAGAGATAATCGGGCTACTTTTAAGTGGACCACTTAATTTGAAAAAAAAAAACATTATAGATTGGAGAAAGAGGTGGGGCTACTTTTAAGTGGGCCGCTTAATCTGAAAAAAAAAATGGAGAATTGAGAGAGAGAGAGAGAGAGAGACAGACAGACAGACAGACAGACAGAGACAGAGACAGAGACCAGACTACTTTTAAGTCGACCGCTTAATCCGAAAACAATTATATAGAGAGAGATCGGACTACTTTAAAGTGGGCTGCTTAATCTGAAAAAAAAAAAAAAAAATGAGTAGAGAGATTAGACAGAGATTGGGATACTTTTAAGTGGGCCGCTTTATCTGAAAAAAAAACTCCAAAATTATAGATTAGAGAGAGAGAGAGATCGGGCTACTTTTAAGTGGATCACCCTGTAGTTTTTATGTTTGTGTGTGTGTGTGTCCTTTTCTCTCTCCCTCTTATATATACATTTACTACAGATGCATTAAATAAATAACCGAAAAAAAATTATATTTCATTTTCTTTTCTTCTATCTGACGTTGTCTGGGAACAATTTTCATTATCAACATTATTTCTCATCATACTTTGAATTTGCCCTTGGACAAGTGATGTCAAAGCTTCATTACGTACATCAAAGTATTATATTTGGTAAGTGTGTGGGTATGTTACAAGATACTTTTGGTATATTCCTAACTGTATGCAGCAAATTGATTTTTATTATTACCTTATTATATTTTGTATGGTGAAGGACAGACACATTTGTTTTACGGGGAGTTATCAGTGAAAAACAGATGTAAATTACAGTATTGCAATTAAACCTCTTTGGACTATTTTCCTTCTCAACATCATTGTTCTTCATTTTACTGTAAGAGCGAGTTAGGTAGGTGAACAAAAGTATCCAGGATCTAGAATAGAATAGAATTTGTCCTACTATTGTCTAAGAGAAATAAATATGGGATTACAGTATTACATTTAAAATGGATAGCGTAGGAAAATGAAGTAGATTATTTTCAACACATAGAAAGAGGGTCCTGGATATGACCTTAAACTATATCCAGTGGTGAGGCCCCAGCTTGCGGGCTTTAGGGAGTGTGGAGCCACCCTTTAATTACCATTGCTCCCAGGTTCACTCTGACCCGGAGTGGTAGTACCTGTTAGGGTCCCAACTATGGGTTAAATAGAAACCGACTTGAAAACAACAAATATATTCTATTAAAAAATTTTTCTTCAAAATCGCTGGATTCGGCATTAAATAACCCGAGAAGGGTTGATATGCCGTAAAATGAAAACAACCAACCAACCATAGAAAGAGAAATGGACAGTGGATGAGAAAGAGAGAGTTGGAGAGAGGGGTTTATGAAAGAGTGGAAAGAGAGAAAGATAGAGGGCAGTTAGGGAGAGAAAGAGGGACATAAGTAGAAGTTTTAGGATAGAGATGTTATAAGTACTATTTAACATTTATTTAGCTTTTTATGGATCCGGGCAACGTCGGATAGCCCCCGCTATTCTTCTATAATATAAATATTACCTGTCTGTTTAAATATATGTATGTATGTATGTATGTATGTATGTATGTATATGGACTAAGATGGCGTGGACATGTGGTGAGGATGTTAGACAGTCGATTTTCCAAACAACTCCTTTATGGAGAGCTCGCCGAGGGAAGACGTCTGGCTCAAAAGCCTAAAATGAGATTCCAAGATTGTTTGAGGTCCATCTTAAAAAAATGTGAAATGGATGAAAGAACCTGGAAGAGTCTTGCTTTGGAGAAGGACCTTGCGGGGAGGTGTGGGCAAGTTTGAGGCTGAAACGTGATATCCGGAAAGGGAGGATGAAAGGAGCAGTGGATGGGCGGGGGCGCCAAATTGGTCTGGAGTGTGAGGTGTGCAGAAGATTATGCCTGAGCAGAGCTGGCATAATAAGTCACCAGACTACTCATCAACGCAGAGGACCACAAAGCAGTCTTGTGTTGCCAGATCTAACCTGTGTCAACTGCGGGCGGACGTACAAAACAGCAGGTGGTTTGAACCGGCATTTGATTATACACAGAAATGACCATCAAGAATGTGCTGCTAGTGGCGCACATATCTGCACAATGTGTGTTAAAGAATGCCATAGTTGTGCAGGGCTTAAAAGCCACCTTCGTGCGGCTCATCACTGATTTGTTTTTATGTTTCTGTATATCTTTTTTTTATGCTGTATTAAGTAATGGCCATGTTCGAAAACGAATTTGCTGCCATCATGTATGTATGTATGTATGCATGTATGTATGTCTCATATAAACTTTCGACAAAGATGACAGATTTTTACGAGATCAGTATCATTTTGAAGCTCGACCCTTTGGACAACAAATATCGAAAAATTGGCCAAAAACATTAACTCCATCACCCTCAACTGGCACTTTTTAACAGGGAGGGGTTGCTTTTTTTCGCCAATATTTTCAAAAGTCGTCGCCTCTTTTCAATTCTCTAGCCTTAATTTAAACCTACGTCACTTTCGGTTTGGCAATCAACGCAACAGCTAATGCGTCACGTTTCTTTTCATTTTCTTTTTCCTCCTTTTCGGTACGGGTTCCAGCCTGCCTGGGCAACGCCGGGCACCCAGGCTAGTCTTCTAACATATAAAGGACAAATGTCTGTTTGTGTGTTTAACTAAAAGTTAAAAAATACAAAACGGACCACCATAAATCTGGTATTTTCTGAAAGAGCAAGGACCTGGATGTGCAATATCTGAAATTCAGAAAAAAATGTTCATTCTGTGAGGGTCAACTAGGTCAGTTTTATTGGGCGGGTCTGATTTTTCCTGGATTTCTAATGTTATAAAGCAATAATTTCAGAAGAAAATAATGTATTTATGTATTAATTTGGAAAACCTGCTGAGTCATCGGGAAATTTCTCTTAAAATTATGATAATGTTGAATTTTATGGTGAAACAAAGATTGCCTAATCACTAACTGTGATGTGTGCATTATATATATATAATATATATACATATATTTGGACTGCCACTTATTATGGAGTCAATCCCGAAAATTGCTGAATCGTTTCACGATATTAAAATCAGTTCATTATATATATATATATATATATATATATATATATATATATATATATATATATATATATATATATATATATATTAGTATATTGGGATGATTAATTGGGATCGGGAATCGGAAAAATCGGAAGATTTAGGGGTATCGGAATCTGAAAATTTCATGCATATTTTCCGATGCAAAAACGATTCTTTTAATTGCCTTTTTTTTATTTGTATACATTTAAAGCAAAATCTACCTATATCAGTAATACTTATAAAATAATTTAACGACTAGTAAAACGAAAATCGCTAGATGATTTCTACAAGTGTATTTTTTCGTTTAGCAAAATATCTGCACATTTAGCATGTGTGGTAATCGGGAAAATAACGACTCTATATTTAAATATTTAGAGATTTATAAGGAATCGAAATCAGAATCGGAATCGATAATTGTATTGTAATCGGAAATTTAGTACGGAATTGGTAATTGTATTGGAATTAGGAAAAATATTGGAATCGTCCCATCACTAATATATATATATATATATATATATATATATATATATATATATATATATATATATATATATATATAATTATTTTTTTTGAGGGGTACAAAACTTTATTATAGCTATGGAAAAGGGAAGACTGGTTGTTTTTTGTGTCCATGATAAAAAGAAGGACGTAGGGAAAATATTTAGATAATGGGGTAGCGTCGGCCGACCAAGTTTCACTGTCACTTTTCAAAAGCCAGAGGGTTTTCTTTTGTTGTTTTTAATAAGTTCTAGAAAAGTAACACTATTTGTTCCCGGAAGTCTTGCATCTCTAGCAAGAAGGTATACAACTTCCAGTAGCCAGAAAATTTAGGCCTAGTTTCTAACTTCAAATGGCCCATAACTAATTCATGATCCAATTGACCTAGCCACCATAATATAGGACATGATAAAAAGTCTACTTTGCCTCTTCTAACTAACATCCTATCCAAATACATATTTAAATATGAAATAAAATGGAGGTGGAAGGACCTGGATACTCAACGTTTTGCCCGATTTATGCGGGCTTCTTCAAGAGGGATGGTCATTGACGAGAGAGTCGGAGGATTGGGGCTATATATAATGATGGGGGAGAGCAGCGTGTTTTCCTTATGTAAATTAGATGTCATATGTACATGTATATACATTTTATGAGAGAAAAAAAAAAAAAACTAAATTAGAGTAAACTAGTGTAGTAGATTACGTCTAAAAGATAAAATATCGTAGAGATTAAAAAAAAGAAATTGTGGTTGGAAATATAGCGGTGAAAGATTAAATAAATAAAATGACATGAGATTACGAAAGAATCTTTTTTTAAATTAGAAATAATTGAATTGGGATAAAATAGCGCAGTAATTTAAAAGATGGTGTCTAAAAATAAGAATAGGAGGTGATAAAATGGAGTCTAAAAATAGATAATGATAAAATACAGTAAATAAGTAAAATAAAAATAAAATTAAGTGAAATTACGAATTTTTTTTTTTTTTTTTTTGTATCGCGTTTAACCGGTGTCTAAGTTGTTTTCTTTAATAATTATTTTCGACAGAAAGGGAGCAACGTGGAAAAAACCTTTTCTTTGCTTAATTATATTGCTGGAATGTGAGATTATAGCTGACTCAATTAAACGTCGTGTGGATCTGTTATGTATGTGTTTAAGGAAAGTTGCTTTGTTAAAATCAAACTGGTGGTCGTTTTCCATGATGTGACAAAATATGGCGTTGAGTGTATTGTTGTTTTTTACATCTCTTTTGTGTTCATATATTCTTTTATTTAAATTACGTTGAGTTTCTCCTACGTATATTCTTCCACAATCAAGGCAGGGTATGGAATATATTCCGGCTTTGGTGTTAATGTTGGAATTAGTTATAATTTTACGTGTTAGATCCCTAATTGTTAAAGAGTTTAGTTTTGTTATTTTAATGCCTGTCTTATTTAGGTTCTTATAGATTGTGTCGTTGTTTTTATTAGTTGGTAATATTAATTGTCTGTTGTGTGTCTGGCTATTTAGGGAATGGTCTCGGTTTCGGTTATGGTCAATTTTTAGTGCTTTTCTTTTTGTATTTGCCGAAAATTGTTGAGGGTATTGCAAGTTCAAGAATGTACGTTCGATATACTCAAATTCTTCCACGATGTATTCTTCACTGTATATTCTCAGGGCCCTAAGAAAAAATCCTATTAGAATACCTCTTTTTACTTTATCATCGTGATGAGAGTAAAAGTGTATGTAATCATTTTTATTCGTGACTTTCCGATGGACTTTAAAACTTTGATGATCATTGTTATTTATGATAACACCTCCATTTTATTTCATATTATTTCATATTTATGATAACACCTCCATTTTATTTCATATCGTCGGATTTAATCCAGCTCAGCAATCATATTCAAATATAAAGACACACTATTTGTCCATGTCCATATCTCCCTCCTTGGCTGCTCGAGATGAAACCTGTCGACCAGATCGGATCTGGTTATCAGGTCAGCCAGGCTGATTTTTACACCGCTCTGTACCTCTATCTGCTTGCCCAATTTTATCTATCTGTTTTTGATAAGCAATATTGGCCACAACCAACCTGGCTGCTGCGTCTCTATAACGTCTACCATCATTGACAGGGTACATTTCACAAGCAAAGAGACACCCTTCCCTTCGGGATTCGCATATGCTGAAAAGATGTCAAAGTCCCTGGCTAATACCTGGTCATGCTTAGATGAAATGAAGTGCGTCTCCTGGACTGCAGTCACATTCATTCCCTGGGTCAAGTAGTCTCTCCGGACTCATGCTGCCCAGCCTGCAAACCTCAAGCCCTCACATTAACACTAACTAAGCAAAGAGACATGATCTTACCGTGTTCAATGTTACCAACGCTGCCGACATCTTAGGGAAAATTATAGTTTCAAAGCCCTATACGTACTTGAATGCTCAAAAAATGGGACCCTTACCTTGAACTCAGGCAAAAGTTCGTTTAGGGAAGAGTCATTCTTTTTTACAAAATCTATATCAGGAAATTCCGCCTCCATGGTGCCAGCATTTGCCAGATAGAGTTTTTTTCGACTGGCTGGAATTCTAATGAAGGTGATCACGAGAGGGTCATCTGGGAAATTGGATTGGTCTTCAATGTCTTTACCCCTTATATAAATCTGTTTGGGATTGTACTTTTTTATGTTGAAGAGACAGGTCCCTACTGAAGGACAGGGGGTTAATTTTGCAAATGCCCAGTATAAGTTAAAAGGTGGAGTTCTATTGCTTGTTTTCTGGCGAGAATGAGAGGCTTAAATGCTCCTTATCCCCGGTTTTGTAGCAGGTTTGGATTGGGGTTGGTGTGTGTGTGTGTGTGTGTGTGTGTGTGTGTGTGTGTGTGTGTGTGTGTGTGTGTGTGCTTTGAAGTCTACAGTGTGAGGACCAATGTTGATGTATGTGTTAATGTATGAGTTGATGCACTTTCTTATGTTGTTTCCCTGAGGATGGAAGTTGGACTTGTGGTTCTAGGTGTTGTCCGGCAAGGTGTATGCTCCATATCAGATGGGGTGGTTTTCCTTCCCTTTCCTCTTCACTCTTTTTTCTCTTTCTTATTGTCTTTTTGTGGACCCGAGGGGAACAAGTTGTATGTACTTTTTCTCCCTCCTGCTCGCTCGCTCGTTCCTCCTTATCAGAGGAGTTTCTCGATTTTTTTTATTCCCTGCCTACTTAGCAATGTCTTTTTACTATTGTTGCTGTTGCTGCAGTTTTTTTGTTGTTGCTGCTGTTACTTCTGTTGTTGCTGCTGTTGCTGCTGCTACAGCTGTTGCTGCGAATGCTGTTGTTGTTGCTGCTGGTGCGGTTGTTGCTGCTGCTGTTATCGTTGAGTGGGTGACGAGGCTGCGGTAGAAAGGATTGCATTCTTCTGTTTCTAGCCCACCATTCCTCCTTGGCTTTTTCCCAATGTTTTGTCGTCTTCGAGGCTGGGGCAGTCAGTGGTGCTGGTCGGCTGGAAATTATCTTTTTCTGACAGTTCTTGGCCATGTTGCCTTGCCCCTGGCAAAACAAGCAGTGTGGACAGTGGCCCTTCCTGACTACCATTAAATTTTATTTTTTAAGTTCCAGCACCGTCAGAATTACCAGGAAGCCTTCCCTTTTCAGCTTCATCGCCAACGTGTAATGGGTGTCTGGAGTGTGCTTCAAAACCTTACGAGGTCCACCTGCACCACGTTACCGAATTGCCTGAAAAATGCTCTCAAGTATTCTGCTTTCAGCTCAGCTGGGGGTGTTGTATGCGTGAACCTGGGTTGCTTCTTTTGCCTTGGTACTTGGGTAGCAGCTTTAGTCGCCCACTTCTCAATTCTTTCCGAAAGAACTGCTCTGCTTGATCCATTGTGGGGAGAAGGATGTTCCACATAGCGTAACTCTTCTCACACATGTTTGTGGCTGGAATGCTCAATTTTTTTAGGAGCTCCGCCATGCCATCCTTTTTGAGCTCGAGGAGACGATTCTCCCTGAGATCGGATGTAACCAGGGACAAAACCCTGTCTGCTATCGCCCTCCAGGCACCCAGTATCGGCTGCAAGACATTACCTTCGATGTATTGTTAGTACTTCATGAGTTAAAGACTTTTGTATTCCTTGGAGTCAGATTCTTCTCTGTAGTCTTCCCTACCCATTCAAACCCTTCTAATGAGTTGCTTGCTGGGTCCTTTGTTGGGTCCGATCTTGTTGTTGGGGTTTATTTTGGTTTAACTCCCTCATTTGGGGAGCTCCGGGTGGCAGAGTTCCACATTTGGAGGGCTGACCCTGAAAATTCTTGTGTTTGGTTTTGTGCCTTCTTTGTTTCTGGGTTTGCCTTTTTTTGGGGGGGGGGGCTGCCCTTTTCAGGAGCATCTTTAGGGGCAGTCGTAGTTTGTATTATTTTCTGGGCGGTATGATCCCTCTTTCTCCCTGAGGATAGCAGTTAAATAAATAAATAAATAAATGAATAAACCTCCAACGTGCATAACATGGCAGTCACCCTTCACTGTTGAACACATGTCAATTGTCTGTAAGGTCTAAAAACATACAAAAATACTACCAAAATATGAAGGATCTATTTAACAAAAAGACAAAACAAGGAACTGTACGAACCAATTCCATTGCAAAAAATCCACACTTAAGAATCTTCAATAAATAACCCTTCATGGAATTAAATGAACTAACAGGTACGATATGACGTTAAAAACCAACCAAACTAATAGATTTGTGATGCTTGATCTTTTGTATTTTTTTTTATCCATGCTGACCTCGGCTGACCTCGGCTGACTGAATTTTTGCCTGACCTCTGCTGACTGAATTTTTGCCTGACCTCTGCTGACTGAATTTTTCCTGACCTCTGCTGACTGAATTTTTTCCTGACCTCTGCTGACTGAATTTTTGCTTGACCTCTGCTGACTGAATTTTTGCCTGACCTCTGCTGACTGAATTTTTGCCTGACCTCTGCTGACTGAATTTTTGCCTGACCTCTGCTGACTGAATTTTTGCCTGACCTCTGCTGACTGAATTTTTCCTGACCTCTGCTGACTGAATTTTTGCCTGAACTCTGCTGATTAAATTTTTCCTGACCTCTGCTGACTGAATTTTTCCTGACCTCTGCTGACTGAATTTTTGCCTGAACTCTGCTGATTAAATTTTTCCTGACCTCTGCTGACTGAATTTTTGCCTGACCTCTGCTGACTGAATTTTTGCCTGACCTCTGCTGACTGAATTTTTGCCTGACCTCTGCTGACTGAACTTTTGCCTGACCTCTGCTGACTGAATTTTTGCCTGACCTCGGCTGACTGAATTTTTGCCTGACCTCGGCTGACTGAATTTTTGCCTGACCTCCAAACATATTTTTAGAACTAGAGCATGACCCTGCAGCTTAAACCCAATTACATTGTTGCAGCAATCTGCAGACCGCATCCAAGTAAATAAATGATGGATTACATTTTTGTTGTGTAGATTTAAAAGCAACAAAAATGTTGTGCACAAGAAAACAATAAATCTGAAATAAGTTACTATCTTCTTTAGGAAGGCCCGGCGTTTATAAGCTCCTAGGACTGACCTCCACCTCAGACCTGAAATACAAAACTAACATCGAATCCATTTTTAAGTTTGGAATTATTCTACTGATTTTCTCTGTTCTGATTTGCAGCACCTCATGTAATGAGGAAAAGGGTGGCTGGTTACATTTAATATACATTAAAATACACATAATATATATAAACTTTCTCTTGTCACCACAAATGTTCAGATCATTACTTTGCTCAAACTGAAATGACTGGCTTTCTCCTTTAGTAAGCCTACTTCTTTTATATTCCATGCAAAAATCCACACTTAAGAATCTTCAAAAAATAACTCTTCATGGAATTAAATGAACTAACAGGTACGATATGACGCTAAAAAACCCAACACAACCATGTCAAACCAAAATAAATTTGTGATGCTTGACCTTTTGTATTGCTGAACTTTGCTGTCTGAATTTGTGAATTTGTGAGTGACCTCCAAATGTATTTTTAGAACTAAGTCCAATAAATTTATGAAGATTTACCTTTGTTGCTGTTTTGGACTATTGCAAACCTTAATACACACACCAGACAATGCTTCAAGCAAAGTACGAAGTGCCTTCAATAAGTTTCCAGACCTTTTTCGTATAGGCGCTTTTTACTGATAGACATGAAACTTTAGTCCCCTTCGAAGTAATCTCTCCGGGATGCAATGCAGTTGTTATACCGTTCCAACAACTTCTGGGGTCCTGGATATGAACTAAAACTATATCCGATGGTGAGGCCCCACCTTGCGGGCTTTGGGGAGTGTGGAGCCACCCTTTAATTGCCATTGCTCCCAGGTCCACTCTGACCCGGAGTGGTAGTACCTGTTAGGGTCCCAATTATGGGTTAAATAGAATCTGACTTTAAAAAAATATACTCCATTAAAAATCGTTCTTCAAAATAACTATATTCGGCATTAAATAACCTGAAAAAGGTTGATATGCCGTAAAACAAAAACAACCAACCAACCAACAACTTCTGGAAGGCTCCATGGAAGTCCTCTTGTGTGAGCGTTGCAAGATGATCCAAAAGCAGTCTGAAGCATTCCATACTTTTCTGTGGTATTTTTTCCAAGTTTAAAACAGACTTTTATTGCATATCGTTCTTCTAAATTGTCCTCACGTCCAGATTGTAGTTTTGAAATTCACTAGTTTTGACAATCAGGCTTTAGAAGAGTGTATTCCAATTCCTGCTGTAACTGTTCATTTGAATCTGAAATCATAAAAATTGGTAAGTGATCTCATAAGATGACATATTGAATTTTTAAGAATCTACGATAATTTTAAATGCTTATACAAAAAAAGTCTGGAAACTTATTTAAGGCACCTCATACTTACGTTAGTATAGTCAATACGCCTGCAGATAACCCGCACATGAGAATCTACGATAATCTTTCATGGAATTAAATGACCTAACAGGTATGATATGCCGTTAAAAAACAAACCAAACTAAAATACATTTGTGATGTTTGACCTTTTGTTTCTGTGTTGGTCTGTTGTAAATATGAAGGGTCTATTAAACAACGTTCATATAGACAATACACGATTTTGATAAAAATGTACGACCAAAATTATTCCCGATCAGTCTACGACTGACTACTCCTGCTGTTTGTCATCTAGAAACAACGTGTAAAGTTGCTTGAATCAACAGGACTGGTTGGTTGGTTGTTTTTGTTTTACGGCATATCAACCCTTTTCGGGTTATTTAATGCCGAATCCAAAGATTTTGAAGAATTTTTTTTTTTAATAGAATATATTTGTTGTTTTCACGTCGGTTTCTATTTAAGTTGGGACCCTAACAGGTACTAACACTCCGGGTCAGAGTGAACCTGGGAGCAATAGTAATTAAAGGGTGGCTCCACACTCCCTAAAGCCCACAAGCTGGGGCCTCACCACTGGATATAGTTTAAGGTCATATCCAGAACCCCCATTGGGGGACTTTTACCCTCTGCAGGGGGGCAGTGGCGTATTCTAATGCCCCACCGACAGGGCCGAATCAGCAGGAGCAAAATCGGACAATTTAGTCGTGTCGGATTTTGATAGTAAATAAAGGGGTTTACTACAATTGTAAGACTAAATAATGGACCCTTTTGCAGTTTAGGGAAACAGAAATATGAGGAAGAAAAATGGGACAGAAGTCATGTTACACCGGTAGTAAGAATCCCACTTGATTGAGTAATGAAATTTACGTTATTACTATAAAATATTGATAGAATTTAAAAATCGAAATTATTGTAAAACAACTTAATTACTAAGTATTTAATAATTATTAGTATAAAAACATAATTATTGTAAAAGAATTAAAAAAAAACTAAAGTCATATTTAAATAATGCAATTCGATGGGCTATTAAAAGTAAAACATTTTACTTTATTTTAAAACTAAAAAAAAATAATTAAATCGAAAATGCAAGGAAGTCGAAAGCAAATCTAGGTGTATCAGAATCTTTGTAGGAATTTTTGACACCCCTAACATGAAACTGTGAATAAAATATAAAAAACTCGTAATTTCTCTTTTAAAAGTGGGTTGTTTATTTTCTTTATGGATTATACTTTCAAAATAAACTATTAAAGTTGTTTTAAAAGTAATAGAAATATTTTTTTTATTAAAAAAAAACAGTAATGAATTTTACGAACTCAATATTTTTTAATTTTTAAACTTTAAATATCTATCAAAATTTTTCTATTGATTCTATTTTTACGATATTTTCAGAGTCAATGTGAAATTTTATGCTCTTTCCAATAAATCGAATATAATATTTTAAACAAACGTTTTTTTTTAATTCCCACCCCCATTTTCAAATGTCTATTAAAAAGTAAATAATTAATTTACTCACAAAAGTTTTATATATCACAAATTGAAGAAAAAAGGTCAATAAATAATATATTCAAATTTAAAAAAAAGTAGTGTTTTTTAGAAATTTACCTGTAAAGTTCGAAGTTTAAAACCTTTTTTTTTAAACCAGATTGTTTGTTTTTCTTTTGTTTTTTTTTTTAATGAAACATTGGTCCTTGTTCCATTAATTGAAATAAATTAGGGCTTGAATTACATTTTTCGAGTAGTTATAAGCTTGGAAAGACAAGGGGTCGAATAATTCACGCTTCCCATTTTGAAATGTCTATTAAAAAGTAAATAGTTAATTTACCCACCAAAGTGTTATATATCACAAATTGAAGAGAAAAGGTCAATAAATAATATATTCAAATTAAAAAAAAAGTAGTGTTTTTTTAGAAATTTACCTATAAAGTCCGAAGTTTAAAACCTTAAAAAAAAACACGTTTTTTTTTTTTTTTTTTTTTTAATGAAATCTTGGTCCTTGCTCCTTTAATTGAAAAAAAAATTAGGGCTTGAATTACATTTTTCGAGGAGTTATAAGCTTGGAAAGACGGGGTGGAATTATTCACTATTTTTCACGAAATTTCTGACACAACTAGCAAATTGCTGATCCGGTGTGGTGTAGAAGGAAATCGACTCCAATATTTCCGCATATATTATTATGTATCAGAGAACAATATCAGTTCTAATTATCTTTGTTTGTTTGTAAAAACATCTGTTTTCTACTATTGTCAATTTGAATATCGTTTCTTTTTATCATTTGTAAGTATCTTTATTTGTTTGTCATTTTATTTATAAAATTACGCGGGAGTGATTCAATAAAAAAAATCATTTTTTAAAAAATTTCCTGTATTTAATAAAAATCATTTAATAAAAAAAAATTTGTTTTCTAATATTGTCAATTTCAATATTTCATTTTATTTATGAAATGACGAAAATTTCACTACCCAATCAAGTGGGATTCTTACTACCGGTGTAACATGACTTCTGACCCATTTTCTTCCTTATATTTCTGTTTCCTTAAACTGCAAGAGGGGCATATAATGTACGATTTTTTGCTCCTGCTTCTGATTTGTTATTAAAGTAACTTTTACTACTGGGTTTTGCAAAATATTGTAAAAATCTGTTGTGGTATTATTAAAATAAACGATAAAACTCAGAAAATATTCTAAAAATCTGTTGTGGCATTATTAAAATAAACAATAAAACTCAGAAAATATTGTAAAAATCTGTTGTGGCATTATTAAAATAAACAATAAAGCTCAGAAAATATTGTAAAAATCTGTTGTGGCATTATTAAAATAAACAATAAAACTCAGAAAATATTGTAAAAATCTGTTGTGGCATTATTAAAATAACAATAAAACTCAGAAAATATTGTAAAAATATGTTGTGGCATTATTAAAATAAACGATAAAACTCAGAAAATATTGTAAAAATCTGTTGTGGCATTATTAAAATAAACAATAAAACTCAGAAAATATTGTAAAAATCTGTTGTGGTATTATTAAAATAAACAATAAAACTCAGAAAATATTGTAAAAATCTGTTGTGGCATTATTAAAATAAACAATAAAACTCAGAAAATATTGTAAAAATCTGTTGCGGCATTATTAAAATAAACAATAAAACTCAGAAAATATTGTAAAAATCTGTTGTGGTATTATTAAAATAAACAATAAAACTCAGAAATTCCAGTCGAGAGGTTAGTTTTGTCAAATATATTTTTAGATTTATATAAAAAGTATTTACAAAAATTCTTTTTTAATATTATTTTTTTTTAAAATTCTGTGTGCCACTTTCCCCCACGTTTTTATTCGTTAAAAATCCTTGTAAAAAAACAAAAACAAACACGTTTATTTTTTAGATTAATCGCGACCTGGTTTTACTAATTATGCCCGACTAAAACTTAAACACAATTTTATGGACGTCTAATTAAAGCCTGGAACAATTATCTGACACATTGTATTGGAAAAAAATAATTGTCTCAATCTTTAAGGGTTTAATTAGTCAAAGCAACTTCGTCAGGGGTGATTTACTCAGTTCATTAGTGCAAAAAATATTGTTATTAAAATAACCAATAAAACGAAATTACTCAAGTTTCAGTCGAGGCTATTTTGTCAACCGTCTTTTTAGCTTCATACCTAAAGATATTTGCAAAGAATAATGTTTTATAAAAAAAAACCTTCTATCTTAAGCCAGATAATAAGCAAAATAAATACAGATACATCTATTTATATATATTGAAATTCTTAAAGATAAATATCTTTTCCCAATCCAGTGTGCCACTTCTGGGAGAACTGGATTTTCCTCACGTGTAAAACGGACCTTATGTCTAACTCTGACCTCTGCCAGTAAATAACTCTTCTTCTTTTTCTTTTTCTTTTTCTTCTTCTTCTTCTTCTTCTTCTTCTTCTTCTTCTTCTTCTTCTTCTTATTATTATTATTATTATTATTGTTATTATTATTGATGTTTGGCAATATTTAACTATTAAAATTATACGAAATCAAGTTTCATTTTTTTACACCACTTATCAAGGCCTTGAGGCCACTCGAGGATAAGGGTTAAAGAGTGCACAGTAGAAATTGGACAATATAGTAATTGTTAGTAATAGAAATTTGGTGAATTATATGGAACGGCTCATCAAGAACTTGTTTACGTTAGACTTGAAAAGAACCATGACCCATATTGTAATCAGCTGGAAAGTAGGAAGACAGAATACAATTCCATAGGCGTGTAGTTCTAATAAAGAAGCTTTGTTCATGGAATCTACGTTTATGTTTAGGTACAGATGAAGAGTGGGGGAAATTATTGATAGTGGTTTCTGCTAGACGGGTGTTTCTTGTGAAAGTTTGGCGAGGGGGCCATAGATTGGAGCTCAGCCGAGCACTTGCCATGAAAATAACGACAAAACAGAGACAAGCACGCAACATTTCTTCTGTGAGATAGAGGTTGCAGGGAAGAGAACAGGACATCCCCTACTAGGCTACGAAGTCTATTTTGAACTCTATCAAGGCAGAATAAGTCATTTCTAGCAGCTCCTGTCTAGATGTGGCAACAGTACTCCATCCTTGGATGTACCTGGCTCTTATATAGATAGAGAAATGAATCCGCAGTGAGATATCTACTGGATCGATAGAAGGATCCCACCATTTTTCCAGCGGCCTTGGCAACGGATTTAATGTATGTGCTCCACTTAAGATCAGGAGTAAAAGTCAAGCCTAGAAGCTTGTCAAAACATGAGGCCTCCCCAAGACGAGAGCCATTCATTTCAATGGATGCCAGATGGGAATCAGAGCTTTGATGATGTAAAGATAAAAGCTTTTGGCAAAATCTCAAAAGTTATTTGTAAAAAAAAAAAAAACCCTTGAATTTTATAAACTTGAATGAAACACACAAACACCCCCCACACACATTGCTATAAAAATAACATTTATCATTTTAAAAGTAACCAAATATTTTTCTTTAACTTAAGGAACTTTTTTTTCTTTTTTTACTCGTATTTAAAAAAAAATTCCCCGAATAAAAAATGAATAAATAAAAAAACTTGTTTATTTTGGATGAAGACTTTTAACGGATTCTACTTTTTACAAAGATTTTCTAGCTTTACGTTGTTATTGTGTTACAAAATTCAAATTTAAAAAAGCTCACTTGTAAAATTAAATTTGAAAAAAAAACAAAAAAACTCTCGGCTGAAAGTTGTTACTGACTAAATTCGTTTTGTTTTTATCTTAATAATAAAGAAATAAATTTGTATATTTATTTATTTATTTTTACAAAGATTAAAAAATAAAAATTTGCACACTGAGTTGAAAAAAGTCTTCTAAATTTTTTTTCCATAAACGTCTTACACGTGTTTCGTTGTAATGATGGGGAATATGGTCCATTGTGTTATCATACAGATATGACAAATAGTAGATAAAGCATAATATATTGTTTCTGTTTTTTTTTTTTTTAGATGAGATTTGATCATCTATATTTCTTGTTTCGATCGGACTATTATTCTTATCGAGACTGTTTCTTATTTGTGAAAAATAACTTACTTTACAAAGGGGAGGGGCAGTTCTAATAAAGTTCGACAGGGGATTGTCTCCTTTTTATTGTTGAAATTTTAAGGTGTTGTTTTTCCTACAAATGTTCCCATATGATGCTAATTTATACGCTTCGTCTGTTTAGTAATTTTTCTTTTTCTTTTTTTAGCATATGTGCTTCTTCTTTGAGTCGTCTGACTCCTCACCTTCCATCCCTCTCAATTATTTTGACCTCGTTATACAAAGGGAAGTGTGTTCCCTTTTCTTTCTATATGTGATCAGACGACGCAAAAAAAAAACCCGACACATATGCTAAAAAAAAAGAAAACTTATTAATCAGAACCAGCATAGAAATTAGCATCATACGAGAACCTTTAATTGTAGGGGGAAAAAATGTACAACTCCCTCTTTTAAAATTTCAACGATTAAAAAGAGATAATTCTTTTTCGAACTTTAATAGAGTTTCCTTCCCTCTTGTTAACCAAATTTTTTTCACACATACGAAACCACGGCGGAAAAACAAAAAACAACTCCAAGAAAACGAAGCCATCTATGAGGTCAGAAACTTTTTTCCTTTCTTTTCTTTTCCAAGATAACGACCACCATGCCTGACGAAGGTCAAAGGCTACACCGATTGAAACGTTGCACAAATAACATTCAAGATGAGAACAAACAATCAAAACAAGCAATATAAACAATCATCTCAGAAATTTACAACTGATTATTAGTATCATAGTTTTCGGACTACTGTTCTCATATTGAGTGTTATTTTGACAATGTATCGACAGATGTAACCTCCGACCTTCTTGAGGTATATCTTGTCAAAGTCTGGAATCTTTCTGTCGAACTCGGGAATTTTTCTCTCGAATTTGGGAATCTGCACGGAATTTCGAACGTGACCCATTATTTACCCTACAGAGATAGCATGCTCTCGTTCCGTCAGTCACGACTGGTTAGAAGTCCCAACTAATTCGCAACTGTATTGTCGCCCGTACTAAGGATTGAGCCTTTAACCCTACAGAAGAGTCTAAGTTTACAACTGAATTTGGTTAAGTAGTACCTCAGTCACTACACAGACAGAAAGATTTCCGAGTTGACAAGATACACCTCAGGAAGATCGGAGGTTACATCAACCGAAACGTTGTGAAAAATAACACTCAAGATAAGGGCAGTAGTTTGAAATATTTCAGATAATACGAAGCATAATATTTATTTATTAATTATTATTAATGACAGGGTTCAGATTTGAGTGGGCAATTTGGGCAGCCAACCCAAAACCAAAACTAAATCCTCCTTCCCCTCTTCCCCTTCCCCCTCCTAAAAAAAAACAACAACAAAGAAACAACAACAAAATATAAAAAATAGTTCAAGCGAACAATGACAACAAATAAAAAGAAAAAAACGAAAGAAAAAAGAAAGGATATAATCGCACTAATGTCTCAATTAGTCGCAAGTAATTAGTCAATAACTCACGCTAGTTAGTTGTAACTTTGCATGTAGTCCCACTTCTATTGTGCTGTGCAGAGTATTCTTTAGCGGGCGCCATTTTGAATGGCTAATCGTTCTTGGTGACTGTTAATGCCAAATACACAAGACGCTAATCGCGAAGAACAAAACATTAACAATGACTAATCAACGCCTGTTTCTTTATTTCGGTCATCTCAAGAATCGGCAAGACCCGTGCCATTTCCAAGATTACCGCACAAGACGGCACTCGGCAACAAACAGTTCTCTTTTGGGAATTCAGTAAGAAGAGATTACGCCGTGGAACTTTGAAGGAACAGGAAAAACACGGAAAAGGGTAGACATTTTTTTTTTTTTTAATAAAGTAGAAACAACAAAGAAAGAAGAAAAATGCCGAACTACACCCTATATTACTTCAATGGTCGCGGTCGGGCCGAAATTTGCCGAATGCTTTTTGTCGCCGGCGATGTGAAATACAACGATAGAAGGGTCGAGGTCAATGAATGGGACACATATAAGGGACGTAAGTGCTTCATTTAATTTCTAATCTACGGCTTCAACCGCTCGTTATTGTTTTGCAATTTAATTCCTATTCACTACTTGATATCATTGAAACGAAACTAATCTATAAGAAAAAGAAGAAACTAATCGATAAGGAGACAATACTAATTTCTAAGAAAAAATGAAGACAATACTAATCGATAAGAAGACAAAAACTAATCGATAAGAAGACAAAACCAATAGACAAGAATAAATAATTCATCGATGAGAAAAAGACACAACTAATCGATTAGAAGAAAAGACAAAAGCGATTAGAAGAAAATACTAATCGATAAGATAGAGAAGACAAAACTAATCGATAATAAAAAGACAAAAATAATCGATGAGAATAAAAATTAACTGTACGAAAAGAAGATAAGAAGTCAAAACTAATTAATAAGAAACATTAGGACAGAACTAATCCATAAGAAGGCAAAACTAATTGATAAAAAATTAAGACAAAACTAATCGATAAGAAGTCAAAATTAATTAATAAGAAACATTAGGACAGAACTAATCCATAAGAAGGCAAAACTAATTGATAAAAAATTAAGACAAAACTAATCGATAAGAAGTCAAAACTAATCGATAAGAAAAATTAAGACAAAACTAATCGATAAGAAGGCAAAATAAATTGATAAAAAATTAAGACAAAACTAATCGATAAGAAGTCAAAACTAATTGATAAAAAATTAAGACAAAACTAATCGATAAGAAGGCAAAACTAATTGATAAAAAATTAAGACAAAACTAATCGATAAGAAGTCAAAACTAATCGATAAGAAAAATTAAGACAAAACTAATCGATAAGAAGGCAAAACAAATTGATAAAAAATTAAGACAAAACTAATCGATAAGAAGGCAAAACAAATTGATAAAAAATTAAGACAAAACTAATCGATAAGAAGTCAAAACAAATTGATAAAAAATTAAGACAAAACTAATCGATAAGAAGTCAAAACTAATCGATAAGAAAAACTAAAACAAAACTAATCGATAAGAAGGCAAAACAAATTGATAAAAAATTAAGACAAAACTAATCGATAAGAAGTCAAAACTAATCGATAAGAAAAACTAAAACAAAACTAATCCATAAGAAAGCAAAACTAATTAATCAGAAAAATTAAGATAGAATTAATCGATAAGAAGGCAAAACTAATTGATAAGAAAACTTAAGACAAAACTAATCGATAAGAAGTCAAAACTAATCGATAAGAAAAATTAAGACAAAACTAATCGATAAGAAGGCAAAACTAATTGATAAGAAAACTTAAGACAAAACTAATCGATAAGAAGGCAAAACTAATTGATAAAAACCTTAAGACAAAACTAATTCACAAGAAAACAAAACTAATAAATATAAAAATGTTTTCGTTCATTAGCCCACTTTTCATTTCTAATTAGTTTCGTCTTTATTTTCTTAAAATTTTCTTAAAACACGTTCGAACGTACATTTTCGCAATTTTAGTGAGAATAAAAAATGGATCGATAGGATAAAGAAGACACAATTCATCGATAAGAAAGAAAAAGACAAATCGATAAAAAGAAAATACGAATCTATGCGAAAAAGAAGACAAAACTAATCGATAAGAAGACAAAGCTAATCGAGATGAATATGTTTTCGTTTGGCAAGTTCGCTATCTTATCGATTAGTTTCGTCTTAATTTTTCTTAAAAATTAGCGAATTTTGACATTTTATTCAAGTAATTACCAAATTTAAATAGGAAACAAAATTTAAAAAACCCTGATCTCTCTCACTTTCTTTCTACTTCTCTTTGTCCCTCGAAAATGCATGCACTTCCATTTTTGTTTAATTTTCAACGAAGGAAAATAATTTTCAACGAAGAAAATTAATTTTCAACGAAGAGAACGAATTCAAATTTTTGATTTACATTTTAAATTTCTTTGTCTCGCTTCCGTTTTCCCCTTTCTTTCTTTTACTCGATTTACTTTCTTATCCGTATTATACGTTTTGGCCGATGTAACCTTCCACCTTCTTTAAGTGCGTTTTTTTTTTTTTGTTTGTGTCTTTTTTTTTTTTGGACTTGAAAACCTTTTCGCCGAACACGGATGTTGGAAAATAATGTACTACAATATGTAAGATCTAGATGATATTTATTTAATTTTGTGTTGGAATATTTTTTTAGATGAGGATTGATTATTCGTATCGTTTTGAATATTCGGACTAATATTCTCATCCTTGGAAATATATATATTCACAACGTTTCAGCCGCTGTAACCTCCTGATAATAACCGATACGTTATATACATATTACAACTAATTAAGTTCTTTCTTCCAATCCTCTCCCCATTTATCTTCCTCTCTCTCTCTCTCTCTCTCTCTCTCTCTTTCTCTCTCCCCCCTCCTCTCTCTCCCCCCTCCTCTCTCTCTCTCTCTCTCTCTCTATATATATATATATATATATATATATATATATATATATATATATATATATATATATATATATATAATTATAATTGAATAATAATTATTCTTTTATACCTACAGACACTAGTATTTTATGCTTACGCAATCATCAGTATAGGATGAAAATTTCTGCCGTTTGGGAGATTCGAACCAAGCCACAAAGCCACTTTTGACTCCATTTACTAAGCTTCTACTCCCGAGCCACAAAACAATTGCCACAAGAACTAACAAATGCTCAATTCGGGCGCAGGATAAAGAGTTACATAGGAACTATATTACATTATCAAGTCAATAAGTGTTAGAGAACGAAAAATAAGGGAGAAACCCCTTTTAAACCATTGCATTTCGGAGCAAAAATGCTTCTCGTCAGAAGAGGAGGAAAAGCCGGCATTATAAAAAAATTAGGATAAAAAGACAACAAGTTTAAAAACATTCAGATTAGAAATGGAAAAAATGAGGGGGGGGGTAATATGATGGGGACAAAAGAGAGAAGGTCATAAAAGATAGAAACTAAAAAATAAAAAAGTTTTTATTTTTTCCAAATATTAAGAGAATTTAAAGAATCCTGATAATTTTGTCGTATTAAGAAATCATTTTTTAGCTCCATTTTATTATATACATACTAGCATGGGTGTCCGGCGTTGCCCAGGTGTTTTGAGGTGTATGCTGAGCAAAACAAAAAAAAAAACGGTCAATTTTTTTAACTTTGACCCCTATTATGACCCCTTAAAATTTAATGTTTAGGGCTCAAATAAATTATTAAGTTAGATCCATGTCCAAGGAATCAATATCTAAAATTTCACGTGTTTAGACCCAAAATTGTAGGGGGAGTTTGGTATAGTTCTCAATGGTCAAATCGTTGAACTTTGACTCCTTAATCGCCAAATTTCTGTCCGAAAACCAATCACATCGATTTTCCAAAATCTCAGTACCCTGTATATCAAATTTCAAATCTGTAGGCTTAGAATTGACAGAGTTATTGCGTAGGGAAATGTACCGACACACACAGAGACACACAGAGACACACACACAGACACATATATATATATATATATATATATATATATATATATATATATATATATATATATATATATATATAAAAATAAAAATTACAATAAGTTTACCAAGGTAATCAAAATGGTAAACTTAAAATATATTATAAATATTAAAGCGTTAATATTTACAAGTAAAGTAATTTGTTCATATATATATATATATATATATGATGATTGCAACGTCTTGTCAGACGAGTGCAACTCCCTCAGACATTTAAAATCCATGAGCCCAAATGCCTGAGGGAGTATCTATACAAAGATGATGTTACAGAGTCTTAGCTTTGTACGACAGCTAAGTCTCTCTCTCGGTTCAAAATGTTGAGATCCAGCAACAAGCAAGAGCAAGATAGCCAGCAACAAATTAAACTGCAGACCAGCTTAATGCGGGTACTAGTCTCCCGCTTTGTTTTTTAAATCAGAGATTTGATT
>NC_136521.1:12222003-12272003 GCF_053919585.1 Euprymna scolopes | reverse complement strand
TTAACTTTATTTAAATTGCCTCTCCCTTTTTACTTTTTTATTTAATTAAAGTTCTGTGTTTTAAGTTTTTTAACTCCAACTTCTAAAGAGTTCCTACCTAAAATAAAAATCCATTATTAATTGAACTTTTGAATAGTCAAGTCGCTGCCTGATGATATCTGTTGTTTGATTGAAACAAGTGGCTATTTGTAGCAGCGGGATGTGAGCATGTTTATATAACAATAAACAAGTATATATATATATACGCTGAACGTCTGTGTGTGTGTCTCGTCACGAATAGGCACCTATATGGTTGACTATTATAGAAAATTGATCACATATAATGATAGAAGATGTATCAAGACACAGGAACGGGTATGTTTGATCTGCCATAATGATGATTCATTAAAATTGTTGGGTCTGCGTACGCGCCTGATCCACAAAGTATGGAAATAAAAAATTGAAAAATTAAAAAAAAAAACGTTTACAAGTGTTTTTGATATAGATGTACATAATAATACTTTGATAAGTATGTTTTAACTTAAATAGGGATGGTATAATAAAATTGTGGGGTCTGTGTTCGCGCCTGGCCTCCATAGAATGGAAATAGGCACAAACTTTAATAAAGACTTTTCATATCTATCTGCGTAAGTATACTTTGATAATTATGTTTCAGTTTGAAGAAATATGGTATAATAAAATTATGGGGTGTTCGTTCGCGCCTGACTTCCATAGAATGGAAATATGTCACATAGTTTAAGAAGGTTTTTTAATATATATCCACAGAATATTGTTATAAGTGTTTCAGTGTGAATAGATATGGTATAATAAATTATGGGGTTTATCTATTTTATTTTTACTTTCATCATATTTTGCTTTGGTTTTGATACCCCCACATTGGAAGCTATCTCTTTATAGCCCTTCATTTTCATAACCTATCATACTTTAATAAATCAGAGTCCATTTTCTGTAGGCTGTTTTTGAACCCAGTCAACGGCGGTTACTTTTACCAATACACACACATATATATATATATATATATATATATATATATATATATATATATATATATATATATATATATATATATATATGTAATCTGTTATTTTTTATTATCGTTACTGTTGTTTTCGGAGAATGGGATGTCAGAATCATTGCATATTCAAATAACAAGTAAAGCAGCTTATTGTAGTTTCAAACAATTTATTCACGGCAGAAAACTTAATTTTTTTACAGAACGATATTCAGGATCTATAAAGAGCGATAGCTCGTGCTTTAATTTTGTAGAGTTATTCCCCTTTTATCGCTGTAATACCTCCATTTTGAAATATATGGGATGTTTAAACATTTCTCATACTCGATTTGTTTACTTCATGTTGCTTGAACATTTTGAGGTAATTCAAATGTGTAAAGTATTTAATGGAATGGTTGTGTTAGTTGATTATCTCTTTGGCAATGACGAACTTGATTTGCATGTCTGACCCAAATAGATGATCGTACATCCACATCATAGATTACATTATCAGGACGTCGTACTATTTGACCTTGTGCCCATTTTTATTTACCATTGTAGTAATCTTTTGCCAATACAGGTTGTCCTGGTAGAACTTTACATAACCTTGCTCCATTATGTTGATTGAAGTAGTTTTCCATCGTCCTGTTTCTCTTGGGGAGATTATTTGATTATGGACGAATAGTATCAATTGGTAAACGTATTTTTATGTTCATCAGTGCTTCAACAGGAGATTTTCCATTTGGGCAATTTGGATTTGGGGTAACTCTATAGCTACTTAGAAATATTTCTATGATCACTCAAGTAGTTTCTTCCCCTTTTAACTTCAACAGTGCTCTCGACAAAGCGTTCGGCTTAACCATTTGATTGTGAATGAAAAGGTGGATATCTGTAATGCTGAATACTGTTTTGTTTACCGAAGTAAGAGAATTCTGCTAAGGTAAATGCAGTACCATTATCTAAGATTTCAGGGATGCCCAACCGGCTGAAAAATTCTTGTATTTTCTTTACAGTTTCATTTGATGTAGTATGGTTCATCTTGAAAACTTCTGGCTACTTACTCTAAGCATCAACTAATATAAAGTAAATGTTGTCAATTAATTGGGTCTGAAAAGTCCATGTGTAATCGTGATTAAAGCATTCCTTGGGAAGGCCATGCATGCAATATTGTTTCCCGAGTAGACTTCGAAACCAGTAGCCATTTGCCACAACTTTATACAAGTTCCTTTAACTGCTTGTCCATGTTTGGCCAATACACATAGTTATGTGCCAAGGTTTTTATCCGATTAATTTCCTGGTGTCCATATTAAAATTGCTTGAGAACTTTGGTCGGGAGTATGACTGGAACAACAATACGTTCTCCCAAGAGAGGTCTCCCATTGATTTCGGATAAAGAAGAACTCTAAAAAATGGTTGAAGTTGCTGGTCAGTGCATGCGTTTGGCTTATGAGATGAAAATGCCGACTTTTCTGAAATAATGGATCTGTGGCTGTAGTCTCCTGGATCATCTCTGAAGTGACAGGTCGCGATCCCACTGTGGAAACAAGTGCAGAGACAACTTCAGGTTCCACAGATATAGCAGCGATGACTGTGTCTTCCACTACTTTTTGATGAGAAGAGATGAGTCTGGATAATGCATCTGCCTGGACAATTTTGCTGCCTGGTTGGTCTGCCAATCTTTATAAGCGGTTTGATGTATAAGGTAGAATTTCCTTCCTGGAACCAAAAATACTTATTAAGGGCTTGTGGTTTGTGATCATTTTGTGAAATTTCTTTACCGTGTAAATAATTGCTAGGACTTGGTTATACTTTCGTTCATTAAACGTCAACCACTTTGATGCGTGTGTAATGGCCTTTTCGCGTCTATCAGGAGAAATATGATATTACTGATCAAACTCCCTAGTCTGAAGCATCCGTCACAACTGTAATGCCTAATGATGGATTGTAGTGTGTCAGCACTAAGAATTGTTTTGATTTTCTCAAATAATTCTTTGCGTGTGCTTGACAACTTCCATTTGGTATCTTTTGTAAAAGATTATTCAGAGACCCCCGTAACTTGTGCAGTTCAGAAAGGATTGTAATGTTGTAACATCCTTTATGTGCTTTATCGCCTGAATATTGCCCGAATCTGGTTTTCGGCGATTTTTGTCAGAAATGAATCCAAGGTATTTCACAAAAGTTTGAAAGAATTTGCATTCGTATGTTCTTAAGTGAAATCCATATTGTTGAATTCGATCCAGCCCGGAAGTAAGACGATGCAGAAGTTCCTATTGGGATGTGCCTGTAACGATAATATCATCAATGTAGGAAGAAACTTGTGGCAATCCGGTGAGCATTGTATCCATAATTTGTTGGAAAAAAATGCTCAACAAATCTTGTTTTGTTCGGAGATTGAGATGTCAGGATCATTGTGGATTCAAATAACAAGTAAACACAATTTATTCGCCGCAGAAAATTTAAATTATTTACATAATGATATTCAATGTTAAACGAAGCCGCCATCTTGTCCTCCGTTCCCCTCTAGAACTTTCTATGTTGCATAGGGAGGAGTTCATATTGTGGATGACGGGGACTCAAAAAAGAAAAGATGATAATGACATTTATATAGATTACACACACGATGACGACTGTGACAATTCTTGGGGACTTCATATTATCATTACGGAAGCTGAGAAATTTATGCAAAAGTTTTTGTTAACACAGACACAGGAGGGAAGATACATTATTGATGATGGCGGAGCGGACAAATTACTTGGAAGGAGTTATACAAGAGTTCGTTTATAGATGAATATACAAACACATTTATCTTTTCAGTTGTAAGGAATGACGATACGAAGACAAACAGTTACAAAATGTAGATGATTTCTATTCCTCAACCGGCCGATTGATGATGTCAGGGATTCAAGCCTTTTGACTACATGGTCTCCTCTCCCTCCCTTCGCCTCTAAGAGGGTCAGCTCCACTGAGTCACTAGCCGACTCTCGTCTGTGACTGTGTCTGCGATTGTCTGATTCCTATCTCTCTAACTCTCGTCTAAATATGATAAACTCTTTCGTATATGACGTCAGAGGCTTGGTGACAACCAACGTGACTTTATCACTTAATTCACACGTGCCCTTGCACATGTATTTGCATACCTTTGATAAACAAAAGAAATCCGTAAATTAAATTGTATCATTAACCTATTTGTAATTTATAAACTCGCATTGTCCATTCTTTTAACTGACATATTTGATATTCGGTCATTTCTAAAAGAACGGACAATCGCTTTATCACTGACATAAGTAATATGTAGTTATTTCAAAAAGAATTAACAATAGACTGAATTCCTAGGATTTCAATTATCTTTAACACTTGCCTACATGGTTCGATTCTAGTCTTTTCCTAATATCATTTTCACTTATCTAGTCTGTCTTCTTTCTTACATGAGAAGGGCACATTCCTTCTCGTGTAACATCTAGTCTTTTCTAAGGATCTATATATTCTTACTTTCTTTATTTAGAGTTATTCCTTCTTTTATCGCTATAACAGATATATAAGCTGTGTTGAACCGTTATCTTTTGTATTGCATTTTCGCTTTCCTAAGCGGTGAAGAGGGAGAGTTACTTCCCCATTATTTTTGTTTTTAACGTCGCCCACTTTTTAAGGGATGTATTTATATATATTTATTTTCATTATTATTTTATTTATTAAATATTTAGATATTTTAATGTGTTTTATTTTTTGTAGTATTTTTGATATTTTTACATGCGTAAGTTTTTTTTCCATAGACACTTGTTTCTGGGTTCATCCTTCATTAGCATGGATCAACCACCAACGGTAGTGCGTTCGATCCTCGTTGATGGTTTATCCATGTTGATGAAGAGTTAATCCAGAAACACTGGTCCATAGATAAAATTTTATGCACGTGAAAATATTTTTAAAATATTAAAAAAAAAAATTTAAAAACTACATCTGGGCAGGGGCTTCTCAGCACACTCTACCTTGCTTCGATAGAGTTCAAAACTGGCTTCGAAACCTAGTAGGTGATGTCCTTTTCTCTTCCCTCCAACCTCTTTCAAACGGAAGAGATGCTGCGAGCCTGTCTCTGCTCTATCGTTATTTTTTTCATAGCAAGTGGTCGACTGAACTCCCATCTATGCACCCCTTTCCAAACCTTCACAAAGATACTCGACTACCAACAACCACTATATACGATTTCCCAACTGTCTATCTGTGTATAAGTCTAAACGCAGATTCCATGAACAAAGCTTCTTTCCCAGAACTGCTCGCCTGTAGAACACTGTTCCGCTGGCCTGCTTCCCGGTTGAATACAATCTAGTAGTTTTCAAATCCAATGTAAACATGTTCTTGTTAGGCTATCTCCTTAATCAATCAAATTCTACCCATTTTACACCATTAGTGTTTGCTACACTACCAGCGCACATCCTTTAACCTTTATCGTCGAGTGACCTTTTCAAGTAAAAAAAAAATCCTAAAACTGAAATTCTTTATGAGAAAAAGACGCAGCGGTTGCATTGCCGCTGTGACAGAAAGATAAGCGTCCACTCAGAATTTAAGGTAATTACAATCCTTGAGTACAGAAATAAAGTATATGGATAACAACGAATTTGTTGAGAAAATTCAGACACGAAATCAGAGGTGAAGGGACATTGAAGTTGTAGGGGAATTTTGGCAAAGAACACCGGTTTATATAGACAGCGCCGAGTGACTTCCCTCCGCACAAGGAAGAGAGATGTTTCGGCCTTGACAAGAAACGTAAGGTTTTACTCCGGGTGTAAACTATGTCCCACTATGAGAAAGAGTAGAACTCTAACCACTTCTAAAGTGAGTAGCAAATTATTGTTGTTCTGAAATGTGATGTTATATTATTTTCATGTTTGTCAATTCCTAATAAATGTGTATTTATGTACTTGTGAACTATCTGCGTTTGTTCAGTATTTATGTTTGTAAGCATTTCTTGTTTCAGTGGTTCAACCAACTATGAGACCCCTAGCACTTACAACAAAGTGAGTGACTAATAATTTGGTTTACGAACGAAGTATAAGTAGTAAGTGAACAAAGAAAGTACTTGTATTTGATAGGAAGATACATGAGGTCAAAACTAGACAATGTAAGAATTGTTGCATATGTTGATACGTATAATCCTTTGTGCCAGTTGTCAACCGTAAGTGTATCGAATAATCTAGCCACAACGGGCTGAGCATGTACGAGACAAAATGGACTGCAATACTAAACAAAAAGATTATATTAACTAGTGTTGTTTCGAATAATCTTGCTACAAGAGGCTGAACAACTAATGAACAAATATGGCATAGGGTAAGGCAAGAGGTTATGCTACCTAGTTTAGTCAAGAATTTTGGAGAAGAAGTTTTAACTAAAGGAAAGCTAAGGAGAAGTTTCTGAAAATACAGTAAACTACATTCTCGCTATTTAAACAGTTAACTGAGTTTTCCCCTCTTAAATGTATTAAAACTTGTTCTTTAAATATTTAATTATTTATGTTAGAACTCTTCTTTTACAAAAAAAAAAATGGGGAAATCAAAAAAAAAAGGAAAATTTTGAGGAAAAACAATAAATTGAAAAGGTCAAACAATAAATATTTTATTTGAATTTATTTACTCGTGTTATTATTAGTAGTTTATTGATAATAGCAACAGTACAATACTAATAGCTAAACATATGGACACTGTCCTTCTCTGTCTTTGAAGTTAAGAGAAATCCTTATAGATAATGTTTTTTATGGTGAGTTTCTCAAGTAAAAAAATTATTATTAACGACGAAAGGGAATAAAATGTTCACCTCACCATTTATATTATTATCAGTAGTAGTATTATAGTAATAGTAGCAGTAATAACAACAAAAAATAAGACTATAGAAAAACACGTGTACACACACATTCTCTCTCTGTTCGATATATAATAATAAATGAATAAAAATGTTATATACGTCCAAATTAAAAAGGGCGACTTTCTAAGTAAATAAAAAAATGAGCTCCGAGGCGGAGCCAATATTAACCGTATGTATCGCTTGAAAAAAACAAAACAAAAAAAACAACAACAACAACAATAACAAAATCTAAATTTATAAGCGATAAAAATAAACAGTATAATTAATCTAAGGATTATGGCCTAACGGTTAAGGCACCGGACTGTGGTAAACATGGTCTGAGATTCGATCCCTAGAAACAGTTGAACTACGCTGACGAGAAGTAACAACCTTGAAACACGCGTGTACGTAGATTACTGTTTTTAAAAATAATAAATAAATAAAAATGTTATATACGTCCAAATTAAAAAGGGCGACTTTCTAAGTAAATAAAAAAAAATGAGCTCCGAGGCGGAGCCAATATTAACCGTATGTATCGCTTGAAAAAAAAAAACAACAATACAAAATCTATCTCTCTCTCTCTCTCTCTCTCTATATATATATATATATATATATATATATATATATATATATATATATTTGATTATTAAACAAACACATCGAAACAAAAGTGATTTGCGTAAAGATTAATTAAACAATCATCTACTTAAGTTAATTCCGTTGTTTGTTTGGTTGTTTTCGTTTTACGGCATATCAACCCTTTTCAGGTTATTTAATGCCGAATCCAAAGATTTGGAAGAAAACTTTTAATTAGAATATATTTGTTGTTTTTAAGTCGGTTTCTAATTAACCCATAGTTGGGACCCTAACAGGTACTACCACTCCGGGTCAGATGGACCTGGGAGCAATGGTAATTAAAGGGTGGCTCCACACTCCCCAAAGCCCGCAAGCTGGCGCCTCACCACTGGATATAGTTTAAAGTCATATACAGGACCTAATTCCGTCGTAATACGTTGTTCATAATAGAGTAAAAAAGAACAATTAAAGGCCTCGTTATTCTGAAATAATAAAGTGTTGCATGTCGACTGTAACGAAAAGCAATCTTTAGTGTTAGGTAAATGTGAAATACGGGGTGGAACGATAAAATTGACGCCCTGGAAAAGACGACATGGTTCCATTTCCGTTTGATGAAAACTAGTTTTCTTTCTTTTTTTTTTTGTTGCAGACAATCTACTAATTGATCAATTGTATGCAAATCCCAAGAGCGATAGGAGCTTTCTATCATGTGTAAAAGTGACACAATGTTCAACGAGCGAGATCGGAGATGCGCCGCTGTACAACTTATGCTCTCTATCGATCCAAGTTATGACAACATGACCATTGCCAGTACCTTAAAAATGCATCGCTGGATTACCACAAATAAATGGGACGTTCTCAAGGTGATGAAAACAAAGTTTCTGACGATGGTTATAATCTTGGTGAGGTTTCAAATGAGGGCTAAATCATGCCACTTAACATAAGTCTTCTTGAAAGTCAACACCAAAGTGTATCTGGATATGCTGGGGAGTATGCTGTTCCCTTGGTGCAATCAGGTTGCCGCTGTCAGACCCTGGGTATGGCAATAGGAATCGCCACCGGCCCACAAGTCCAAAGTGACCCAACTTGGCTTCAGAAGGAGTGCTACAATTTTGTACCCTTCTCTAACTGCCAACCTACCCATCCCCCGACCTGAACCCACTTAGTTTAGTTATACGTCGAGAACATCACCTACATGACCTCCCACAATACCAAAGCCAGTCTGACTGCTGCCATCAGTCGAGTATTCATTGAGTTTTCGCCGAGCTCATGCCGGCACTTGTAGAAAAGGCACGCTCCTAGTTCCGGACCGGTACCGAGGCGGTGATTGAGGCTGAAGGCAGTTAAATTGCATAGATGTCAGCTCTATTACATAATCAAGTTACCTTAATTGAATTTTTCATTAAAAGTTTTTTTTTTTTTTTAAATAAAAGAATAGCGTTGTTTTTCTTTATATATATGGACTAAGATTTGCATAAGCCACATTTCCTGAAGAGGTCTCTAGTTAATTATAACTGGCAAACTGAAACATACTCCAGAATGTGTAGCGACATATTAAAACAAATAAAAAATATATCTTTCCCTAGTTCGGTATTGAGCACTATTGTATTAACCTTGTCAAACTTTCATTGGGTATTTTACCCCTGGAAAATATTAACCTAGAATTATGTATATATATATATATATAATTATTTTTTTACTATAAATATATATATATATATATATATATATATATATATATATATATATATATATATATATATATACTTGTACTTTTTTGTAGAAAAAGAAATCCCATACAGTGCTCTATTATTAGGGAAAAAACCCTTCTCGAAATAAGAGCAATATATTTTTTTGTATAATATATACAGGAATTTACATTTATATCAGAGATGAGAGTCGGCTGAAGAGAGCCTGAGGCGGACATTAAGAGCAGTCCTCAACTATCGGGCTTGAAACCGTCGGTACCGACTACCGATATAAATGTAAATTCTTGTATATATTATAAAAATATATATATATATATATATATATATATATATATAGTAATAAATCAGCCCCTTTAAGAACTCGATTCTTACTGTTGAGCACTTTAAAGTTGAAATTAAAGTCGGTCACTTAAGATTACATGCACAGATCACAATGTAATAATCATTAGATCACTCTGGACGGATGTTACGACATTTAATGTTTTAATTTCAACGGTATTTCTCGCGGTTGAGATTGGCCGTAACGTTTATTCCTTGTTTATGGAGTCAGAGATGGCTTCGTGGTCGGGTTCGAATCTCCCGACCGGCAGTAATTGTGTGTATATATACATATATATAAAAGAAACAAAATAAAAACTGTAAGTTAAAATTTACAATTAAAAATTTATTGTTCGGCTGAATACTACAAATTTGAAATTTGTTTTTTTTTTAGAGTATTCAGCCGAACAATAAATGTTTAATTGTAAATTTTAACTTGCAGTTTTTATTTTGTTTCTCTAATAACAAGCTCTATTCTTTATTGTGTTTGTGTTGAGCTTTTTTTATTTATTTGGGATTAAAATATGAATATATAAATACTGGTATTTATATATCTATATATCTATATTATATATTCACCATTGCTTATATCAGGTAAACACTACATTTCCTCTGATTTAATTATATATATATATATATATATATATATATATATATATATATATATATATATATATATATATATATATATACAAATATATTATCAATTAAATTCTTATTTAAAGCTTTTTTAAATAACAATTTTAAATAGAACACTTAAAACAATTCTCTCGCTGGAACTAAGATACCGCTATTTAGTAAAATCGATTTTCCTTTATGTAATATGCAAATGAGGTGGCCTCTTAAGTGTATATTTTGCAAGAATCATACTATATATATAGAAATAAATGAAAGCGTTAATAACGGACCTTTTGTATACATTGATCAAATTGTGAACCAACAAATAGACAGACAGGAATACGAATTTATATAGATAGAGAGAGGGAGGGAGAACGAGAGAACACCTAGAATTCCCAAATGGTCACCTATTTTAGTACTGACCATGTTCAACGTTGCTTTGCTTCGGTGGTCAACGTGATTATACCGTATTTTCTATTACTACAAGAAAAAAAAACAGCAGTTTTTAGAGGGTCTGTTTATCTCGCCCGCGTTGTTAGATGTCTGAGTCGAGCTTTCCTTTCTTTTCCAAGTATAAAACACAATTCTTTTGTTGTTTATATAATTAGCAGTGAATATAGGTAACGCAACAAAAGCAATTAGTCCGTCTGACAAAAAGCTTATATTATGCCTTTGCAATCCAAGAATTTAATCGAGTTAACTTACGTTAATTTATACTTATCTAACCTCTCTCTCTCTCTCTCTCTCTTTCTCTCCCTCTCTCTTTCTCTCTCTCGATGTAAAAAACCAGGACAGAGTTGAATTAAGATATCATCCCCTGCCAAGACTTCAAAGCAGAAATCACAAACTACATATGGCAAGTCACGTGTAATGTTTTTAAAGAAATAAACTATTATACATTCCATTATGCCTACCATCAGGAATGGCAACTAGGATACGGATGCTTGAAGAGAGAGGAAGTGACATTAGCAAGAATACGAATCTGTCATATTCATTATGGTAGTAATGCTGCAAACTACTTCACCTCAAAGAATCAAAAGGTGTGCTCCCTCTGCTACCGGCACGGAAAAACTAAAAGAATACGCAAGAGATGTGGCGTGTTTTATAGAGTAGAACGAGATAAGCCACGTTCCTATTTACTTGCCTCCCCAAGAGGGTAGAGTTATACACGGGTCGGCTTTTAATGTAGGGAAATCCAGCTCCCCAAAAATGGGCACGCTGGATAGGAGCAAAAATAAATATCGTCTCAGTCATAAACGATTTCTTTTCCACTGATCGAGGACAGAAAAGGTGCAGCATCAGAACAGATACTACATCTTGCTCCTAGTGGCGAGAGTTACTGAACATAAAGGTGATCAAACTCTGAGTGAAAACAGTATTTCGCTCATACCATGTCAGTCACCATTCAGTTAAACACATACTCATTGCCTGCAAAGATGGCGGCATATTTCCACCGAATGACAGAGTTGGGTGAAGATTTTATGGAGCAAAATTAGCGTGCATCAACAACAAATGCCATAATCGGCTCTTCGTTATAAAACTTACCATTTACTTTATATATAGACTTATGGGTCACCTAGAGTTGCCCGGGGGTAAAATACGCTTAAATATATTCATGTAGATCTCGTATTTACTATTATAGAGTTAATTTTCTGTGACACACACACACACACACACACACACACACACACACACACACACACACACACACACACACACACACACATATATATATATATATATATATATATATATATATATATAAGATGCTGATAGAATTCAGATGAAAATCCTGATCGATATTACTTGAAGTAATACTTTCAAGGAGATCCTAGCCAAAAAGGAAAAGCTCAATATTTAAGAATAGAGCAATATATAAGTTTCGTGGTTTAATTTTAAATTCTGAAAAAACAATATATAGAGGCATATATTCGATTTAAGAATTTATTGCTTGACAAAGGAATATATAGAAAGGGTTATTTTAATTTCCTTAATCCATGGATTTTCAACAATGGGTATATCATCAGAGGAAATGAAATGCAGTTAGCAAAATATTCAGCTGCGAGTGGACGCTATATGTTGTTTTTTCAGAATTTAAAATTAAACCACGATATATATATATATATATATATATATATATATATGGCGATTAAGCTACACTTACACGGGTTATTTGCGAAAGAAAACCCGAATAACAAGAAATATTACGTAGGTATGACTCCCTTAGATTTCCAAACTCGATACTATGACCACAAAAGTACATTCAACGATAAAAAACATCGTATGAAAACAACACTAGCGAATAAATACTGGAAACTCAAAGAAAGCGGACATTCGCCATAAGTCGAATGGAAAATAATAAGACAAGCTACCACCTAGACGACCCATGTAGATTATGCCTTCATGAAAAATTTGGTATCCTGTACTTTAAAGAACCCCAACATCTATTAAACTGTAGAAGAGAAATAGCAAACAACTGTGTTCAGAAGATAAAATTTACTCTAGGATAGCGATACAAAATAGTTTTAAAACTAACTAAAAACAATAGAAAATAAACAAATAAATAAATTAAATAAACATGAATATACATAAACAATCACACATATATGTATATATATATATATGTATATATGTGTGCATATATGTATGTACACATATATATATTTATATATAAACTAACATTTAAAAAAATCACTAACCTAATTTTAAAACAGATCAAGAAACTAAATAGAGCACACACAAAGTCAACCAGAGATCAAATAGGCCTTTGTCCGATAAATGCATGCTCATTGGCTGATAGGAACGGCGCGGTGGATACTAGAAAGTTGATTGGCTAACGAAAATCTCAATAGAAGATGAGCATATAAAAACGACAAACAACCACAGAATTCGCGCATAAGCCTGAGGAGTCACAGAGTGGATGAAACGCGGAATATTCAGTGTAGCTTAATCGCCATATATAGTTTATAAATGACTAACTAGCTCTACCTACGTATTGAGCACTTTTGAAGTAAATACTTAAAGTTTACGCATAAATCTATACTTTCGTATATTAATTTTATGTGAGTAAATTAAGTAGTTATAAATTAAGTTGTATGTGGATGACTATAGTGCTCCTCACCTTGAGTTGAGCATATTGAGAAGTGAAAAACGAATTACCATTAGCATATAAGCGACGCTCTTTGTGTAAACAAATCGAGCGGAGGTATTTCGGACGATATCAAAACATCGTTAAACTCACTACTCGTTCAAGCAGCCGCCAATAGCGTAATGGTTAGAAGCCTTGACTGCCGTATAAACGGTCAGGTTTCAATCCTGGCTTGAGGTAGTTGCCTGTCTAGCCGCACTGGTGAGCTGTGAAACAGCGAAACAGTACTGTATGTGGATGACTATAGTGCTCCTCACCTTGAGTTGAGCATATTGAGAAGTGAAAAACGAATTACCATTAGCATATAAGCGACGCTCTTTGTGTAAACAAATCGAGCGGAGGTATTTCGGACGATATCAAAACATCGTTAAACTCACTACTCGTTCAAGCAGCCGCCAATAGCGTAATGGTTAGAAGCCTTGATTGCCGTATAAACGGTCAGGTTTCAATCCTGGCTTGAGGTAGTTGCCTGTCTAGCCGCACTGATGAGCTGTGAAACAGCGAAACAGTACTGTATGTGGATGACTATAGTGCTCCTCACCTTGAGTTGAGCATATTGAGAAGTGAAAAACGAATTACCATTAGCATATAAGCGACGCTCTTTGTGTAAACAAATCGAGCGGAGGTATTTCGGACGATATCAAAACATCGTTAAACTCACTACTCGTTCAAGCAGCCGCCAATAGCGTAATGGTTAGAAGCCTTGATTGCCGTATAAACGGTCAGGTTTCAATCCTGGCTTGAGGTAGTTGCCTGTCTAGCCGCACTGATGAGCTGTGAAACAGCGAAACAGTACTGTATGTGGATGACTATAGTGCTCCTCACCTTGAGTTGAGCATATTGAGAAGTGAAAAACGAATTACCATTAGCATATAAGCGACGCTCTTTGTGTAAACAAATCGAGCGGAGGTATTTCGGACGATATCAAAACATCGTTAAACTCACTACTCGTTCAAGCAGCCGCCAATAGCGTAATGGTTAGAAGCCTTGACTGCCGTATAAACGGTCAGGTTTCAATCCTGGCTTGAGGTAGTTGCCTGTCTAGCCGCACTGATGAGCTGTGAAACATGTGGATGACTATATATATATATATATATAAATATATATATATATATATATATATAATGTTAAAGGTATTCAGGAGATAAAACTGAGTTTTTTTTTCGGAGGAGAGTAAAACAGCAAAGTAAGGATTTGTGACAATTGTTCAAATTGATCAGAAATTATATTATTTATAGGACGGCTCAACAAGAAGATATCATGGCGAAAGAGGAAGTTCCATATTATTTATTTACATTCAAATGATTAACTCAAATCGAGTTACGTTAATTTACATTTATCAGATCTACGTTTTGTTTCTTTTTGGACATATCAACTATTTTGGATTAAATTTAAATGAGAACATTTGAAAACCTGGAAATGTTATGAAATGATAAAATCATTTTTATTTACTTGTTGTTGTTGTTGTTGTTGTTGTTGTTGTTGTTGTTGTTGTTGAAGAAGACGAAGAAGAAGAAGAAGAAGAAGAAGAAGTCCGAATTTTCGCCAATAACCTGGCTTTATCAAAGCGAGGATAGGCCGATTTAGTTCTTTTTTCTTCTTTTTTCTTTTTCTTTTTTTTTCATAACGTTGTTATTAAGAGGTCGAAGCTCCCCCTCCCCAAAAGAGAAAAGACGTCTTGTATCAATGCTGTTTCAAATCCGTGTGTGTAATCGTTCGGTTTAAGCGCGAAATTCAAGAAATGGAGCGTCACACATTTTTTAGAAAACATTTTATATATATATATATATATATATATATATATATATATATATATATATATATATATAAATTTAAGCGTGAACATTTGAAAACCTGAAAATATTATGAAATGATGAATTTTTTGTTTTTTTTACTTTTTGTTGTTAAAAAAAAGTAAAAAAAAATAAAAATCATTTCATAACATTTTCAGGTTTTCAAATTAAAAAAAATATTTTCTAAAAATGTGTTACTCTCCATTTTTTATATTTCGTATTGTTTAATGCTAACATAATTTATTTGTTAACCCTTGAAGTTCATAATATGTGTAATAATTAAGACTATGACAAGAAAATATTTTTATCATTGTTTTGACTCTCGAGTATACATCTGACACAAATAGACACAGTAAATCAATCGAGAACCACATAACTCTATCTAAAAACATATAATATATTAACTTATATATATATATATATATATATATATATATATATATATATACTCGAGAGTCAAAATAATGAAAAGTATTCCCTAATAAAGCAAATAATTCTGTTTTTCTTGTTTTGTTTTGTTTTTTTAGTAAAGAGTTTATTCTCTGATGTCGTCTCAATTTTCAAAAAACTCTATGTAGGAGAGAGTTGTCTGAGTGTGTCTATGTGTGCATATCCAGAGAGAGGAATGGGTTGGATGAAGGAGAAAGAGAAGGGCACGAAGAGAAAGAGAGGAAAACAGAGTAGACGGAAAAGAAAGAATGATTGAGCTACGGATAGACAGACGTAAAGATTTAATACAAATGTTACAATTTTGACCCGCCTGAAGCCAGATGTTGGTTGGTTGGTTGGTTGATTTTGTTTTACGGCATATCAACCTTTTTCACGTCATTCAATGCTGAATCCAATGATTTTTAAGAAATTTTTTCTTTTAATAAAATACATTCGTCTTTGTTTTTTTTGGGTTTTTTTTTTCAAGTCGGTTTCTATTTAAACCATAGTTGGGACCCTAACAGGTATTACCACTCTGGATCAGGGTGGACTTGGGAGCAATGGCAATTAAGAGGTGTCTCCACACTCCCCCAAAGCCCGCAAGCTGGGCCTCGCCATCGGATATAGTTTAAGGTCATATCTAGGACCAGGAGTATAGGGAAAAAGTGAAGAGCGAGAGAGAGAGAGAGAGAGAGAGAGAGAGAGAGAGAGAGAGAGAGAGAGAGAGAGAGAGAGAGAGAGAGAGAGTCAGAACTATCTATTACTTCTATTATTAATGAAAATTTGGTATCTGTCTGTTTGGTGTCAAAATTATACTATTACTTCTATTCGGAGATTTGGTATATGTCTGTCTGGTATTAAAACTATACCATTACTCCTATTACCAACCGAGATTACGTATGTGTCTGTCTAATGTTGGAACTATACTATTATGTTTATTACTAATGTACCTTTGCTATGCGTCTGAGTCTTTATTTTACACTTACTAGAGCTTGAACCGAATTTATTAGGTTGAGAAGAAAGTTTGGGGGAATTTTTAATTTTGATTTCAAATTATGAATTTTCAATAAAGTTTTCGTTTGAATACCTTTACTTTATATATCATTTTAAAGAACGTTATTCACTCTATCTAATCGTTTAAATTACAATCGTTTTAAAACAATCATGTCTTTTTTTTAGAACGTTGAATACAAGATGAAAAAAAAGCAAATTCGCACAATTTTCTTATTTCAGTTCAAGCTAGGCCGAAAAGCCCCTGAACCAGTTCGCGGTATACACGACGAGTTTGGCTAAGGAACCACCACTGAACACACAGCACAATGGTGGTTTAAGAAATTTCGTGACGGCGACGAGAGAAAGAAGATGAGCGTAGTGGGCGGCCATTAAGAGCCTTTGTCGAAGCCAATCCACGCATAACTGTTCCAGAACTTGATTCTGAATTAGATGTAACGGATGTGAGGATTTCTAACTACTTGAGAGAGATTTGAAAGACAAAAACAAACTTGATAAATGATTACCTCACGAATTGAACAACAACCAAAAACAACATCTTTTTTATGCAACAAGAATGAACCATTTCTCGACTAGCTTGCGATGAAAAGCGGGTTCCTTACGACAACTGGCGATGCTCAGCTCAGTGGTTAAATGCTGACGGAGTTCCACGATACTTCCCGAAGTCAGGGTTTCACCAAAAGAAGGTCATGCTGACTTTTTGGTTGTCTGTGACCAGTCTCACCCATTACAGATTTTTTAATATAGGCAAAACCATTACGGCAGAGAAGTACTGTCAACAAATGGATGAAATGGATCAGAAACTTCGACAACAACACCCAGCATTAGTCAACAGAAATAGCTCAATTCTCCTCCAGGACAATGCCTGACCGCACGTTGCTAAACCAAGCCTGCAGAAGTTGAACGAATTGAGCTACGAAACTCTGCCTCATGCGCCATATTCTTCAGACGTCTCATCTACCGACAACCACTTTTTCACGCATCTCGACTACATTTCTGCATGAGAAATGCTTCAAAACCCTAAGCAATATCCAAAACACCTTCAGCAACGTCATCGTTACCAGATGTTACGTAAATACACCTGTTTTGCGTTGGCAAAATGTGCTGTTTCTTATGGTGTTCATTTCGATCAATAAATTCTATTTGAGCAGAGATATGTTCATCTGAATTCAAAAGTTAAAAACCGCAATAACTTTCTTGTCAACCTAATAGAAAACCGGTTTATTCTACCGCAATCCTCTACTTTTTTAAAGCTAAATACGTCAAAATATGGAATACTGTTGTTACATTTGGGCGAAAGCTGCTTAGAGCACCCTTTCCTGCGTGTACATAGCTCAAAACAAGATTCGAAACCTCTTAGGCGATGTTCTTATAACCTTCCTTATACCGTGTTTCTCAGAAGCGACGTTGTCACTCTATCTCTACTCTATCGTTATTTCAATGACAAGTGTTCGACTGAGCTTCAATCTATGCCCCAAATGTGAAACGTTCACAGCAAACACTCGTTTTGCTACAATAATTAGCAACAATTTCCCCAAATTCCATGGAGCAAAGTTTATTTCTTAGAACTGCCGCCTATGGAACTCTATACCGGGTGGCTGTTTTCCAGCTAACTACAACATGGTAACTTTCAAGTACAATTTAAACAAGTTCTTGTTGAGCTGTCCTCTTAATCGAATTATACCAAATTTTCACCACTACCAACCCTTACGGTGTTCTCACAGATTACCCGGCACTAATTAACCTATATCCTCGAGTGACCTTCTGGCCTTGATAAGCGGTGACTTCTTCGTAATAGAAAACAATAAAAAAAAAACGTTTTTATATGATGATCATTAAAATCGAAACCGATCTGCACAAACAGAATGTTGTTCACTTTTTGTGGTCCTTTGTGATGAGATGTTCCCTTTGGTTATTTTTTGTTTTTTTTATTTTTGTTTAATTAAAAGATCATAATTTTGTTTTGTGTTGTTTTCTGTTTTAGTATGTTGTGAAGGGGGGTTTAGTATCTGTGACTATATAGAAGTCCGGATCGATTAATTAAGAGCCATGAGTTTCAGAGGTCAGGAAAATCGTCTTTAATACTTCTCTGCTCATTTATGTAAATTATAATTCATTGAAAATTGTTTGTAAGATTCAATGTTCATTTGATTTCGTATTAGAATCGGAGTTCAGTGAAAAAGATTGGAATATTTGAACGAATAAAGTTTATACAGAATTGCAGACGATAATAAGTCAATGAGTTGTGTGTGTCTGTGTGTTCGTTAATGTTTGTGTGCGTATGAGTGAAGAAAAGTGTTGCCGAGGGAAGTGGCCAACGACACCGATCCGTAGATTCGGGTCAACTTGGTTCCATTGGTTTTTTGTAAGAAAAATCTCTCTTTTAACGGGCTTGGGTAGCTCCTAAAAAGATCATCTATAATATAAATCTCACCTGTGTTTAAATGCATGCATATATGTATGTATGTATGTATGTATGTATGCTTGCCTAAAACTTTCGACAGAGGCGATGGGTTTTTACAAGATCGGTATCGCTTTCAAACGACAAATATCGAAAAATTGTCTAAAAATTAATTCTTTTACCCTCAATTGGGCACTTAAGGAAGGGTCGATTTTTTCGCTGATATTTTCGAAAGTCATGCTCTCCTTTCGATTGACTAGCCTTAATTTAAACCTTCGTCACTTTCGCTTGACGATAGACGCAACGGCAAAGATGTAATTTTTTTTTCACTTTCTTTTCCTCCTTCGCGGTACGGGTTCGAGCCTGCCTGCCTACTACTAATTTTTTTTTTGTTCAACACACACCTCCAAACACTCGGTCAACGCCAGGCTAGTTTCAAATAAATCCAGAAAGTTTTCTGATTGGTTAAAAATATAATTATTCATTTTTATTTAGAATAGTGTTTTGCTCGGACGATATGCGTACAAACGCGTTTATGCGACCGCTACAAAGTGTACTATATATATTGAAAAAGGATTTGGAGGGGAAAAAAGAAATAGAAAATGAGACATGTAAATGCAACAAAAAAGCATGAATAAATAAAAATTAATTATTTTGATGTTTATAGACACATTCCATTCAAAATACACATGGGTAACGTACGTCATTATACTAGATTTCGTATTTACAGCTTAAACAAAAAAATTATAATAAAATAAAATTCTATTTCTAAAATATTTATCTAATATCTATAATATAAAAGCGCAAAAATATGTGTGTGTGTGTTTGTGTGTGTGTGTGTGTGTGTGTGTGTGTGTGTGTGTGTGTGTGTGTGTGTGCATGCATGTCCGGCAAAGGCTTTTTTCGGGAGGGGACGCTCGGGGTGATCACTCATTCTTAAAACTTTTTATATGCCCCGTAGATTATAATATCTACGATTTGCGAAACGAGTTCGCGTGCATCTTTAATTTCGGTGACTTTAACACGCTATTTTCGCGATATTTCTACGCGTGTTTGTTTGGCTTTTCAGTATAAAAGAGAAACTGAATCCGAAGCAGAATGAAGCTCTCTCGAGGCAGAAAAGCAATTGGGTTTGATTAATGCGGGGGGGGGCTTATATCAGACAATTGCTAGGCACTCCCCTTTATATGGATAGCTGGTTTTCCCGAACATTTTGGAGGGAAACACAGAAACTGGCTTGCAGCCAAAGTTAATTTCATTCCTTGACTATAGCGTGATGTTTGGCCTCATTAAGTTCACGCACCTGTCATTTAAGTTTTTAATCGTTAAATTAAAACGATTTTTATTCCTCTCCCGTGGTGGTCCAGCGGGTAAGATGCCAGTTCCCCCCCCCTTTCTTTTTCACCTTCGCGTCAAGGCTTCGAAAATCGTTTAAGAGAAATATTTGCAGTGAAAGGAATTTGCGGGTTTTATATTCAAATATGGAAAAAAGCAAGAGACATTACCATACGGTAGACAAAACTAAATAAATAGTTAAGAAGGCATATTTTCACAAAACAGATAATTTATATATGTAAGTATGCAAGGTGGATAGTTCTTATTGAGTTGCAACTCAACAAGGACTATCCAGTTTACTTATTACAAAAATGCTAGTTTTATTTTGGTGTCTTAAACTCCCCACCCACCCTCTTTTAGCTGATGAGGAGATTATATTCAAGAATAAAATCTTTATCAACTATTGTCAGTGTTTATTGTCAAGTTAATAAAATGAATGTTTCCGAAACGATCGTACACTCGATTTGATCCTGTTTGTTCATCCTAGCTGTACGATAAATACACCTTAGCTTATTATATATATACAGTAATATGAGCACTGTTCTTTTAAAGTATGGCTACATTGAAATAAACTTTACTTTTTAAACTCCATGTCTAATCCCCCCTATATATATATATATATATATATATATATATATATATATATATATATATATATATATATATATATATATATATATATATATGCTTTTTATTTTTATTACCGTATCTTTCTGTTAAGTTACATTATTGTTTCAGCTACTCGGCCGTTTTTTTTTTACCGTCTGTAGCTTCCTCAGACTTTTACAGAAATGTTCGTTATGATGGTATGAAAGAGTGAATGATGTCAGGGGCGGGGTGCTAAAAGAGCGGAAAAAAGAGGAAGGGAATAAGGGGGAAAAGTGGGAGGGGTGCTTGGTATGTCGGTAATTTTTTAATTTTTTAAGTTTAAGGACCTTGTTGGGGAGCGTCTGGGAAGTTCATTTCTGGTGTGGCTGAGGGCATAGGGATAAGAGAGCAAAGTTTCATTTAATGTATTAATACATTAAAAGAACAGTGCTCATGGTACTGTAGATATATAATAAGCTCAATGGGTATATTTATTCTAGAGCTATATTAATATTGAAGATAAAGATTAATAATTGTAAATTATATATCAACTGATTTTATTATGTTTTTCCTTTTGAAACTGATTAATAATTTACAATTATTAATCTTCATCCTCAATATTATATATATATATATATATATATATATATATATATATATATATAAAATAAAAATTACAATTAAATTTACGAAAATGATCCAAGATGGTAAAATTAAAGTATATTATAAATATTAAAGAATTAATATTTATAAAATTATCTCAGCCAGATGTAAAAGCTCGATGAAACCAAATAGGAAATAGAGCTTATAATATGAGCAAACAGTTAATAAAATATGTTAAAAACACTTTGAAATGAGTTAAAAACATATTTAATCTGAACAGGAAACACTAGATAAATTAATTGTCCTTAATCCGCGGAGTTTCGAAGAAATACTTTCCTTCTCATCAAATCTGATGAGAAGGAAAGTATTTCTTCGAAACTCCGCGGATTAAGGACTATTAATTTATCTGGTGTTTCCTTTTCAGATTAAATATGTTTTTAACTCATTTCAAAGTGTTTTTAACATATTTTATTAACTGTTTGCTCATATATATATATATATATATATATATATATATATATATATATATATATATATATATATATATAAAGCTGAACGTTTGTGTGTGTATCTGGTCACGAATAGGTTCCTATATGGATGACTATTATAGAAAACTGATCACATATAATGATAGACGTATCGAGACACAGGAATGGGTATGTTTGATCTGGCATAATGATGATTCATTAAAATTTTGGGGTTTGCGTACGCGCCTGGTCCACAGTGTATGGAAATAAAAAATTTGAAAATTAAAAAAAAAACGGTTACAAGTGTTTTTGATATAGATGTACATAAGAATACTTTGATAGGTATGTTTTAACTTAAATAGGGATGGTATAATGCAATTGTGGGGTCTGCGTTCGCGCCTGGCATCCATAGAATGGAAATAGGCACAAACTTTAATAAAGACTTTTCATATCTATCTGCTTAAGTATACTTTGATAATTATGTTCCAGTTTGAAGAAATATGGTATAATAAAATTATGGGGGTATTCGTTCTCACTTGACCTCCATAGAATGGAAATATGTCACAAAGTTTAACAAGGTCTTTTTAATATAGATTCACAGAATATTGTGATAAGTGTTTCAGTGTGAACAGGTATGGTATAATAAATTATGGGGTTTATCTATTTTATTTTTACATTCATCATATTTTGCTTTGGTTTTGATACCCCCAAAATTCGAAGCTATCTCTTTACAACCCTCCCTTTTCCTTTTCGTAACTTACCATACTTTCATAAATCAGAGTCCATTTTCTGTAGGCTGTTTTTGAACTCAGTCAACGACGGGTACTTTTGCTAGTATATATATATATATATATATATATATATATATATATATATATATATATATATGTATGTATATATATATATATATATATATATATATATATATATATATATATATATATATCTTTATATATAATGGTGAGTGTTGAGACATTAATCGGTATCGAATTCCAAAATTCGATTATCGAAATTTTGGGGGGTATCGGAATCAGTATCGAAATCAGGAAAAAAAAAATGCTCCAATTTTCCGATGCCAAAAACGATTCTTTCAATTTTTTGATAATTATTATTTATGTATTTTGAACTACCAGTACAATTAAAAAAAAACTATAGCTCCTCCCTACCTACGCACAAGTGTATTTTACTCTTCCGGAAAATATACGCACATATTATACGGGTATTTACGCTAACCTGACCCCCATAAAATATATATATATATATATATATATATATATATATATATATATATATATATATATATATATATATATATATATATATATATATATATTGAAATATTTAAGAAGAATCAGAATAAGTAATTGTATCGGAATCGGAAATTTTAAACTGATTCGGTAATTGTACCAGAATCGGAAAAATATTGGAACCTTATAAATATCTGACTAGCTTAGACATACTATAGAATTAAAATTCTCCTTTTTTTCATGTTAATTCATGGAAGGTGAATACCAGGCTGCAGAATAAAAAGTGACTTTAAGTCTTTCGACCGGCGATAATTATCATTTCCTACACTGAAGATTACGTAAGCATGAAATACAAGTGTGTATAGGGAAAAATAATAACTATTTAAAATAAAAATACAAGAAGTTTCCTCCCTACCTACGCACAAGTGTATTTTACTCTTCCGGAAAATATACGCACATATTATACGGGTATTTATGGTAACCTGACCCCCATAAAATATATATATATATATATATATATATATATATATATGTATATATATATATATATATATATATATTAATATTGAAATATTTTAGAAGAATCGGAATAAGTAATTGTATCGGAATCGGAAATTTTAAACTGATTCGGTAATTGTACCAGAATCGGAAAAATATTGGAATTCTTCCATCGCTAATATATATATATATATATATATATATATATATATATATATATATATATATATATATATATATATTAATAAACGAATAAACTGCGGCACTAACGCGATTAACTGGCTTCTTCCGAAGGACAAAGTTTCATGAGGGTATGGAATTCACAAGCGATCTCCAGTCGCATGTAAATCTCCCTTAGTTGAGATGATGACGTTAGAGTTTTGCAACTCTTGAAGGGAGACGCCGATGTCGCTTTACATACAGCGCCTGGTATTCCCAAATTGCTCATCTATCTGGAATTCCATAAATTGGGCATCCATCTTATACTGATCCGGCTCGTCGTTGCTTAACTTCGGTTATCTAGCGAGAACCTAGCGAGAACCGATGTCTTAACGTGACTATGCCGTATATAAAACCTTATAAATATCTGACTAGCTTACTACACATATCCGTCGATTTGACATACTATAGAATTAAAATTCTCCTTTTTTTTCATATTAATTCATGGAAGACGAATACCAGGCTGCAGAATCAAAAGTGACTTTGCAACTGACTTTAAGTCTTTCGACCGGCGATAATTATCATTTCCTACACTGAAGATTACGTAAGCATGAAATACAAGTGTGTATAGGCAAAAATAATAAATATTTAAAATAAGAATACAAGAAGTTTGCTTGAAGCATTGTGCGTAGAACAGTTGTATACGTTTCAGTTATATTTTCCCCTGAAGAAGAGATACTACTCTCGAAAATTAGGGATATCAACACCTACCATCTTGTATGACACATTATGTAGGTAAATAAACGTAATATAATTGAAAATCATTGTCATTATTCTTTTACATGCTAACTCGTGTTTCCCACGAACCGCATTGATATAGCCTTCAAACACAACTCCTTTCATAAAAATATAACGTGTATCAATCAATTTTTAAAATCAGCGTCAGAATATTTCTGTCTAAAAACAACAAAAAATGTCTTTGATTGGTGTCATTGTCAAGAAGTCGTCGTGAATAAAACAAAGCGACTGAAACTGGCCAATTACGCTGTCTGACGTCGCCTTCCACCACCCCCACCTTAACTACCTTATTTATTTGCAACCCAAAAATTAACTGACTCACATGATATTAGTTTCAGTCCTAAATTACAGTAATTTCTATGTATCAACCGCACGTCTCTTTATATCACTCTTTCCCCCCCTCTCTCTCTCTCTCTCTCTCTCTCTCTCTCTCTCTCTCTCTACCGCTTTCTCTTTATCAGTCTCTATCTATCGTTGCTCTCTATAGCGCGCTTTCTCGGTATCACTCTCTTGTTCTCTATATATTAATCTCTCTCTATCTTTTTCTCTCTATTACTCTCTCTCTCTACCGCTCTCTCTATCATTCTTTCTCTCTAAGCATTACTCCCACTCTTCATAGTTCTCGCTCTCTACCACGCGCTCTCTTTCTATCATTCTCTTTATATATATATCACTCTCTATCTATCATTCTCTCTCTACCGTTTTCTCTCTACCGCTCTCTCTACCGCCCTTTCTCTCACTTAGTCTCTCTCACTACTGCTTTCTCTCTGTCATGGGCTCTCTTTCTCTATTAGTCTCTCTTTAGCTTTTTCTATCACTCTCACTCTCTATAGTTCTCTCTATATATCACTCTTTCTCTCTCACTCTCTCTCTCTCTCTCTCTCTCTCTCACTTTCTACCGCGTTCTTTCTTTATCACTTTCTCTTTGGGGCTACCCCACTCTCTCTTACAATAATCTATCTTGCCTCCTCTTCTCTTTTTTTTTGTCTCAAGCTTATATCAGTGACCCATGTTGAGATATATATATATATATATATATATATATATATATATATATATATATATATATAAAGTTTAGATAAAACATCGGTACCGCCCGTTTCGACCCTGATAATACGGAACTATTCTAGATACCCATATCAAGCTCTCTTCAGCCGATCTATCTCATCTGTTTATAACCGGAATGCAAATCTCGTTTTATTTTTTAACCTTAAATTTCAAATGATTATTTTTTTTAAAATGGTCCGTTTTATATTTTAGACGCCAAAGAAACAAAAATTATCAGGTTTGAAATCGACGGTACTGATGATTTATCTAAACTTTCTGAAAATGAAAATACAAATATTAGGCTCTTATTTTGAATTTTTTTCCTTATAATAGAGCACTATGGTGGAATTCATTTTTCCAAAATATAACTAAATATATATATATATATATATATATATATATATATATATATATATATATATATATATATATATATATATATATATATATATATAACTACTTCATTTATTCGCATAAATTTAATATACGAAAGTATAGATTTATGCGTAAACTTTAAGTATTTACTTCAAAAGTGCTCAATACGTAGGTAGAGCTAGTTAGTAATTTATAAAATATATATGGCGGTTAAGCTACACTGAATATTCTGCGTTTCATCCAACTATAGGATTCGTCAGGCTTATGCGCGAATTCTGTCGTTGCTTCTTGTTTTTATATATGTTGAGGATTTCTAGTCGGCCAATCAGCTTTCTAGTATCCACCGCGCCCCTTCCTACCAGCCAATGGGCATGCATTTTATCAAACAAAGGATCTGTTTTAGAACTAGGTTAGTGGTTTTAGGTGGTCGTTCTCCTTTTTTTTATACATATAAATATACCTATGTGCACACAACAATGCACATATATATACATATATATATATACATATATATATATACATATATATATAAATATATGTATGTGATCGTTTATGTATATTCATGTTTATTTAATTTATTTATTTGTTTTTTTTTCCTATTGTTATTGTTAGTTTTAAAGCTATTTTGTATCGCTATCCTAGAGTAAGTTTTATTTTTTGAACACAGTTGTTTGCTATTTCCCGCCTACAGTTTAATAGATTTTGAGGTTCTTTAAAGTACAGGATAGAAAATTTTTCATGGAGGCATAATTTACATGGGTCGTCTAAATGTCTGCATGTGGTAGCTTGTCTCATTATTTTCTATTCGACTACCGGCGAATGTCCGCTTTCTTTGAGTTCCCAGTATTTATTCGCTAGTGTTGTTTTTATACGGTGTTTTTTTTATTTTTGAATGTGCTTTTATGGTCACAGTATCGGGTTTTGAAATCTAAGGAAGTCATGCCTATGTAATATTTCTTGTTATTCGGGTTTTCTTTCGCAAATATTGTTGCTTGATAAACTACGCTTTTTGTTAGACATTTATTTTGGACTGGGCAAAGTGTGCGGTGTCTACAATTGCATTTATCTTGTTCGTTATTAGTATTTTTATTTATGGTATAGTTGTTCTTGTCCGGGGTTGGTTTGTTATTATTATTATTATTATTATTATTATTATTATTATTATTATTATTATTATTATTATTATTTCTGCTAGTGTTGGTTTTATTTCTGTCATGGTGTCTACTTTTTTATTGTTTATTTTGTTGTTGTTTACATTGTTTTCATTTAGTATTTTGTTATTATGTGCCTTAATTATCATCTCTAAATTTTCGCAACAACTGTAAGATAACTTCAAGGTATTTTTATTGAAGATTTTGTGTAAGGGGTTGGTTGCGGGAAAGTGTTTTTCAATAAGATCTAGAAATTTCTTGCCAAGTTTGGTTTTTAACATTTGATTGTATGGGGCCGTATACCAAATTATAGTTCTTTTTCTTCTGTTTTTAATTTTATTATAGTTGTTGGTGTTTTGTTGCTTATATTTGATATCGATATTTTTGTATCCACTATTTTTTAGGGCTGTTTCGTAAATATTGGATGACCTGTTAAATGCATTTTCGTCGCTTGAGTTATTACTGAGTCTACTTACGATCGAGTTAGGAATATGTTTTATAATTGATGGTGGGTGGTTGGACTTAGGGTTTACGTAAATTGAAGTAGCGTTATCTTTTAAGTATGGTTCATATGTGTTTTTATCTAAGTTTAACGTGACGTCCAGGAAGTTTGTTATTTTTATGTTAGCTGATATGTCCGCTTTTAGGCCTAATTTTTTCATTTCTTTGTGTATGATTTTCTTAAAGTTTTCTCCCTTGACTTTGTTGGAGTTTTTTATTATAGCTAGTCCGTCATCTCTATATAGGCCGATATCCGTAGTATCGAATATGCTTGTGAGGGTATATAGAATGAATAATCCCACAAGATCTGATGCCTCTGCAGAGTCTCTGGCACCCATCGCCAAATCGAATGAATTTTTCATTTTATTTTTTATCCATTGGTTATTGTTATTTATTAGAATTTGACATTTAGACGACCCATGTAAATTATGCCTCCATGAAAAATTTTCTATCCTGTACTTTAAAGAACCTCAAAATCTATTAAACTGTAGGCGGGAAATAGCAAACAACTGTGTTCACAAAATAAAACTTACTCTAGGATAGCGATACAAAATAGCTTTAAAACTAACAATAACAATAGGAAAAAAAACAAATAAATAAATTAAATAAACATGAATATACATAAACGATCACATACATATATGTATATATACATATATATATATATATATATGTATATATATATGTATATATATATGTATATATATGTGCATTGTTGTGTGCACATAGGTATATTTATATGTATAAAAAAAAAGGAGAACGACCACCTAAAACCACTAACCTAGTTCTAAAACAGATCCTTTGTTCGATAAAATGCATGCCCATTGGCTGGTAGGAAGGGGCGCGGTGGATACTAGAAAGCTGATTGGCCGACTAGAAATCCTCAACATATCTAAAAACAAGAAGCGACGACAGAATTCGCGCATAAGCCTGACGAATCCTACAGTGGATGAAACGCAGAATATTCAGTGTAGCTTAACCGCCATATATATTTTATAAATTACTTACTACTACTACTACTATATATATATATATAATCTACGGTCATTATTTTACAGAGGTTAAGTAACTGAAGTAAATCAGTGTATACTCTTTATTTTTTTTACATAAGCATATATATATATATATATTAAGATTCGTCTGTACTACTTAAAAAATGCTAGGTTTATTTATGGTGTCTTTTATTTAAAAAAAAAAGCACATCCAATATTTTGCTGATGAGGAGACTCATGCTAAAATTATTGTCTATGACTCTATGTCTGTCACAATAAAAAACATCGTTTTAATTTTGAATTATAAATTATCAATCACCTTACCATATATATATATATATATATATATATATATATATATATATATATAGTTATCCACATACAGTACTGTTTCGTTGTATCACAACTCATCAGTGTGGCTAGACTAGCACCTTTCCCTAGCATGGATCGAACTAACAACCATTGTGTTGATAGTCGGCAGCTCTAACCAATGGAGTAAGAATGGGTACCCGTAAATGATTCATCAAATATCTATTAGATAAACATCTGCCCAACGCTTAACAGTGTCCGAGCTGATAGTTTGTTTATGAAAAAAACAGAAAGCGGGCTTTGCTTAATCGCTAAAATAAGCAGCGAGTGAAATACATTTACGACAGTGCTCAACCCAAAGGAGGGAGTGGGGCTTTGATATACTCATCCACACACAGTACTGTTTCGTTGTGTTGTGATACGTTTCATATATATGGTGGATTCTCTCATCGAAGACGATGAATGAGGGTTCAGTATGCAATCTTCAGCAGCTCCCAAGCTCTGTGAAACCACATGCGTAATTGCAATCCTGTAGACGTCCGGCACACTCCTCCGCAGATGGTGAACTTTCATATGCTCGTAGGTCAAAGATGCCTTCTCGAATGAACAGATAACCCTGCTTTGCTGCGTGCTCTGAAACCACAATGGCATACATATTCATTTTTAGGTGGATATTTCTTGTGTTTTGCCTTCATATTTGCACGAAGGGTGTCCCTATGACAAAGGCGGTTATGTTCAAATTCTTTGGTCCCCAGGAAACACATCTTCCTCAATTCTCTGTGATCCCATGCTGCACCCTCCCAGGAACTCAGAGAAAATCCACAACGTTTCAGGTTGTCCTTTAGTTTATCTTTGTAACGAAGCAGGGGACGCCCTATTGGACGGCAAGAATTTGTCAGTTGCTCATAAAAAAGTTGCTTAGGAACTCTTGAGTCATCCATTCTTACAAGATGAGCCGACCATCGCATTTGTATCCTGATCAAAAATGATTCAATACCAGTGATTTCACATCTCTCCAGTAATTCACTATTCGGAACACAATCCTGCCATCCAACACTGCAGATAAAACGCATAAAATGCATATATATATATATATATGCATATATATATATATATAAAATGCATATATATATATATATATATATATATATATATATATATATATATATATATATAAAGGGTGTTCTTTTTGTTAGGAGCCGCGAACTTAAATTTTAAATAAATCACAGAAAAATATTTTTATTACACAAATGTGTCTTATTCCAAAAGATTTATTTTTTTGCATTTATAAGGTAAATAGTTTGGATCATTCTACCACTCCAGTAGGTATCTCACTGCCGATGCAATCCTCTACCTCTATAAGAGCTAAGTATGTCCTATGATGGAATACTGTTGCTAGATCTGGACAGGAGCCATTCGGTGCACCTATCCTGCCTTGACAGAGTTCAAAACCGGCTTTGAAACCTAGTAGAATGTGCACTTTTCTCTTCTCCGCAACCTCTTTCCATTGCGAACCTATCTCTGCTCTATCGTTATTTTCATGGCAAGTGTTCGACTGAGCTCCAATCTATGGTCCTCCCTTGCCAATCTTTCACAAAAAAACACTCGTCTAGCTATAACCACTGTCAATAATTCCCCCCCCCTCTCTATCTGTGCCTAAATCTAAACGCAAATTCCATGAATACTGCTTCTTTTCGAGAACTGCCACCATGTGGAACATTGTTCCGCAGGTCTGCTTCCCGGCTGACTACAATATAGTAGACTTCAAGCCCAATGTAAACATGTCGTTGGAGGGCCGGGGGACAGTATATTATACATACATAAATATGCATATGCAATAAAGTAAAAAAAAAAAATAACTGGTGTCTAAATTAGTCTCATGGATAATTATTTTACATAAGTGTGAAGAAATATTTAAAAATCCGTTTCTTTGTTTGATTAGATAGGAGGAGTGGGAGATGAGGGCAGATTCCATCAAACGGCATGTAGATATATTATGTATTGTTTTTAGGATTGTTGCATTTTAAAATCAAAATGTGGGAAAATGGCGTTAAAGGTGGTGTTCATTTTTATGTTCCTTTTATGTTCGTACATTCTCTTCTCAAGACAGCGTTGTGTTTCGCCAATGTATATCTGTTCAAAATCACGGCAGGGTATGGAGTATATGCCAGCTTTGATCTTGAAATTAGGTTTAGATTTATGGATTATATCTCTAATTTCAGATATTTCAATATTTATTTTGTTTAGTTTTTTTTTATATATCGCGTTGTTTTGCTAGGTAGGATAATACTTCTGTTGAGTGTTATTTTAATTATGAGGTTGTCTTGATTTCGCTTAGAGATTTCTAGGGCGTTTCTTTTGCCGGTCTGTGGAGATAGCCTATTTCATAATTAAAGTAAGTTATTTCACTTTATCACAACTAATTTCTATTAATTTTTTAAACTAATAAACAAATAATATAAATACAATAAAACAAATTAGATAATTATATGATTTATTAGTACAATAAAAAATGATAACCATAGAACAAGAGTTACATTGAATTAAGTGTCATCGACCATCAAAACAGTGTTCGATAGAAAATAACATGCTTTATAGATCCGGTCGGACAATTCCACTTATTTTTATTTTTAATTTTATATTAACACAGAAAGAAGACCATATGAATTTTATTTTCATTTTGATTTTTTCATTTTGATTTTTTTTTCATTTCGATTTTTTAATTGTTTAATTTAGATTGTTTAATTTTGTTTTTTATTTGATTTTTTATTTTTATTTTTTTTTCATTTTGATTTTTAAAATTTTTACTTTTTAATTTTATTTTTTAATTTTTATTTTTAAAATTTTTGTTTTTTAATTTTTATTTTTTAATTTTTATTTGTTAATTTTTATTTTTAATTTTAATTTTTTTAAATTTGATTTTTATTTTATTTTTTATTTATATTTTTATCATTTTGTTATTTTTATTTTCTTTTAATTTTGATTTTTTAATTTTCATTTTTTAATTTGAATTTTTTTATTTTTTATTTTTTTTTCGTTTTGATCTTCTTTTAATTATGATTTTTTCATTTTTATTTTTATAATTTTAATTTTTTTATTTTTCTATGTTGATTTTTTTCATTGGGATTTTTTTCATCTTTATTTTTTTTCATTTTCATTTTTTTCATTTTCATTTTCTTTTAATTCTGATATTTTCATTTTTATTTTGATTTTTCTATTGTTTTTTCATTTTTATTTTTTCATTTCCATTTTTTTCATTTTCATTTTTTTTAATTCTTATTTTTTCATTTTTATTTTTATAATTTTAAATTTTTTATTTTTCTATGTTGATATTTTTCATTTGGATTCTTTTTCATATTAATTTTTTTCATTTTGATTTTCTTTTCATTTTCATTTTCTTTTTATAATTTTAATTTTTTTTATTATTTTACAATGTTGATTTTTTCCATTTTGATTTTTTTATTTTGATTTTTAAATTTTCGTTTTTATGTACATTTTTTTTTCATTTGAATTTGTTTATTTTTATTTTTTAATTTTGATTTGTCATTTCTTTTCACTTGGAAACTTTTATTTTTATTTCCTTTTAATTTTTTTTTAATTCGGATTTTCTTTTAATCTTATTTTTTTAATTGTAATTTTTTAATTTTAATTACTTAATTTTAATTTTTTATTTTATTTTTATTTTTAATTTTTTTTAATTTGGATTTTTTAATTCTGATTTTTTTATTTGGATTTTTCTTACATTTTTGTTTTATTGTTTAAGTTTGATTTTCTGTGAATTTAAATTTTTTAATTTTGATTTTTTATTTTGAATTTTTCATTTTGATTTTTTTTATTCTGATTTTTTAATTTTAATTTTTTTACTTTTAATTTTTTATTTGATTTTTTTTCATTGGGATTTTTTCATTTTTATTTTTTATTTGATTTTTTTCTTTTAATTTTCTTTTAATTTTTATTTTTTAATTTTAATTTTTTGATTTTAATTTTTTGATTTTGATTTTTTGATTTTGATTTTTATTTTTTTTTTCATTTTGATTTCATTTTCTTTTGTTTTTTTCATTTGGATTTTTTTCATTTTCACACTTTTATTTTAATTTTTCTTATTTTGAGTTTTTCATTTTGTATTTTGATTTTTATTTTTTTTCATTTTTATTTTTTTCATTTTGATTTTTTTCATTTTGATTGTTTTTATGTTGATTGTTTTTATTTTGATTCATTTTGATTTTTCTTCATTTTTATTTTTATGTTTTTCATTTTGATTTTTTATTTTGATTTTTCTTCTTTGTGATTTTTTTTTCGTTTTGATTATTGTTCAATATCTTTTTTTAAATATTTTAAAAAACTTTTTATATTGTTTCATGTTTTAAATTTTATTTTATTTCATTTAAATATTGTTTATTTTAGTATTTTCTTAATTCTGTTTTTAATTTTAAGAGATTTCTTCATTTGAAATTAATCTTTTTTATGTTTTTTCGTTGTTAATCTTTTTTTATTTCGATTTTTCATTATGATTTTTTTCATTTTATTTTATTTTTTTCAGTTTTATTATATTTTATATTTTCCATTTTTATATTTTTCATTTTGATTTTTCTTTTCATTTTGATTTTTTTATTTTATTTTTTTTTCAGTTTTATTTTATTTTAATAATTTTTCATTTTGATTCATCTATTTTTATATTTTCCGTTTTTATATTTTTCATTTTGATTTCTTTCATTTGGATATTTTTTTAAAATTTTTTTTTACATGTTTATTTTTTTCATCTTAATTTCTTTCATTTTGATTTTTTTTCATTTTGATTTTTTTCATTTTTATTTTTTAATTTGATTTTTTTAATTTTGATTTTTCATTTGTGTTTTTTTTACATTTTGATTTTGTTTTGATTTTGTTTTGATTTTGGTTTATTTTATTTTCATTTTTATTTTCATTTATTCTTTACATTTGTTTTTATTTTGATTGTTTTGATTTTTTTTTTCCTATTTTGATATTTTTCATTTTTACTTATGTTTTTTTTTTCATTTTAATCTTTTTCATTTTAATTTTTTCTTCAGAAATGCCAGGATCAGTTTTACCAATCTTGGAAATTGATAACAAAGTCCAAATCCCACAGAACATGGCGATTGCTCGTTATTTAGCTAGGGAATTCGGTAAGTCAGACATTTTAGAATTACCATTTTCCGCCCTAGAGAAACGACGGTTCCGATTCTTTGATGTAATAGGGGTGCACTTTCTATATCATGTAATATTATCTTGTCAGGCTTTCAAACTCAGAACAATATTGTCTATAAGCGGACATACATCAAGCCTTTATATTTTCATTTGTAATGGTTGTCCCGTGTTATTAAAATTACGTACAGTTTATTTGTAAAGATTCAGTCATTTTAGAATAACTACTTTTAGTCCAAATAATTAATGCTTTCGAATCTTAGATACAGTAGGAGCGCGATTGAAAATTAATACTTTTCTGACTTTTAGAAGCATTCTCAACCCATTTATAATATATAAAATTGTCTTATCGGATTTGTGATATCTCGGTATATATAATCTATATTTTGATCTATTTTGGTGCAAGAACAATATCGTTTTCTCACATATGTTACATTTCTGAATTAATTCCTTTATATATATATATATATGTAACTATGTGTACAGTAATACAAACCCGAAATGAACTTAAGACCACGAGTGAACGCGCGTTTTTTTTTTTTTAGTTTAGTTTCATATATATATATATAAAAATAAGTATTTTTAAATTTTATCTTTCTAACTTTAAAAAAAAGTTTTAAAATTTTATCAGCCGGCATAATTTATTTTTAAATATTGAAATATTTCAGGAAAATTACTTTTTGCTAGATTTTTAAAACCTGTGTGTCAACAGCTTAAAAAAATCGTCTCTTCAAAAGAATGTGTTTTAAAGAGGGCGGTAGTGAACGTGTGTGTGTGTGCGCGTGTGCGCATGTGCTGAGTAGTAGTACAAATAGTCCTTTGGAGGACAGCGTTTGTTTTCGTGTTGTGTGTACGTGTGTGCGGCTAACGCCAGAATGGCGGACGTGGTGTCGGAGGTTGGATTGTGAGGCTGGTGTAAGTTTCGTAATTTTGTAATTTGTAAATGGCAAGTTAGAAAAAAAATAAACCCTTCCAAGATGGACAATAAATCAAGGCATAATATTTTATGGTAAATTTAAGAGCGTAGGAACCATAGTTTTTTAGGAGATGTGATTATTGGATTAACCAATCAGAAATCGTCTGTGGCACACACATCTCTGTTTTTATAGATAGATAGATAGATAGATAGATAGATAGATAGATAGATACAGGGGTTGGACAAAATAATGGAAACACCTTGAAAAATCAAAGAAATTTATTTTAATATGGTGTAGGTCCACCTTTTGAAGCAAGTACAGCATTAATTCTTCTAGGTATTGATTCATTCAAATTCTGAATGGTTTTCAAATGAATTTTTTCCCATTCTTCCGTTAGAACAGCCTCCAGTTCTTTTAAAGACGATGGCGGTGGAAATCTACTTCTTAGTTGAACCTCTAAAATCGACCATAAAGGCTCGATAATGTTGAGGTCTGCGTATTGTGGTGGCCAGATAAGATGTTCTAGTTCATTCTAGTTGTATGAATTGGGGCATTATCATCTTGGAAAAAGGCATCTCCATCAGGAAACAGTTCCCTAACCATAGGATGGACTTGGTCACTCAAAATTCTCAAATAGTCGCGGCTGTTAATTCTTCCATGAAGGGAGATCATTGGCCCTGCAGATTTCCAAGAAATGGCTCCCCAGATCATCACAGAACCACCGCCATGCTTGACGGTTGGGAGAAGGCAGGTTGGATCATAAGCTTCTTTGGGTTGTCTCCAAACGTACACACGGCCAGAGGTCGGAAATAATGTAAAAGAGGATTCGTCAGAGATCACATTTTTCCACTGTTCTATTGACCAATTCTGGAGGTTTCTAAACCACTCTAGGCGTTTTGAAACATTGGTTTTTAACAGAAGAGGTTTTCTGATTGCAGCTCTTCCATGGAATCCAGCCTTGTGCAGCTCCCTGCGAACTGTTTTTGTAGAAACTGGATTCTGCAGGTGCTCATTGAATTCAGCAGTGATTTTAGGGGCAGTATTCTTGCGATCTACTCTCACAATTCGGTTTAAAGCTCGACGGTCTCTTTCAGACAGCTTTCTCTTTCTACCAGAATTTTGCTTGGCCGAGGAAGTTTTCCCTTCTTTTTTAAAAGCAGTCATAACTTTTGATACAGTACCTTTTGAAACACTAAGCATTTGAGCAGTTTCGGTTACACTAGCGCCTGCCATACGAGCTCCAACAATTTGTCCTCTTTGAAAATCCGAAAGGTCTCCTATTTCTGTATATTATGATAATACCTGTAAAAAGAAACAGCTATTTTAAAGACCAGCTTCACTAGAAAACATCATAAAACAAAACACACAAAAATATTTCATTTTTAACTGTGTATATATATATATATATATATATATATATATATATATATATATATATATATATATCAAGTTATAAGCATTCAAGAGTGACCACTAATGAAAAATAACGAGGTTATTAAGAGTGCTCAATAAATTAAGAACAATATATATTTTTATTAATACAAACAAATTTGCAAGGCCGCGACACTGGAAAAAATTTTTAAGGGATAGAGCGAGGGTCATGTTCTTATATTTCAATTCTAATTCTTAACGAATTTTTATTCTCAGCTATATTGCCTCAAATTCGCCCACCCATATCCTCAACCTTTCGTTAAACTAATTCGTTTCTGTTTCTATACACCTATTGCCCTCTTTTTTAAACCACTTGCCTCCGCTCACCATTCCACCTCTCTGTCCAAGTATTTCCTAGTAGCATGCTTCTCTTCACACTGATAACCTTGGATCACACCTTATTTCTTCTTCTTTTCTTTTTTTCTTTGTCTTTTTTTTACACGGTGGTCACCACTTATCAAGGCCTGGAAGCCACTCATGGATAAGGGTTATTGCAAGTACATTACGTTAGTGTGGAGATTTAATGAAGTGTTTACTTAAGAGGGCGGTTCATTAGGAATTTGTTAACGTTGGACTTGAACACATCCAAGTTGTAGTCCGGTGGGAAGCAGGCAGACGGAACAGAGTTCCACAGGCGTGCAGTTCTAAGAAAGAAGCTTTGTTCATGGAATTCGCGTTTTGATTTAGGCACAGATATAGAGTGGGGGAAATTTTTCACAGTGGATTCAGCTAGACGGGTGTTTTTCGTGAAAGATTGGCGAGGGGGGACCAGAGATTGGAGTTCAGACGAGCACCTGCCATGGAAATAACGATAAAACAAGGATATATATATATATATATATATATATATATATATATATATATATATATATATATTATAGCAGTAGAGTTTAGTTTCCAAGAAGTACATCCAATGAAACAACATGTGTTCAGTTTTCAAGACGTAATCTCCCCATTAACGGGTGATTACATAAACATGTATGCACATATGTAGGTGTATCAGAATTTTTGTAGGAATTTTTAACACCACTAACACGAAACTGCGAATAAAATATAAAAAAAACTCGTAATTTCTCTTTTAAAAGTGGGTTGTTTATTTTCTTTATGGATTATACTTCCAAAATAAACTATTAAAGTTATACTTCCAAAATAAACTATTAAAGTTGTTTTAAAAGTAATAGAAATATTTTTTTTTGAAAACAGTAATGAATTTTACAAACTCAATATTTTTCAATTTTTTAACTTTAAAAATCTATCAAAATCTTTATTTTGATTCTATTTTTACGATATTTTCAGGGTCAATGTGAAATTTTATGCTCTTTCCAATAAACCGAATACAATATTTTAGACAAACGTTATTTTAAATTTACGCCCCCCATTTTCAAGTGTCTATTAAAAAGTAAATAATTAATTTACTCACCAAAGTGTTATATATCACAAATTGAAGATAAAAGATCAATAAATAATATATTCTAATTTAAAACAAAAGACGTAGTGTTTTTTAGAAATTAGTCTGTAAAGTTCGAAGTTTAAAACCTTTTTTTAACCACGTTGTTTGTTTTTTCTTTTGTTTTTTTTATGAAACCTTGGTCCTTGCTCCTTTAATTGAAAAAAATTAGGGCTTGAATTACATTTTTCGAGTAGTTATAAGCTTGGAAAGACAGGGGGTCGAATAATTCACGCCTCCCATTTTGAAATGTCTATTGAAAAGTAAATAATTAATTTACTCACCAAAGTTTTATATATCACAAATTGAAGAGAAAAGGTCAATAAATAATATATTCAAATTTAAAACAAAAAAAAGTAGTGTTTTTTTAGAAATTTACCCGTAAAGTCCGAATTTTAAAACCTTTTTTTTTAAACACGTTGTTTGTTATTTTTTTTTGTTTTTTGTTTAATGAAACCTTGGTCCTTGTTCCTTTAATTGAAAAAAAAATTAAGGCTTGAATTACATTTTTCGAGGAGTTATAAGCTTGGAAAATCGGGGTGGAATTATTCACTATTTTTCACAAAATTTCTGACACACCTAGCACATATGTACCCATCAATGTTTGTATAAATAAATTTAATATAAAAAATAGAACAACCCTCCTAATTTCAAGAGAGGAGCTTATTTCCTCATGCAGTCATAAACGTTGGTTTAAATATAACAAATATAAACCACCATAAGTCATTAAAAATGTTACTTATTAATATCCAATCTTGAAATTTAAGTTTAACTTGATACCCTTATTAATAAAATCAATATTATTATTAATATTAGTTTATCTGCTATATGTACCCTTATTGCATATTATTTAAATATATATTTAACCTATACTATATTTATTAATTTCAATAAATAAATAAATAAATAAATTATTAAACTACTAAATTCAATAAGTTCCAAATATAATATATTATAATCTAAATAGAGTAAACACTAATTATCTCAATTTGATTATTTAATTAGAAAAATACGATTATCCCTCCCCCCTTTTTTTAAATATCCCTCCCCCCCTTTTTTTTTTTAAATATTTGCTTAATTTTAAATTAGGCGTTTACTAACATATTCTAACCGATATAAAATGTTCCATTAACGTTCTTTTTGAAAATTCAATATTTCATGCATTTATAAGCTACAATCAACATCCCAATGAATGCTTTGACGATAATTACGGTTTTCAAAAGGCGAACAATTAGAAGGTATATATATATATATATATATATATATATATATATATATATATATATATATATATATATATATATATATATATATATAAAATAATAATAAATTCTACAGCCAAACAACGCCGCAGCTCACAAGAGCCATGACATTCAACGAACCGGAAGTCCAAGACTCGAGTTTTGCCCTCATTTGGGCTCATCAGTTAGACACATCAGGATTCGAAACCCGAGCCTCTTGCATGCGAGGCAAGCACTCTACCAACTGAGCAAACGCCCCGCACACAATAATTTCTATTAACCAACACAGATCAAGTAAACCGCGTCGAAATCCGACTCACTCACTTCGTCTCGACAAGGGACGCGGCCGTCCAACCAGTCAATAACCCTTGCCGATGTCTCACAAGTAGGATTTTAACTCGAAGGGACGACGCCGTCCAGCAATGCTAACCCAACGAACAACTTATAATAGGATTTTCAGAATGTAAGAGATTGTATAATAAATTCCACAGCCAAACAACGCCGCAGCTCACAAGAGCGATGACAGTCAACGAACCGGAAGTCCAAGATATATATATATATATATATATATATATATGTATAATTCTTAACTTTTATTAAAAATATATTATTATAACCTTATATTTAAGCCAAATTCAGATTTATAGTGTTATTCTATTTTTTATTTTTTATTCTCAACCCATATTAATTTGCTTAACAAGTAAATATTTTCCGTTTTATTTTGATTTTTTTCAGATACATATGCCTTAGTTAAAAATGCTAGGTATATTTATGGTGTGTTTTACATATATATATAAATAATACATATATATATATAAAAACTCACCCAATATTTTTGCTGATGAGGAGACTTTGTTTTAAAAAAAAGCTATATGTCAAAATTATTGTCCGTGGCGTAATGTCTATCAAACTAAAAACATCGTTTCCGAAACAATCGTACAAATTATTGACTTTGTTGTTGTTCCTTCTTATGAAACAGATTTTTAATTTTTAATTCTAATTTGAATTTTAAATTATCAATCCCATTACTATATATATAGTCTTTGAAGTTTTTAACATTTGAAACCACACAAAAAACTATTTTTTATCATTCATTAAAAAAACATCTAGTCAGTAAGTCATTTAATCACCTGCAATCACTGCATCAACTCTCAAATTTACTATAATACCAATTTTTATATTTTTTAAGGGATCATCAGTTGTTTACCATGAAACGGGATATATATATATATTTAAATAAATGTTTGGAGGTACAGAATTTATATACAGTTTTGAATAAAATAGGCGGAAGTTTCTCAAAAACGATTAAAATATTGGCACAACGAGGGGGAAAACAAACAAACAAACAAACAAACTGGAGAAAAGAGAACTTTAAATCTTTTCTCCCGTTTTTTTTTCCTCCCCTCGTTGTGCCAATATTTTAAGCGTTTTTAAACGTTAATAAATTTATTTTAGTGTCCCCGCACTTTTGGCACATTCAATAAGTTCCCCATTAGAACTCTTTATTTTCGACATAATATTATTTTGTACGCTATCGTTTTTTCTCCTGATGAGATGATAGCCGAAAGAGCTCTTGAGAAACTTCCGCCTATTTTTTTCAAAACTATATATATATATATATATATATATATATATATATATATATATATATATATATATATATATATATATATATATATATATATATATATTATATTATATTATATTAGTTAGTTAGTTCGTCAGTTTGATTTTTTTAAAGTCTGATCAAAATTAAATGGAAAATAAAAAAGAAAAGTTATACTGCTCTTTGATCGAACCTGGAAGTAATTCGTATGAACGTTATGCATTTCCTACGATTGGTCCGTCTTTGCTTCATCCCGATTTGGCGATTAAACACGAAGCGTTTCTAATTGGTGATTAAATAAGAATTAATTTCGTTTTCTTACGAGATGCCTTGCAAACTAAATGTTGATTCTCATGGGATAAACAAAGTGTTCCCTTAATGCTCACAAGTTCAAAAATGCAACTCACAACGTGAACATAATTAGAAAAAAAAATGGAAATATTTAATGTGTTTCTTTACTTAAATCATCATCATCATCATCATCATCATCATCATCATCATCATCATCATGCAGTCCGTCAGTCTTGACGATGACTAGTCGGGGCCTCAGTGCTTTATCCATCGGTGTTGGCGTAGTCTCACTCCATCACCACAGGACTTTCCACTTTGGCTCCAAACTTGCTTGTGCAGTTTAGGTGCAGTATCTGTTGCACATAAGATAGACACCCTCTGAACCTCCAATGCTCATGTCCAGTGGAGCAAACCCGCGACGACTGGCAGTAGAGGAGGCCGCAGCTTCTGGCCGAAAGTAATCTCAGTGAGGTAAACGTCGTCTACTATGTCCTCTACTACGCCTGTTCTTTCTGGATGAGGTTCCATAGCTTTTTAAGGAAAAATTCAAGGCAGCAGTAGGATTTGAAGTCAGAGTTCCCATCTCTTAGCTTTTGCTGATAAGGCCCACAAGGCAGTAGTGTTTGATTTGGGGGTTGGTTCCCCTAGTCTTAACCCAACCAAGGGCACCCAGAAGACAGTGGGGTAGGGGTTAGTAGTGTGCCAGGGCATGTCCACACATCGGTGGGCCATAACACACTACCTCTGTGGTCTCCTACTACTCCGAGATCTCCATCAAGTTTAGCCTAGGGCCACAAGGCACCCAGTTACTGTGTGTGGCCAACGTGAAGGCACTGTAGGAGTCTTGATGACGGAGAGGCTATGTACCGGCAGAGAAGACTTATGCATAACTGCTCCCTTTTCACCACGAGGTTAGCCAGCGGTGTTAGCTGGAAGCGAGAAGGCATGCAAACATGAACTTAACACTAACTTATACCTAACACACTAGACGCATCACATCCCCCTGCCAGATTAAGAATCTAAACGCACACACCACACTTAAATCAAATGCATGCATAAGGAACGCACAACATTGAAATTCAGGTAGATGATTGGTAATTATTCAAATTTATTTAAAAATGTTTATCTTTCCAAGAAAAAAAAAACGTTTTCATTTATTAGTACGGTTTCTGTTACAAAACAATTGCTTTAGGGGAGATAATTATGCAATTCTTTTTAAAAAGTAGGTATTATTTTTTAAAAGATATTTTTTAAGAATTGAATTTAGTAATTATCTTTGAATTAGTTAAAAAAATATATTTATATTTCAAGACAGTTTTGTAATTAATTCGTTTGATTTTCAATTTTTAGCTGAATTTTATGGATGCATTCATAAATGAGAATATATATAGTATTGATCTTTTTCCCCCTTCATCAATGTATTATTTACTGACCGTCCATAACCGTAATTTCCCGGTAATGTATTTAATTGTTTTGCGTTTCTTTATTTAGCCAAGCCACTTTTTTCCTCTCTTAATTTATTTTACAACAAATTTTACTCAACAAATGAGATTTCCAGCATCATATACATCATCGTATCACACATCTTTTTATTCTCTTCATCTTTATTCTTCCTAGGTTACCATGGCAAGGACAACATCGAACAAGCGAGGGTTGACTTCATCAGCGACAACTTCCACGATCTTTTAAATGATTACATCAGGTTCGATTACGAAAAGGACCCTTCCAAAGCTGTGAGTGATTTTCACGTTTTATTTTATATAAATCATGAGCAGGAGGATCCAGCGTTGCCCGGGATTGAATGATGATCAACGAATGTTTCACACTCCTATATTTTTTATTGTCATTGAAATTGGTAAAATCGTCCATTTTTTAAATCAAACTGATTAATTGCCTGCTCTAGTTAGGGACCTATCGCGGTGCATCTAGAGAAAGCTTCACATGCTTCCCCGCAATGACATAGTCCACAATAAGTTTATATTACACTGTAGAGAGCCTACTGTCCCATCCACCCAGCGCGACCACAGTCGAGATTAAACCTACTACATGAATTTGTAGTGTAATTCAAATCTTGTCGGTAGCTAAATACTTGATGCTTTGCCAGGGCTATCAGGAGTATTTTTTTATCGTGACGCCATCACTAGGCGGGGTGCCTACCATGGCTTAAGAGAATCCCATCTACCCTCGAGAGAAGGATAGACTGCGCCAGTTTCTCAACCTGGTATTTTACCTCGCGGTACATACAGTGTCTTGCCTTCCCAATTGGTCACCCATCTGGTACTGGTTAGGCTCAACGTTGCTTAACTTTGGTGATTTGGCGAAAACTGGTGTGTCAACATGATGGTGTTGTACTACGTACCTACTGTTGATTTTATAAAATTATTTTTTATATAATGGATCACATTAAAGTTTCAATCAAGTATCATGGCCCAGTTGTGCTCTAAATTGAAACATTCATTTCGACCTCGTCCCTGTTATATCAAAGAACCTTCTTTTAATTGTGTATGCCTGGACTTTCTGTGTGTGCTGTGATAATGGCTTCAATTCAATTCAAGTTTAAAATGAAAAAGTCAAGTATCATAGTGTAATTGTGCGTTAAACAGAAACATTCATTTTGAACGCGCCCCTGTCATATAAAAGAACCTACTGTTGATTTTATATGTCTGGCATTTCTGCTTGTGTGGTAATAAAACTTCTCAAATACACTTGTGATGTATTAAATTGTGATGTAAGGTGTTAACTTTGGTCAAAATCGCCTGTTCCTTCTTTCTATCGGACTTTTTTGATTATCAATTATCGATACTTATCGAAGACATTGCGATACAAAACCTATCTAAGAACACTGTCAGGCACATGAAGTACATTTGTGTGAAATTTTATAAAAATCAGCCTACGGGTTTTAGAGTTCAAAGGGAACGTACACACATGCAGGCAAAGTTCCTGTTATATAATACTGGACAATGCTTGAAATTGAACCAGTTCATAAAAATAAACTGGCCCAATGAACTGGTCCAATATTTGTATAAAGAGAAATATGATGCATGGATGAATGACAAGTAATGAGCATGCTGACAATGGAAAACAATACATGGAGATTAACATCTCTATTCCGATGTTGTTTCTCCCTTGGTTCAGTTGAAATAAGCAGCTGATCTAAAACTTGATCTGATCCGATTGGGGATTGAGTACAAAAATAGCTTGTTATGTTGAATCCTGTTAAGACTCAGGTAGCAGCATTCAATCATAGGCGTGTCTGTAACCCCTCTCTGATGAAGCTCGCTAGGAGCCCTATTGTCTGAAAACTTCGGCTCTGATCGTCTGGTCCTTCTCAGAGGGTTGTTACATTGAATCCTGTATTCTGAAAGTGAATATCGAAGCCGCCGGCAGAAAGAAAAACAGACACGTGAAATTCTACTCTACGATAATCAATTCATGAACTTATGTACAATGATTTTACAAATATCGTTCAGTTCTTAGTAAGTTTTCAAAAATCCCCAATCTCTCTTCACAGATAGCGTCAGGCGGCTTTTTGGAGGAGGGTGGCGTCACATCCTCAGGGAATGGCAGAGTTGCTTCGAGTTTTGCGGACAAACTCTCGCTGGAACTGTTTTGAAACTGGCTAATTTTCGCACGACATTAGTATTAATAGTAGGGTATGGGGACGGGGTGGAAGTTTCCCCAGCGAATCAGATCACGCCACAAAATCACGAAAAAAAAAAAAACAGACCGTGAGCGTGCGATTCAGCCCTGGTCTGAGATTCAAGTCAATATTAAAATCCCATGACTCCTAAGGTCACCCTGTCAGTCCGACATCTGGGTTTTGAGTTCGCCAAAACCAGACAGTGTTATGGTCCAAGTTTCCTGTCATCAATTTTAAATGCAAAATATATTTCTCTGACTTCCAAACAATATCTATTTTGACAATGAAATAAAATATATATCTATATTCTCTATTTTAAATCCTCGGGATATCTGCCGTTACCCGAGATCGGTTAACTATCTTAGCATAGTTATTCAGCCCTTCGTCAGGCCCTTGGGGGGGATCTAAAGCTCCCCAATGAGGGGCGAATTGCTCCCTCAGGTAGATTACGTCATTTTCTTTCTGATACTCTCATCGATGGCTCTACTCTTGAAGAGAAATCGACCCTGAAACTTCTTTGTCTTTCTTGCTCATCAAATCTTTCTTGAAGTTCATATATTAAATCCATTGCTCTTTCAAAATTGGTTCTCTCTATCGCTGCAAACACAAGAAATCTAATATCCGACCATGCATGGAGTACAGCTTTGTCATGTTTGGGGCTGATGAATTTGTGTCCCATTTGAGATAAGGTGCAGAAACGTATTTGCAATTTGATTGTCCCCACCCTTTCTTCTCTTCTACTTCTCTCTCACAGGCATGATGTTGCCAGTCTCAGTCTTTTCTATAGATGGTGTGATCCTTCTGATGCAATTCTCTACCTATACCAGGTACGTCCAAGGATGGAGTACTGTTGCTACATCTGGCCAGGAGCTGCTAGAAAGAACTTATCCTGCCTTGACAGAGTTCAAAATAGAATTCGTAACCTAGTGGGGGACGCCCTTTTCCTTTCCCTGCAACCTCTTTCTCACAGAAGAAACATTGCAAGCCTGTCTTTGCATTATCATTATTTTCATGGCAAGTGCTCTTCTGAGCTCCAATCTATGAGCTCCCCTCGCCAAACTTACATGAGAAATACTTGTCTAGCTGAAAACACTATCAATAATTTCCCCCACTCTTTATCTGTGCCTAAATCTAAACGTTGATTCCATGAACAAAGCTTCTTTCTTAGAACTGCACATCTGTGAAACTCTCTTTCATTCGCCTGCTTTCCGGCTTACTATTATATGGCCGTCTTCAAGTCAAATGCAAACAAGTTCTTGATGAGCCGTACCCCTTAAGTAATACAATTTACAAAATTTCTACTAACAATTACTACGACATTGTCCCATTGACCACTGTACACTTATTAACCCTTATCCTCGAGTGGTCTCTAGCCTTGATAAGGAGTGATTCCTTTGTAAAAAAAATAAATACTATTATAGTATGTGTTCCTCAGAATTGCCTGATCTATTCCCTGCTTCCTTTGTTCCAGCTCGTTTGACTCGTAGGTCTAGTGGTCTTCATTAATTCACTGTTTTGACCCATCATTGTAATACAGCTGACTATTCCAGAAGCTTCTTTTTCAAGAACTGCGGGTTTGTGGAACTCTCCTTCTACTGTCTGTTTTCCTCCTACATATAACCTTGCTCTATTTAAGACTAAGGTCAATATGCACCTCCTGTCTTTGTGGTAAACATATTCTGTTCTTGCTGACTCCTTGATGGCTTGTCTGGAGCGATTTCCATAAAAATGATGATGATCATCATCATCATTGTTGATACCACTGGAGAGAACTGGAGGACAAAGGGTTAGCGCAGTAACTTCTGCTTGTGAATATTGCTGATGTAATAGTTAAACGACATAGCTGTAATATTAAACAGGCGTGAACAAGCAGACCCTCAGGAGCCAACACTTTGTTGCAAAGGAGACCAAGACAAGAAATAATTCTAAATATTTGTTTCCGGGTACTTTCCCTCAATAAAACGTGATCGTGATTCTCGGCCCGTGCACGCATTCTATTAATTTGCACTGACGTCACTTTGCACAAGGCTCAACATTTGCTTAGGGTCGCCATACGCGCGTCCACGCTCTGCTACATAGCAAGTGTTGGGCCCCTTCTGAAAAATTGAATTAATGAAATACTAGCAGGAAGACCCAACGTTGCTCGGGATTGAAATAAGTATCACAACTATGTACGTTTAGTCTTCCTATTTCAGTAGATTCTTTCCAAGAATTGCATATTTGTGGAACTCTCTTCCGTCTACATTTCCAAGACTAATACCAATAGGTATCTTCCCTCTTTGCGATTAACATCCTCCATTCTTCTTAACTACTTAAATCAAGCAGTTTCATACTTTGTCTGGAGCAATTTCTATAAAAAAGAAATGTTCCATTTTTTTTGTAATATCCCTTGGTTGCCGTTCAGTTCGTGATGCACCCATTTATCAAGCCTTTTTGTCTTTCCAAGTGATGGAAATCGTCGTATACGTTACATCTAATTCAGAAACAAGTTCTCAAACAGTTGTGCGTAGATTGACTTCGTCTAAGGCTTTTAATTGATCGTTGTCAACATCCAATGGCTGATCACTACGTTCATCATCTTAAATAGTTTTGTCGCCGCCATGAAATTTCTTAAACCACCATTGTGCTGTGCGTTCAGTGGTGGTTCCTTGGCCAAACACTTCGTTGATATCGCGATCTGTTTCAGCAGCTTTTCGGTTTAACTTTAATTGAAATAAGAAAATTATGCGATTGACTTTTTCCCATCTTGTATACAGCGTTCTAAAAAGAAGACATATTGTTTAAAAACGATTGTAATTTAAATGATTAGATAGAGTGAATAACGTTCTTTTAAATGATATATAAAGTAAAGGTAGTATAATGAAAACTTGTTTGAAAATACGTCATTTTAAATCAAAATTAAAAATTCCACATTGTATTTTTGTATTTATTTTTGTATTTATTTATTTGTTTATCTATTTATTTTGTATTTATTTATTTATTTTTGTATTTATTTATTTATTTTTGTATTTATTTATTTATTTGTTTGTTTATTTATTTATTTGTTTATTTTTTTATTTATCTCGTATTTATTTATTTGATTTTGGATTTATTTGTTTATTTATTTATTTTTTTATTCATTTTTGTATTTATTTATTTATTTATTTTTGTATTTTTTTGTTTATTTATTTATTTATTTATTTTTGTATTCATTTATTTATTTATTTATTTATTTATTTATCTTTGTATTTATTTATTTATTTTTGTATTTATTTATTTATTTGTTAATTTATTTATTTGTTTATTTATTTATTTTATATTTATTTATTTATTTTTGTATTTATTTATTTGTTTATTTATTTATTTTTGTATTTATTTATTTATTTGTTTGTTTATTTATTTATTTGTTTATTTTTTATTTATCTTGTATTTATTTATTTGATTTTGGATTTATTTGTTTATTTATTTATTTTTTATTCATTTTGTATTTATTTATTTATTTTTGTATTTGTTTATTTATTTATTTATTTTTGTATTTATTTATTTATTTATTTATTTTTGTATTTATTTTTTTTTGTTTATTTATTTATTTATTTATTTTTGTATTCATTTATTTATTTATTTATCTTTGTATTTATTTATTTATTTATTTTTGTATTTATTTATTTATTTATTTGTTAATTTATTTGTTTATTTATTTATTTTGTATTTATTTATGTTTGTATTTATTTATTTGTTTATTTATTTAATTATTTTGTATTTATTTATTTACTTATTTATTTATTTGTTTATTTATTTATTTATTCTTGTATTCATTTATTTATTTATTTATCTTTGTATTTATTTATTTATTTATTTATTTGTTAATTTATTTATTTGTTTATTTATTTATTTTGTATTTATTTATGTTTGTATTTATTTATTTGTTTATTTATTTAATTATTTTGTATTCATTTATTTATTTATTTATTTATTTGTTTATTTATTTATTTATTTGTGTTTTTTGTTTGTTTGTTTTTTTATAAAACTAATGTTCCATTATTGTCGAGGTACTTAAAAAAAATGTCCATTATAATAAAATTATTCTATTTAAATTAAATCAGACTTTTACGATTTTTCATGTTTATTGTTTTTTTTTATTTGTTTTGTCTTTCTGTAATTTTCGCTGCAGCGAGAACTGCGCTATGTCTATGAAGAAACGTGCAAGAAAGTTCTGCCGTTCATGGAAGAAACTTTGAAGATGAACAATGGCGGAAATGCTTGGTTCGTTGGGGATAGGGTGAGTTTATAACGTTTCGAGAAAACTTCAAATTATTTAACGGTAAAACGGCAGTATAGTTTACAACCGAGAAATCGGAAATCACAAAGCAAAAACATAACAAACTATGTAACAAATTATTATTATCGATCCCATTGAAATTTTCAGTTCTCGATCAGAATTCCTTCAATAAAACAAAAACAAAAAAAGCAATATAAAGAAAAATCTGTATCATTCATGAATGCGACACAAAATGAGGATATCATATTCCAAAAATCATTTAAATTAATCAAGTAGTTTTATTCATGTGAAAATAAATATTTTTAAGCGATTAATGCGAATTAGTAGGCATTACAAGATAAATCTAGTAAATATAAATTATTGTTGAGTTATCTCCCTTTTTCTTGAATTTATTTATTTTTTGTGAAATAGCAGGCGAGAAAGGCACTTCTTGGATACTCATAAAACTTGATATTCTTATTTAAAAATAAAATTACTTGATCGATTTACGTGATTTTTGAAATATGATATTTTTGTTTTTTCAGGGGTACACACATCACACAGATTTTTCTTTATTTTTTTAAAATGGAGGGGATTCTGGACAAGAACCTAGTTTTCTTAGGTTTCTGATTTTTTTAGATGAGGATTGGTTATTCGTATTATTTGGATTCTTCAGACTACTGATTCTCTCTCCTCTGATCTTGAGCACGTAGTACAATGGGGAAAGGAGTGGCTGGTTACTTTTAATGCATCTAAAACCAAGCTTCTCTCTTTACATCATCAACATTCTGATCCACATCTGGCATCAACTGAAATGAATGGCTCTCGTCTTCAGGAGGCCTCAAGTTTTGACAAGCTTCTGGGCTTGACCATTACTCCTGATCTTAAATGGAACACGTACATCAAATCTGTTGCCAAGGCCGCTGGAAAAATGGTGGGATCTTTCTATCGATCCAGTAGATATCTCACTGATGATGCAATTCTCTATCTATATAAGAGCCAGGTACGTCCAAGGATGGAATACTGTTGCCACATCTGGGCAGGAGCTGCTAGAAAAGACTTGTCCTGCCTTGATAGAGTTCAAAATAGACTTCGTAGCCTCGTAGGAGATGTCCTTTTCTCTTCCCTGCAACC
>NC_136521.1:12212003-12217003 GCF_053919585.1 Euprymna scolopes | reverse complement strand
TGCAGATTTCGTATTTATTATTATGGAGCTAATTCTCTATCGATTATTATATCATTCCCAATACAAAAAAAAAAAAAAAATGATTTAATGATTTAAAAAGTTTTTTAAAAAATCATGACTTATCTATCATCAGATAGATTCGAAACTAAAACATATAGCTCTGCAGCCTTTTAATTAGTGCATGCGCAGAAAAATAAGTGTATAGTTGACTTACGCAAGTAAATGTTTTGTTTTCACTTTTGGTCCCTTAGCAGGTATTTTACCGGCTTTAGTCGGTCGTAAAATATCATATTTTAATTAATGCAGATATTTCATATTTATTATTGTCGATCTAATTCTCTATCGATTATTATATTGTACCTAATATTATAATAGTGATTTCAAAAGTAAACAAGAATGACTTGTGTGCCATCAGCAAGAATCGAAACCAAATCACACAGCTAGCTCTCCAGTCTTATCCGTTAACGCATGACCTAAATCCATACATACCGTACGTTGGGGGTAATTGCGCTGAATCTGGGGGTAATTGCGCCAACTAAAAAAAAGGTGCGCTTTTTATGCATGGTTGCTAAAAGAGCACTTTTAACTAGTTGGCGCAATTACCCCTGACTTGGCGCAATTACCCCAAAGTACTGTATGCAAAATCTGCAAAAAATAACACTGTTTAGCTTATAACTTTTAATTAACGCATGCACAAAAAGCCCCCCCTTCCAACCCCCCCCCCTCCAGTTATATTCGACTTACACAAGGTCAAGGCCAATGTTCTTTTTTTTTCAATTCTGGCCCTTCGCAGATATTTTACTGACTGAAATAGTACCACAGATCCAAATATCCTATATATCAGGCCCTGTCGGTGGGGCATTAGAATATGCCGACTGCCCCCCCCCCCCTGCAGAGGGTAAAAGTCCCTCAATGGGGGTCCTGGATATGACCTTAAACTATATCCAGTGGTGAGGCCCCAGCTTGTGGGCTTTGGGGAGTGTGAAGCCACCCTTTAATTACCATTGCTCCCAGGTCCACTCTGACCCGGATTGGTAGTACCTGTTAGGGTCCCAACTATGGGTTAAATAGAAACCGACGTGAAAACAACAAATATATTCTATTAAAAAAATTTTTCTTCAAAATCTTTGGATTCGGCATTAAATAACCCGAAAAGGGTTGATATGCCGTAAAACAAAAACAACCAACCAACCAACCAACCAACCAACCTATATATCAAATTTCAACTCTGTAGACCAAATATTCAGAGAGGAGTGTGGCAGAGACTTTTCGCACACATACGAAAAGGTCACTTAATAACTGTATTCGTTTTGATATAAATTGATATAAAAAATATTTTATTTAATATTTTATTAATTTATTATTTATAATTAGTCTACATATACTTATTTAGATAATATATATATATATATATATATATATATATATATATATATATATATATAGATAAATAAATAATAGATAAATTGATAACTGTAAACCCTATAACGTGTATTTATATTATATATTTATAATTGAGATTGAAAAAAATTCACTCCACCTTAAGCATCCATGTTTTTATTATGTGTAACAGTAAAAAGCGTAATAAAATCAATAATTGTTTTTAATGTTTTTGGGTTTTTTTTACATATAAATAGCTCCATACAATGCATGAAGCCATTTCACGTAAGGAACTAAAAAAGTATTATTTCAAGCTAAAAAAAATCTAGGTAACGATAAGTATTGGATACATAGGTTACGACCCAGAAAATAGCAATTCTTTCCCCTTTGTCAGAAATAACGCTCATGGAATGTGAGGACTAAAGGACAAAATACGGGAAGCGAGGGTTACGAGATTGCTGTAAGTAAAAAATAAGGTCCACTTTATATTCCCCTGAATTTGACACCGTTGTCAAAACTTGTTGTGACGTGAATTTTACGCAACTCAAATATTATACTTGTTTTATCCTTAGATAAAAAAAAATAACGTTTTTCAAATTGGTTTGACGCACTTGCTCCGAATCTCGAAAACTATACAAAAATAATTTTTTTTTTGGCTAGAATACAATTAAATCTATTTTTAGTTGAATAATTTTAATCCTAATCAGATCACAGCAGGAGAAAACTTTGAAGAAATTCGATCTTTTCTTTGCGAGATCTTAACAAAAAGGTTGATTGGAAAAACATGTTTTGTTGAAAAACCTCGCTACACCTAGCATCTCTAGATAAAAAAAAAAAAAAAAAAAAAAAAACTGAAACGAATCGCGAATCAAAGTTAGATTTAAGGTTAAAGCTAGAGACCCTACGCTATAAAACCTGAAATGGCTGACCAATCAAACTTAGTGTAAGGGTTAGACAAGATCTACGCTTTAAAAACTGAAACGATCGGCAAATCAAAGTTAGATTCAGGGTTAGAACAAACCTATGCTATAAAACATTAAACGGTTGGTCAATCAAACTGAGAGTAAGGTTTAGTGTTATGGTTAGACAAGATCTACGCTATAAAAACTGAAATGATCGGCGAATCAAAGTTAGAGTTAAGGTTAGGAAAGGTCTACGTTATAAAACATGAAAAGATTGGCCAATCAAACTCAAGGTTAGGTTTCGATTTAGGGTTAGGTTTATACAAAATCTACGCTATAAAAACTGAAACGGTGGGCCAATCAAAGTTTGGGTTAGTGAATATTTACGCTATAAAACATGAGATGCTTGCTCAATTAAAGTCAGTAATCGAATGGTAATTCCTGCAAATATTAGAGGAAAGGTTTCGATTCTAATTCCATTGCTTTAAACTATTTATTCATACAAATATTTTAGCTACACATTTTCAGACATGAGATATTATATTTTTAAAATTCTTTTTCACTTTAAGGCATATTGCCACATGGATGTAAGGAACTACTATTTCATATCGTGTCTTACAGGGGACTGTTGGGAGTTGAGCAGCGAGATGTTAGTTCACAGTACATTTAAATTTATGTATGTTTTTATAGTCAGTGAAGCAGAAAACAGGGAGGGAATTACAAAGTCTAACAGTCGCAGGGAAGAAACTGTTATAGAAGACTTCCAGCAATAAGGGTCCTAAACAGTGAAGGGGTGTGATTTTGCTGCTTGTCAGAAGTATGTACGTTGATTAGGTACAAGTGCTATGAGTTCATTGGAGCATGATCTATTAAAGTACTTGTAAAACAGGCACAGAGATGCAACATTGCAACGATGGGACAGGGCTTGGAGCTTGACCGATAGTACGAACCCCGTTAGGTTGGAGACTCTTTTGGGGACCCTGTCTAAGAGGGAGAGGCTATTGGTAGATGCACCAACCCATATGTGGCAACAATACTCCATGCATGGTTGAATTATGGCTTTGCAGAGATATAGAAACATCTCTGGACTTATATATTATTTTAATTGGAATTCATTATTGGGATGAGTATTATTTATTAAATTTATTTATTGCGGACTATTATCCTCATCTTTATTAGTTGTTTCATGACGCTTCGGCCAACTATTCCTCTGAAATAACAGAATCAACAACTAAGAAAGATGAGAATAATAGCCCGCAATAAAAATAAAAATTAATAAATAATACTCATCTCAATAATGAGATCCAATTAAATTATATGCATACTATTCGATACGGACACGACCATAGAAGATCAGACGTGGATTTATAAGATAAAAAAAATCTAACCTTGATCGCCCTTTGAGGCCCGTGGTGCAATTGATAGAGACTTTGAATATCTACGGTTCCAGGTGAGAATTGTCTGAAGATAGCGGTTTCAATCCTAGCTAAAGGCTTAATTGGCCAAAAACGTGATGAGATAACAACTATGGATGGCAGTAATTGCTGAGAATGCAGTTAGGAGATTCGGAGTTCCTATCTCGTCGCAGTTACCACCTGACGAAGATCAGAGGAATAGTTGGTCGAAACGTCGTGAAACAACAACTAAGAAAAATGAGGATAATAGTCCGCAATAAAAATTAATCTTTGGACTTTATTTGGAGAACAATACAAAGATGTTTGTAAGTTCTAATAAGTTTTGAAAATTAAACGAATACAAACAAAAATATTTTGCAACTATTCGAAGTATGTGTACATCTATTGGATCCACCCTGCACATAAATATTATCTTTGGTATTATGTGGCTTTTTTATGTTGGTGCTAATCGTTGCGCGGTTAATATCACTTAACAAATGATTTATTTAGTCCGCGCGGCTGGAGATAAACGAACAATACAAAAAGAAAATGAAAAATGAGACTCACATATGTTCACTTTGTTGTATTCTTTGTTTAATCTCTAGTCCCGCGGACTAAATTAATCTTCTTATTAGTAATATTACTCGCACAAACATAAGCACTCATACAAAAAGTAATATATAACATATTGTCAGAAATATATATATATATATATATATATATATATATATATATATATATATATATACGCAAAAAAAAAATATATATATAGGAGACGTATATCAACACCGGATTAGAACAAAAGTGACTTTGATCTATGCTGTCAAATTTCAATAAAATTCAGAATGAAGAATATATTTTTAAGTTTTATTTATTTATTTATTTATTTTTGTTTATTTGTACGTTTATTTATTGATGCCGTGTATTTCGGAGAAACATAAAAATGTGGGGAAAAAATGTGAAACATAAAAATGTGAAAAAAATGTGAAACATAAAAATGTGAAAAAAATGTGAAACATAAAAATGTGAAAAAAATGTGAAACATAAAAATGTGGGGAAAAAATGTGAAACATAAAAATGTGGGGAAAAAATGTGAAACATAAAAATGTGAAAAAAATGTGAAACATAAAAATGTGGGGAAAAAATGTGAAACATAAAAATGTGAAAAAAATGTGAAACATAAAAATGTGGGGAAAAAATGTGAAACATAAAAATGTGAAAAAAATGTGAAACATAAAAATGTGGGGAAAAAATGTGAAACATAAAAATGTGAAAAAAATGTGAAACATAAAAATGTGAAAAAAAAAATATATAAGTTCTGGCT